>NC_037687.1:10218003-10243003 GCF_003255815.1 Theropithecus gelada
AAAAAAAAAAAAAAAAAAAAAAAAAAAAAAAAACATAAATAAATAAAATAAATAAAAAACAGAATATATAGTGAATCCTTAAAACTCAATAATCAGGAGACAAACAACTGGAAAGGGAGGGTTTCTGTCCTCTCTACAGCTGTGTTCTTGTCATTGTATTTCCATTCCAGCCACACCAGCAAAAAAGTCATATCCTGGGGCCGGGCGCGGTGGCTCACGCCTGTAATCCCAGCACTTTGGGAGGCCGAGACGGGTGGATCACGAGGTCAGGAGATCGAGACCATCCTGGCTAACACGGTGAAACCCCGTCTCTACTAAAAAAAAATACAAAAAACTAGCCGGGCGAAGTGGCGGGCGCCTGTGGTCCCAGCTACTCGGGAGGCTGAGGCAGGAGAATGGCGTAAACCCGGGAGGCGGAGCTTGCAGTGAGCTGAGATCCGGCCACTGCACTCCAGCCTGGGCGACAGAGCCAGACTCAGTCTCAAAAAAAAAAAAAAAAGTCATATCCTGCCTCAGGGCCTTTGCACTTGCAGTTCCCTCTGCCTGGTTTGATTTTTCCTTCTTCCTACCTCCTGACTCGTGGCTGGCTCCTTCTCATCCTTCAGGCCTTTCCGGGATGTCACTTCTTCAGAGAGGCCCGTCCCAACCCCAGCATGGTGCAATCTAGTTCACGTAGCCATTATTCATATGTTCAATGATTCACTCGATGAACTTTTTTTTTTTTTTTGAGATGGAGTCTCGCTCTGTCTCCCAGGCTGGAGTGCAGTGGTGCCATCTCGAGTGCTAATTTTTTGTATTTTTAGTAGAGATGGGGTCTCACCGTGTTAGCCAGGATGGTCTTGATCTCCTAACCTCCTAATCCGCCCGCTTCGGCCTCCCAAAGTGTTGGGATTGGATTATAGGCGTGAGCCACCGCACCCGGCTAATTTATATATTTTTTATTTTTATTTTATGTTTTATTTATTTTATTTTTTTTTGAGACAGAGTCTCGCTCTGTCGCCCAGGCTGGAGTGCAGTGGCCGGATCTCAGCTCACTGCAAGCTCCGCCTCCCGGGTTTACACCATTCTCCTGCCTCAGCCTCCCGAGTAGCTGGGACTACAGATGCCTGCCACCCCGCCCAGCTAATTTTTTGTATTTTTTAGTAGAGACGGAGTTTCACCGTGTTAGCCAGGATGGTCTCTCCTGACCTCGTGATCCGCCCGTCTTGGCCTCCCAAAGTGCTGGGATTACAGGCTTGAGCCACTGCGCCCGGCCTTTTTATTTTTATTTTTTCTGAGACGGAGTCCCTCTCTGTTGCCCAGGCTAGAGTGCAGTGGTGCAATCTCGGCTGATTGTATCCTCTGCCTCCCAGGTTCATGCAATTCTCCTGCCTCAGCCTCCCCAGTAGCTGGGACTACAGGTGTGCTTCACCACGCCCAGCTAATTTTTTGTAGTTTTAGTAGAGACAGGGTTTCACCAAGTGGACCAGGCTGGTCTTGAACTCCTGACCTCAGGTGATCCACCCACCTCAGCCTCCCAAAGTGTTGGGATTACAGGCGTGAGCCACCATGCTCAGCTCAATAAACATTTACTAGGCATTTACAGTGTGCCAGGCCATCTCCTCAGCCCTGGAGACAGAGCGAACAAAGTAGACAAAAATCCCTGCTCTAGCCAGGCATGGTGGCTCATGCCTGTGTTCCCAGCACTTTGGGAGACCAAGACAGGAAGATCCCTCAAGCCCAGGAGTTCGAGTCCAGTCTGGGCAACATAGTGAGATCCCCCCCGCCAAGTCTCTACAAAAAAATTAGCCGTGGGCTGGGCGCAGTGGCTCATACCTGTAATTGTAGCACTTTGGGAGGCCAAGGTGAGCGCATTGCTTGAACCCAGGTGTTCCAGACCAACCTGGACAACATGGCGAGAGCCCCATCTCTACAAAAAATAACAAAATTTATCTGGGGGTGGTGGCATGTACCTGTAGACCCAGCTGCTTGGGAGGCTGAGGTGGGAGGATCTCTTAAGCCAGGGAGGTGGAGGTTGCATTGAGCTGAGATTGTGCCATTGCACTCCAGCCTGGGCAACAGAATGAGACCCTGTCTCATCAAAAAAAAAAAAAAAAAAAAAATCAGCTGAGCTTTCTGGTATACACCTGTAGTCCCAGCTACTTGGGAGACTGAGGTGGAGGATAGCTTGAGCCCAGGAGATTGAGGCTGCAGTGAGCTGTGATTGCCCTACAGGATTCCGGCCTGGGCGATAGAGCAAGACTTTGTCTCAGGAAAACACCAGGCTAGGTGCGGTGGCTCATGCTTGTGTTCCCAGCACTTTGGGAGGCCGAGGTGGGTGGATTACTTGAGGTCTGGAGTTCAAGACCAGTGAACATGGTAAAATCCTGTCTCTACTAAAAATACAAAAATTAGCCAGGTGTGTTGGCAGGTGCCTGTAATCCCAGCTACTTGGGAGGCTGAGGCAGGAGAATTGCTTGAACCCAAGAGGTGGAGGTTGCAATGAGCCAAGATCCCACCACCGCACTCCAATCTGGGTGACAGAGCAAGACTGTCTCAAAAAAAAAAAAAAAAAGATGAATTAAATATGTTTATGTCAAGTAAGTAGCGTGATTTTACTTTGTGTGTGTGTGTTTTAAGGAAGAGAAATGGAAAGTATTGGGCCAGGCACGGTGGCTCACGCCTGTAATCACAGCATTTTGTGAGGCCGAGGTGGGCGGATCATCTGAGGCTGGGAGTTTGAGACCAGCCTGACCAACATGGAGAAACCCCATCTCTACTGAAAACACAAAATAGGCTGGGCGCCGTGGATCACTCCTGTAATCCCAGCACTTTGGGAGGCCAAGGCAGGTGGATCACCTGAGGTCGGGAGTTCAAAACGAGCCTGACCAACACGGTGAAACCCTGTCTCTACTAAAAATACAAAATTAGCCAGGTGTGGTGGTGCATGCCTGTAATCCCAGCTACTAGGGAGGCTGAGGCAGGAGAATCGCTTGAACCCAGGAGGCGGAGGTTGCGGTGAACCGAGATTGCACCATTGCACTCCACCCTGGGCAACAAGAGTGAAACTCTGTCTCGAAAAAAGAAAAAATATGTTATGTTTAAAATTTTAGCTGGGTTGGTCAGGGGAGGCGTCTCTGTGGCGGTGACATTTGAGCAGAGGCCTGAAGGTGGGAAGGAGGAGCCACTGCAAATCTGGGCTGGAGAAACAGCCTGTGCAAAGCCCTGAGGCAGGACTGTGTCTGAGTCTTTTGTGTTTTTTTTTTTTTTTTTTTTTTTTGAGATGGAGTCTTGCTCTGTTGCCCAGGCTGGAATGCAGTGGCGATATCTCGGCCCTGACTGCAACCTCCACCTCCTGGGCTCAAGCGATTCTCCTACCTCAGCCTCCCAAGTAGCTGGGATTACAGGCACCCACCACCACACCTGGCTAATTTTTGTATTTTCATTAGAGATGGGGTTTTGCCGTGTTAGCCAGGCTGGTCAAGAACTCCTGACCTCTAGTGATCCGCCCACCTCGGCCTCCCAAAGTGCTGGGATTACAGGCGTGAGCCACCTCGCCTGGCCTGTGTGAGATTTTTAGGGAATAGTGAGGAGGCCATTGTGGCTGGAGCAGAATTAGTGAGGGGGGAAGGGGAAGTCATGGGACAGGACCTGTGAGCTGCAGTGAGGACTTTGGATTTTGCCCAGAGTAAGGTGGGATCCATAGAAGGTTCTGAGCAGAGGTAGGACTTAACCTCATTCAGGTGTTTCCAAGCTCCCCCTGGCAGCCATTGAAGAAAGATTAGGGGTTGAAAACAGGACGGGGGTACCAGGGCAGAGGTGAATGCAACCAGTCCTGCTAGGGATGAGGGGAGCTGGCCAAGGAGTGGGTGAGAAGTAGACAGATTCTGGACAGATTCTGGCAGCAAGGCTGATTTGAGGTGCAAAGGAAAGAGTGAATGATCCCATAAATTTTGACCTTGGGGTGTCCCCACCACAGTAGTGGGGACGGGTGCACCGGTGCACACCGGCGCGCAACAAGTTTCATCTTTGCCATTCTGTGTCTCCCATCTCTTTTAGGGTATCAGTCTTTCTTCTTTTTTTTTTTTTTTTTTTTTTTTGAGACGGGAGTCTCGCTCTGTCGCCCAGGCTGGAATGCAGTGGCGCAATCTCGGCTCACTGCAAGCTCTGCCTTTGAGTTCACGCCATTCTCCTGCCTCAGCCTCCCGAGTAGCTGAGGCATCTGTCTTTCTTTAACATCCTCCACTTGGTTGGGCGCAATGACCCAGGCCTGTAATCCCATCACTTTGGGAGGCCAAGGAGGGAGGATCACATGAGGCCAGGAGTTTGAGACCAGCCTGGCCGACATGGTGGAACTCCGTCTCTACTAAAAAGACAAAAATTAGCCAGGCGTGGTGGTGCGTGTCTGTAATCCCAGCTACTCAGGAGGCTGAGGCACAAGAACCACTTAAATTCAGGAGGTGGAGGTTGCAGTGAGCCAAGATCGTGCCACTGCACTACTCCAGCCTGGGCCACAGAGCGAGACCATGTCTCAAAAAAAAAAAAAAATTCTCCACCTGAATCTTTGCCAGGAATTCCCTTGGTCTCCTCATTCCCTCCCACCCCTTTTTTCCTTCGAGACGGTGTCTTGTTCTGTCACCCAGGCTGGAGTGCGGTGGCGCGATCTTGGCTCACTGCAACCTCCACTTCCTAGGTTCAAGCGATTCTCATGCCTCAGCCTCCCGAGTAACTGGGATTACAGACACCTGCCACCATGCCTGGCTAATTTTTGTATTTTCAGTGGAGACAGGGTTTCATCATGTTGGCTAGTCTGGTCTTGAACTCCCGACCTCAAGTGATCTGCCCCCCGCCTTGGCCTCCCAAAGTGCTGGGATTACAGGCGTTACAGGCGTGAGGCGTGAGGCATGAGCCACCACGGCTGGCCTCCTCATTCCTCTTAACCTCCGTCACAGCGTTTCAGCTTCCTGACCCCTCTTCTCACCTATCCCCTGCAGCTTCGAGGCAGAGAATGGGCCGACACCACCTCCTGGCCGCAGCCCCCTGGACTCGCAGGCGAGCCCAGGACTCGTGCTACATGCCGGGGCGGCCACCAGCCAGCGCCGGGAGTCCTTCTTGTACCGCTCGGACAGCGACTATGACATGTCACCCAAGACCATGTCCCGGAACTCATCGGTCACCAGCGAGGCGTGAGCATCCCCCTGCCCACTTGCCAGTTCCCCCAGGCCTGGTCCTGCTGGAAGCTGCCCTTCCCAGCAAGGAGTCGGGGGGCACCCACCCCTATCCTGCTCAACACCCCTAACCTGTCCTCCCCAGTGAAGGGTAAGCAGCCCCCTGCCTCTCCTATAAAGGACTCAGTTCCTCTTTTTTTTTTTTTTTTTTTTGACAGAGTCTCTCTCTGTTGTCCAGGCTGGAGTGCAGAGGTGCGATCTCAGCTCACTGCAACCTCCGTCTCCCGGGTTCAAGTGATTCTCCTGCCTCAGCCTCCCCAGTAGCTGGGATTACAGGCACCCGCAATCATGCCTGGCTAATTTTGTATTTTTAGTAGAGATAGCGTTTCACTATGTTGGCCAGGCTGGTCTCAAACTCCTGACCTCAGGTGATTCGCCTGCTTTGGCCTCCCAGAGTGCTGGGATTACAGGTGTGAGCCACCGCGCCCGGCCTCAGTTCCTTTTTTTTGTTTTGTTTTGTTTTTTTTTGTTTTGAGACGGAGTCTCGCTCTGTGGCCCAGGCTGGAGTGCAGTGGCCGGATCTCAGCTCACTGCAAGCTCCGCCTCCTGGGTTTACGCCATTCTCCTGCCTCAGCCTCCCGAGTAGCTGAGACTACAGGTGCCCGCCACCTCGCCCGGCTAGTTTTTTGTATTTTTTTTGGTAGAGACGGGGTTTCACCGTGTTAGCCAGGATGGTCTCGATCTCCTGACCTCGTGATCCACCCGTCTCGGCCTCCCAAAGTGCTGGGATTACAGGCTTGAGCCACCGCGCCCGGCCCTCAGCCACCGCGCCCGGCCCTCAGTTCCTTTTTTAAAAAATATATTAAAATAGTGATCGGGTCTCACTATGTTGCCTAGACTGGTCTCAAACTCCTGGGCTCAAGTGATCCTCCCACCTCAGCCTCCCAAAGTGCTGGGATTGCAGGCATGAGCCACCCCGCCTGCCCTCAGGCAGGCGTTATAAAATAACATTTTATAGTGTGTCCAGCCAGAAAGGTGTGAGTGTCCACCCACTGCGTCCTCCCACAGTGTGTGCATCTCACCTGACCCACCCCCCGCCCTTCCCCGAGGTTTTCCTGAGCTAACCCCTCTTATCGTGACACTTGTTGAGGTGTGAGCTCCCCTTGAACCTGCTCTGCCTCTTCCTCTCTCACTGGGTTCCTCCAGGCCTTGCCCCCAGCCATTGCTGTGCACACCTCAGCCCCCTTGGCCCCCTTCCTGTTCACTGCTCCCTCATCAAGCCCCGCCCTTGCAACATACTCACCTCAGGTCAGGCTTGGAAGCTCACACTCATAATCCTAGCATGTTTGGAGGCTGAGGCAGAAGGATTGCTTGAACTCAGGAGTCTGAGACCAGCCTGGCCAACATAGCAAGACTTCATCTCTTTTTTTTTTTTTTTTTTTTTTTTTTTTTTGAGACGGAGTCTTGCTCTGTCGCCCAAGCTAGAGTGCAGTGGCGCGATCCTGGCTCACTGCAAGCTCCGCCTCCCAGGTTCACGCCATTCTCCTGCCCCAGCCTCCCGAGTAGCTGGGACTACAGGCGCCCGCCACCTCGCCCGGCTCATTTTTTGTATTTTTAGTAGAGACAGGGTTTCACCGTGGTCTCGATCTCCTGACCTTGTGATTCGCCCGCCTCGGCCTCCCAAAGTGCTGGGATTACAGGCGTGAGCCACCGCGCCCGGCCTCTTTTTTTGTTTTTGAGATGAAATCTCACTCTATTACCAGGCTGGAGTGCAGTGGCACAGTCTTGGCTCACTGCAACCTCTGCCTCCCGGGTTCAAGCGATTCTCCTGCCTCAGCCTCCCAAGTAGCTGAGACTATAGGCATGCATCACGATGCCCAGCTAATTTTTGTATTTTTAGTAGAGACAGGGTTTTACCATGTTGGCCAGGATAAGATGTCATCTCTTTAAAATAAAAAATAAATTAAAAGGTCAGGCACGGTGGCTCATGCCTGTAATCCCAGCACTTTGGGAGGCCAAAGTGGGCAGATCGTTCCAGGCCAGGAGTTTGAGACCATACTGGCCAGCATGGTGAAACCCCGTCTCTACTAAAAATACAAAAATTAGTGGGGCAAGATGACACATGCCTGTGATCCCAGCTTCTTGGGAGGCTGAGACAGGAGAATCGCTTGAACCTGGGAGGCGGAGGTTGCAATGAGCTGAGATCACGCCACCACACTCCAGCCTGGGTGACAGAGTGAGACTCTGTCTAAAAAAAAAAAAAAAAATCCCAACCATATTCACCTCTCCCCTCTTCCCTTTTCCACTTTGTCTCTTCTCCCCCGACCTACCTGAGCCACCCTCCTTGACTGCCATTTCTTCCACCATCAGCTCTGGACACATGTCCACCCTTATGCAGGACAAGTGTTCTTTCCCTAGGTCCCACAGAGTCCCTTCCCTCCCGCTCAGCCTCCCTGGGTCCAGCCTCACAGGGCATCTACCCCAGAGAGTTGATACTCTGCGGACCCCTGACCTGCCTCTGTCCTCAATCACAGGCACGCTGAAGACCTCATCGTAACACCGTTTGCTCAGGTGAGACCTCTTCCCAAATGGTTAAGGAAAGAAGGAGATCCAATGCTCCGCCACACTTGGGGACAGGGCCCAGCCCCACCGCCCCTCTGGGGAGACCCCCTCCCAAATGGTTAAGGAGAGAAGGGGCTCCAATGCTCTGCCACACTTGGGGACAGGGCCCAGCCCCGCTGCCTCTCTGGGGGGACCCCAGTCCTCACTGTCGCTCCCCATCCCAGGTGCTGGCCAGCCTCCGGAGCGTCCGTAGCAACTTCTCACTCCTGACCAATGTGCCCGTTCCCACTAACAAGTAAGTGAAGGCTGGGCTGCAACAGCTGTGATCATAAGGTGAAGCATACCCAGGTTCTGCTCTCAGTGCTGCTGTGTGACCTCGGGTAGGCAGGTGACCTCTCTGAACCTCTGTTCGGACAACAGCTCCCAGAGAGCCAGAGAGCCATTGCAGCTCAGGCACCTAAGACACAAAGGTGTTTTTGTTGTTGTTGTTTTTTGTTTGTTTGCTTGTTTTGAGATCAAGTCTCACTCTGTCACCCAGGCTGGAGTGCAGTGGCGTGATCTCGGCTCACTGCAACCTCTGCCTCCCGGGTTCAAGTGATTCTCCTGCCTCAGCCTCCCGGGTAGCTGGGATTACAGGCATGCGCCACCACACCGGGCTAATTTTTGTATTTTTAGTAGACATGGGGTTTTACCACGTTGGCCAGGCTGGTCTCAAACTCCTGGCCTCAGGTGATCCACCTGCCTCAGCCTCCCAAAGTGCTAGGATTACAGGTGTGAGCCACCGCGCCCAGCCCAGAGGTTTTTATAAATAAAGATTTAGGGGTCTGGATGCATGGTGGTGAGGCCACAGCCACAGTCCCCAGGCCCACCCTGGGCCTTGACACCAAGTTGCTGGGCAAATGGCATTCCGTGGTGCTTCTGTTGCCCCTCTGTAAAGTGATGATCACAGCCAAGCGTGCTGGCTCATGCCCATAATCCCAGCACTTTGGGAGGTCAAGGCAGGAGGATCACTTGAATTCAGGAGTTCAAGACCAGCCTGGGGGAAACAAAATAAGACCCTGTTTCTACAAACAAACAAACAAACAAACAAAAAATTAGCCCAGCATGGTGGCATGTGCCTGTGGTTCCCACCTACACAGGAGGCTAAGGCAGGAGGATCATTTTGAGCCCAGGAGATTGAGGCTGCAGTGAGCCGTATTCCCACTACTGTACTCCTGCCTCAGTGACCGAACAAGACCCTGGTTCAAAAAATAAATAGAGTGGGGATTGCAATGCCTCCTTTAGATAACTGCTGTGAGGAGAGATGATGTCTAGAAAGTGCTAGAATATTACTCTGCACGTAGTAAGGGCAGAATACGTAGGAGTGGATCTTCATTGTTTTAGGGCAAGAGATGTGGCTGAGAGCTGCCAGTCCTTCTAGGGGTGGGAGATAGAGACATCTTTAGGGGCTTGGAGGATCTGTGGGGAGTTAGTCAAGAGAGCAGAGATCTTGGAAACCCAGGACCTGATCTTAAAGCAGATCAGCCACGTGGTCTTGAAGAAGCTGTTTCACCTCCTTGAGCCTCAGTTTCCACATCTATACAATGGATTTTTCTGGGGCTCATTGAGGCTGCAGGCAGAGTACATGGCAGCGTCCCTAGGACACGGCGAGCATTCAGACAAATGAAAATTGGCACTGTTCATGGAAAGCGGGAGGCAGGGACCTGGTGGGGGGACCCAGGCTGACGTTGGAGCCCCATTTTTTTTTTGCAGGCGGTCCCCGCTGGGCGGCCCCACCCCTGTCTGCAAGGCCACGCTGTCAGGTAGCTAAGCCCAGAGGGGTGGGAAAGGGCCCCTCTTGCTGCCCCAGTGGGGGTCCCTCAGCCCCTTCCCCATCCAGCAGTCCACTCACCTGGTGAACCCCTTCACCGCGGGCTGGGGCCTCTGGGCTTCTGCCTACAGACCTTCTCAGTCACTACCCTGGCTGCCCCTTCCTTAGAAGAAACGTGTCAGCAGTTGGCCCGGGAGACGCTGGAAGAGCTGGACTGGTGTCTGGAGCAGCTGGAGACCATGCAAACTTACCGCTCTGTCAGCGAGATGGCCTCGCACAAGGTGTGCAGGTGGTGGGCAGAACCCCTGGGCGGGGCTGGTGGGGGCGGGGCCAGTGGGTAGAGCCGACCACTGGATGCGAGCAGTGGGCGTGGCCTGCAGATGGAGCCAGCCACTAGGTTGTGCCTGTGGGAGGAGATAGCTACTGGGTGTGGCTGATTAGGGCAGAGCCACACCTGGGCGGGGTCTGGTGGAGATGGGCCCTAAGGGTGGAGCCAACTACTAGGTTGGGCCTGTAGGCGAGGCCTACTATTGGGCGTGGCTCATGAGGGTGGGGCCAATCTCTGGGTAGGGCCTATGGTATGGGGTCAGTCCCTGGGTGGGGCCAATCCCTGGACGGCAGCTTCAAGGCTTGAAGCTCCTGTCGATTCTGACTTTCCCCAGGGCTGGAAGAGCCTGGTGTGTGTTGTGGGGTGGGGTGTGTCCGTCTGGTTGTGCATATATCAATAGGTGACCGTTTCCGTTGGGGGGGTTTATGCTTTTATGGTCTGCAGAGGTGTATCTGTGGCTGTAGGTCTGTGTAGCTGCTGGTCTATTGGCTACGCATTTGCAGTGCTCGTGTGTTGGCAATAGATTCTGAAGAGTGGCACGCCAGTGTGTACCTGTGGAGGGTGTATAGGTGTGCACGGGTGATTATGCAGAGCTATAGGTGTGTGGGGCTCTGCCAGAGGGGTTCGCATGTCTGCAGGAGACAGTTGGACCAGATGGGAAACTGAATGTGTGGCTCTATGTGTTTGCGAATGTGTGTGTGTTTGCAGGGCTGCAGGGGTGACTGCAAGGCTCCCATGTACAGTGGTGCAGACCGTGCACTGCACAACTCCAACGGACACCATTCAGGAAGCGGGCAGTATGTGTGAATGATGCTTCCTGGAGTTGGAGAGAGTGGTAGCAGCCCTTGTGGGCGGGTGTCTATCAAGAAATGATCTGTAGGTGTGAGTGTCTTTGTTGGGGGGTGCTTACAGCAGTGGGTGGAGGCTTGTATGGGAACATACCAGTCCGAGGGCGATTGTGTCCCTGAGGGTGGATCAAGCATCTGAAATGTAGCTGTGTCTCTGGATATGGGTCTGAGGGTGTTTCTGCAATGGTGTGCGTGTGTGTGTGTGTGTGTGTATTTCTGCATCTGTGAGTGTATTTCCTTATGGATTTGTTGGGGTATGTTTGTGTCCAAGGACAGTGGATATTTGCAATGGTTGGAAAGTGTGTCTGTGGGTGTGTTTAGTGTATGTCTGTAAGTGTGGCTGGCTGGGGAGGCCAAGGCAGGCGGATCACCTGAGGTTGGGAGTTAGAGACATGGAGAAACCCCATCTCTTCTAAAAATACAGAATTAGCCGGGTGTGGTGGATGGTGCCTGTAATCCCAGCTACTGGGGAGGCTGAGACAGGAGAATCGCTTGAACCCAGAAGGCAGAGGTTGCAGTGAGCCAAGGTCGTGCCATTGCACTCCAGCCTGGGCAACAAGAGTGAAACTCCATCTCAAAAAAAAAAAAAAAAAAAATTGTGGCTGGCATCTCGGTGTCTGTCCCTAGGTGTGGGTCTGGATGTAGGTCTGGATGTGGGTCTGTGCCCTTGGATGGGGTGTGTCTGAAGGCATTTGCTATATGCTTAGCTGTGCACCTGTATATGTGTTGGATATCAGAGTTGTGACTGTCTCCGGGTTTGTGTGTGTGTGTGTGTGTGTTGTGCTATAAGTGTACAACAGAAAGCATTTGGGTATCTGTGTGTATTCAAGTGTCAAGTGCCTGGATGTGTGTGGGTGTCCCTGGAAGGTGTGTCTCAGGGTGTTTGTACGTTTGTGAGTGTAAAGTGGGTGTGTGTTTCTATCTCTGGGTGTGTCCATGGAGGGGATGGGTCCTGATATGGACAGCCCACCTAAGTTCTGGCTGAGGCCCATGGTCTCCGATGCCCCTTTAACGCCCCCCCACCCCCAGCACCACCTGACATCCCATGCAGCCTGCCAGTGCTGCAGTGAGCACACACGCACACACACGGGTGCACACACAGAGCTCCGCAGCCTCCTCCTGGGACCCTTGCCCTGCCCCCCTCCCATGGGCACGGACCCCCCACCGCCTCCACCCACCGCCACGGGGGGGCCCATTGGGGCCCAGGGCTAGCAGACCATGTAACCAGTGCTGCCGCCGGGAGCGCGGAGGGGAAGGGAGCCCCCAGCCCTGCTGGGCCGGCCCAGGCCCCTCCGCGGCTCCCCCTTCCACTACCCACCTGCCCGGCACCCCCTCCCCGGTGGTTATTAACCCCGGGACTCCCCAAGCCCAGCCTCTGTGTGCAGCAGCCCCAGGCGGGCTAAGTCTCCAAGATGCCCTTGGTGGATTTCTTCTGCGAGACCTGCTCCAAGCCGTGGCTGGTGGGCTGGTGGGACCAGGTAGGAGGGTGCAGGGTAGTGGGTGGGTAGGCATCCCAGCGAGCTGGGCCCCTGGTGTGGGCTTGTGTGTGAAGCTGTGCACGTGTGTGGCCTGGAGATGAAGCCTTGTGACTGTCTCTGTGTGTGGCCCAGGGCTGGGCGTGGATGGCGGGCAGCTGGGGGTGTGTGACTCTCCCTGGGGGTGGACTGCAGGTCCCTCACTGGGTGTGACTGTGTCAGTGCCTGGATGTGTGTGTGTGTCTGCGATGGTGTGTGTCTGCCTGAGTGTAGGCTTGTTTGCCTGGGTCACAGTGTGGCCCTGTCTAAGATCATCTAGCTCTGACTGTGGTGTTGTGTGTAGGGCTGTGTGTCTGAGCCCAGAGCTGCCTGATATTTTGGGGACATGTGACCCCAAGTGTCAGCAACTGTCTTATTTTGCATGCCCTTTGATCTGTGTGTCTGGGTTGTGTGACGCTGTGTAGGACTGAGAGCCTGTGATTGTGTGTGTGGTTGTGTGATATTTTGTGGGTCCATCTTGTGTGGATGTGTGTGTCTCTGTACCCAGGGTCTCTGGGTGGCACTGGGAAGAGGGAGCTCCCTGTCCCAGCATGGGCCATGCAGGCTCACCCCTCCTGCCAAGTGTCCCTCCTGCTTCCCTGGACAGAGTCTGCTCCTGTTTTTGGGGTGCTGTGGCAGAGCTTGGGGGTGGGGAGCCAATGCCCTTTCTCCTCTGTGTACAATGTCACAGCAGAGGCCTGTGCAGAGTGGCATGGGGGGACCAGGAGGGGTCTCCAAGCCCGATTTTGGGTATACTCTGTTCATCCGTGCATCTATCCACCTCTCTGGGGTTGGGGGAGAGGGGGCTAGGATGGGAACCCCCCTCCCCCTCCCCTGGGTGATCAAACTGGGATTTCCTCAGCTCACCATTCTCCCCAGCCCCGGCCAAACCTTTTTGTCCCCCAGACCTTGGTTACCACGTTCCCTTTTTCCAAACTGTTCTGGGGGCCAGGAGCCAGGACCCCCAGGATTGGGGTCCATGTCTGGGAAGACTTGGGTCGGGGGCAGCTCTGGGAAGGCAAGGGTTAAGGGGCCTCCGGCTTGCCCCCCTTTTCCCCAGCTCAGCAGCTGGTTGGAGGGGGAGTTGCTAAGGAGACTCCCATCGCCATGGCGACGGGATTCTCCTGCTTCCCCATTGGTTCCCTGTTAGGCAGGAGCCCCTCCCTTCCACAGGTGCCCCTGTGGCTCCTCCTTGGGGGAAATGGGGAGGGGAGCCCCTCTTTGCTCAGGCAGGGAGAGTTATGCTGATCATGATTCCCCAAACCTGGGCACCTCCATCCAGAGCTGGGAGAAGAGGAAGGGCTGACCCCACCCCCCAGCAGTCTTATAGGGCCTCTGTTGGCTGAGCAGAAAAATAGGAGGGACTCATGGGGTCTTTAGGCGTTCTTGGGAAGGACTGACACCCTCCCCACCACTGTGCTTCCCCCATCATTTCTTCCTTGTTGACTTCTTTACCTTAGTTCAAGAGGATGTTGAACCGTGAACTCACACACCTGTCAGAAATGAGCAGGTCGGGAAACCAGGTCTCAGAGTACATTTCCACAACATTCCTGGGTGAGTGAGGGGAAGTACATGGGATTGGAGGGGGGACACTTGGGGTAGACAGGGGTCTGCCTCTGACCCTGGGTCCTGTTGGTCACATTTTCCTAGGGACTCGGACTCTCAACTCCCCAAAGGTCAAAGTCACCCTATCCAACAGCCCTCACATTCCTGATGCCTTCAAACTCTGTGAGACCCCCAACTTCTATAGAACCCAATATTTGAAATCATCCGTGAGCTGAAAACCCTTCTAAACTTTAAAAAGCCTCCAAGCGCCGGGCACGGTGGCTCAAGCCTGTTATCCTAACACTTTGGGAGGCTGAGGCGGGCGGATCACTTTACATCAGCAGTTTGAGACCCACCTGGCCAACATGGCGAAACCCCATCTCTACTAAAATACAAAAAATTAGCCAGGCATGGTGGCGGGTGCCTGTAATCCCAGCAACTCAGGAGGCTCAGGCAGGAGAATCACTTGAACCCAGCGGGTGGAGGTTGCAGTGAGCCGAGATCACTCCATTGAACTCCAGCCTAGGCAACAAGAGTGAAATTCTGCCTCAAAAAAACCCAAAAAACAAAAACAAAACAAAACAAAAAAACATTAGCTGGGCATGGTGGTGTGTGCCTGTAATCTCAGCTACTTGGGAGGCTGAGGCAAGAGAATCACTTGAACCCAGGAGGCAGAGGTTGCAGTGAGCCAAGATCATGCCACTGCATTCCAGCCTGGGCAGTAGGGTTGAGACTCCATCTTAAAACAAACAAACAAAAACGTCTTTGTTTTAGACACTCACTTGAACCCAGGAGGCAGAGGTTGCAGTGAGCCGAGTTCACGCCGCTGCTGCACTCCAGCCTGGGCGACAGAGTGAGACTCTGTCTCAAAAAATAAACCAAAAAAAGCCTCCTAGCTGGAAAGCCTCCCAAACTGAGTAGAACCCCAAATTCAGTAGAATTTCCAAACTTGGATTGACTCCCTTCCAAACTCAAGAGAGATGCCCAAACTCAGTAGAGTTCTCAAACTTAAGGGAAGTTCTGTGCTTCCGAGTCCACAAAAGGCCTCCAAACTTTAGCAAACCTCCAAACTGAAAAACCCCCCAAATTCAATAAGATCTCCAAACTTGGCATGACCCCCCCAATTCAGTAGACTCCCAAAATTTTAGAACCCTAATCTCTAGAAGATTATCAAGCTTAAGAACCTGTAAGAGGCAGGAAGAGGCAGCTCATGCCTGTAATCCCAGGACTTTGGGGGGCTGAGGCAAGAGGATCGCGTGAGCCCAGGAGTTCAAGACCAGCCTGGGCAACATAGTGAGAACCTGTCTCTGCAAAAAAATTAAAAACTAGGCCGGGCACAGTGGCTCACACCTGTAATCCCAGCACTTTGGAAGGCCAAGGTGGGCAGATCACGAGGTCAGGAGTTCAAGAACAGCTTGACCAACATGGTAAAACACTGTCTCTACTAAAAATACAAAAATTAGCTGGGCATGTTGGCGCATGCCTGTAATCTCAGGTACTCAGGAGGCCGAGGCAGGAGAATTGCTTGAACCTAGGAGGTGGAGGCTGCAGTGAGCTGAGATTGCGTCACTGCACTCCAGCCTGGGTGACAGAGTGAGACTACATCTAAAATAATAATAATAATAATAAAATAAAAAATTAGACATAGTGGTGTGTGCCTGTGGTCCCAGCTACTTGGGAGGCTGAGGCAGGAGGATCACTTGAGCCCAGGAGTTCGAGGCTGCAGTGAGACATGATTGTGCTACTGCACTCCAGCCTGAGCGACAGAGCTGAGATTCTGTCTCAAAAAAACAAACACCTGTAGGATTCCCAATTCAGTGGAACCCCAAATGCACCAGAATACCCCAGATTCACTGGAACCCTTAAGTTCATGGGTTCCTCAAAATGCTCAAGCTAAAGATGTCCCCCCAAACTCAAGATAATTTAATCCTCGCAGTTTATCACCACACCCCAAAGGCCCCCAAATTCAGGAACCGCCCAGACAAGCTCAAGAAAAGTGTTGGGGCTGGGCGCGGTGGCTTATGCCTCTAATCCCAACATGTTGGGAGGCCAAGGCAGGCGGATCACTTGAGGTCAGGAGTTCAAGACCAGCCTGGCCACAATGATGAAACCGCATCTGTACTAAAAATATAAAAATTAGCCAGGCGTGGTAGCGGGCGCCTGTCATCCCAGCTACTCGGGAGGCTGAGACAGGAGAATTGCTTGAACCTGGGAGGTGGAGGCTGCAGTGAGCCAGAGATTGTGCCACTGCACTCCAGCCTGGGCAACAGAGGTAGACTCTGTCTCAAGAAAAAAAGTGTTCAGAGTTTCCAGTGCTCCCATCAGTGATGGTGGGGTGTGTCTCTGAGTTCTGAGGATCCACCCAATGGGAGCATAGCATGCAAATGACCCGTATTAGGCCCTGTCATTGACTAGCTAGCTCCAGGTCACAATGGGTGACCTTGGGGAAGCTCTGGGAGCCCCTGAAAGCTCAGGAAAAGGGCTCCTGGGGCTGTCCCCTAGGCAGGCTGGTGCCAAGGTGGGTGGGGGGAGGCAGGGACATGGAGCCAGAGACCACCCTTCCCTCTCTCTTCCCAGCGATGCCACCCCCTGCACCAGGACTCTTGGCCCCCATGCTAGGGTCTTCCCCACCCAAAAAGGTTCCCTGGGTTTTCGGGGTAGGCAGCGGCTCTCCCTGGCGTCCCCACCTCACTTCCTGACTTCCCATGCCACTCTCCATCCAAATCTGATGATCAGACTGGGGCCATCCCAGAGCCCTGGGCCCCTACTCCAGCCCACCACCTCCCAGATGATTTCCCACATCCCGTCTGGTTTCCTGACTCTGAGTAGCCAACGGCATCACAACTGGAAGGGTTCTGCCCTTTCGGGTGAGCCTTCCCCGTACGTGGTAGAGGGCTGAAGGATAAGGGAGCCTCCAGGGGTGGAGGGGGTGTTCACACTTGTTCCCGCTTCCCATCTTCTGCAGACAAACAGAATGAAGTGGAGATCCCGTCACCCACGATGAAGGAACGAGAAAAACAGCAAGCGCCGCGACCAAGACCGTCCCAGCCGCCCCCGCCCCCTGTACCACACTTACAGCCCATGTCCCAAATCACAGGGGTGAAAAAGTTGATGCATAGTAACAGCCTGAACAACTCTAACATTCCCCGATTTGGGGTGAAGACCGATCAAGAAGAGCTCCTGGCCCAAGTGGGTGGGGGCTCAGTAGGGGCAGGGCTGGAGGGGGTGGTCTCCTGGGACCCCGAGAAAGACTGGGCGTTGGGTTATGTCTTAGGCCAGGTTTCCTAGAAGCAGAGCCTAAGGTGAGGGTTTGAGCCCATCTTGAGGCAAGCATGCTGGCGCTTTGTACCTCTGTATCATTCATTGCCAGGGGTGGACGTATCACCTCTTCCACGTAGCTCCTGTTGGGACTAGTCAAAGTGGGCAGCTGTGAGTCTTAGCAGGCAACACTCCCAGCTGCAGGGGGATTGGCGTACAGACCAGTAACACTGATCCAGACTGCACCCCCATAGTGTCCCCAACGGTCCGGACCCGGATTTCACTCCTAGCTCTTCCAGGAGACAGTGGCAGTGGAAGTGATCCGTCTTTGGTGGCTCACTCAGCCGAGGCTCATTGTAACCCTCTTTGAGCCACCTCCTCCAGTGAATCTTCCGTTCAGTCACCTGGTGTTTAGTTATTTATTTATATTTATTTATTTATTTTGAGATGGAGTCTTGCTGTGTCGCCCAGGCTGGAGTACAGTAGCATGATCTCGGCTCACAGCAACCTCCACCTCCCTGGGTTCAAGCGATTCTCCTGCCTCACCCTCCTGAGTAGCTGGGACTAAAGGCATGTGCCACCACACCTGGCTAATTTTTGTATTTTTAGTAGAAATGGGGTTTCACCATGTTGACCAGGCTGGTCTCAAACTCCTGGCCTCAAGTGATCCACCTGCCTTAGCCTCACAAAGCGCTGGGATTACAAGCTTGAGCCACTGCACCCGGCCAACTGGTGTTTATTAAGCAGCTACTATGTGCTGGCTGTTTTCTGGATTCTGGAGAGGCATAGAAAATAAGCCCTTCTTCCTTTCTCCTCTGCGGCTCGTGAACAGCTTAGCTAAGAGGCTGAGCTGTGCTGGGGGCCTGTCGTGCTGGGTTCCCATCCTAGCTTTGCCACTTATGAGCTGCATGATCTTGGAAAAGTCACATTGCTTCTCTGAGTCTTGGTGCCTTCACCTGCCAAATGAGATCAAGTACTTAGAGCAATACTTGGCAGATCATAAGTGCTCAAAAGACAGTGGCTGTGATTGCTTTCGTTATTTTGCAGCCCAGTAGGACGAGGGCAGTACATTCTGTGCTGTTGAACCTGTCACCCACTGGGTGAGCAATAATGGTGCTTCCTTCAGACCAAGGCTTCAAACTCCTAGGAAATATTCTCCAGGGCCCTGAGTCTTACAGGCTACTGACCTCTGGCCTCCATCTCCACCAGGAACTGGAGAACCTGAACAAGTGGGGCCTAAACATCTTTTGCGTGTCAGATTACGCCGGAGGCCGCTCGCTCACCTGCATCATGTACATGATATTCCAGGTGATGGGGACAGCTGGGAGTGGGCCCGGGTGAGGGGCTCAGAGTGGCACGCTGGGGGCCAGCAGAGGTCACCACCCTGCCCCTGCCTGCTCTCAGGAGCGGGACCTGCTGAAGAAATTCCGCATCCCTGTGGACACGATGGTGACATACATGCTGACGCTGGAGGATCACTACCACGCTGACGTAGCCTACCATAACAGCCTGCACGCTGCCGACGTACTGCAGTCCACCCACGTACTGCTGGCCACGCCTGCGCTAGATGTGAGTGACTGCCCTGTCTCCCCGTCCCCGTCTGTCTTTGTGACTGCCTCTTCAGGCTCCCGTGTGTCTCTCTGACCCTGGTACTCTGACCTCCATCTCTTTTTGACCCTGTTTCTCTCTTTTTTTTTTTTTTTTGAGACAGAGTCTCGCTCTGCCGCCCAGGCTAGAGTGCAGTGGCACGATCCCAGCTCACTGCAACCTCTGTCTCCCGGGTTCAAGCGATTCTCCTCCCTCAGCCTCCTGTGTAGCTGGGATTACAGGCACCCACCACCATGCCTGGCTAAGTTTTTAAAAATATTTTTAGTGGAGACAGGGTTTCGCCAAGTTGGACAGACTGGTCTCAAACTCCTGACCTGCCTTGGCCTCCCAAAGTGCTGGGAGTACAGGCGTGAGCCACTGTGCCTGGCCAAAAATCTTATTTATTTAAAAAAAAAAAAAAAAAAATGTTTTAGGCCAGGTGCGGTGGCTCACACCTGCAATCCCAGCACTTTGGGAGGCCAAGATGGGTGGATCACCTGAGGTCAGGAGTTCGAGACCCGCCTGACCAACATGGTGAAACCCCGTCTCTACTAAAAATACAAAAATTAGCCGGGCGCGGTAGGGCACGCCTGTAATCCCAGCTACTCCAGAGGCTGAGGCAGGAAATCGCTGGAACCCAGTAGGTGCAGGTTGCAGTGAGCCAAGATCGCGCCACTGCACTCCAGCCTGGGCAACAAAGCGAGACTCCTTCTCAAAAAAAAAAAAAAAAAAAAATTGGGGAGGTCAGGCAAGGTGACTCACACCTGTAATCCCTGCACTTTGGGAGGCCAATGCAGGTGAATCACCTGAGGTCAGAAATGGCCAACGTGGTGAAACCCTGTCTCTACAAGAAATATTTTAAAAATTAGCCGGGCGTGGTGGTGGGCGCCTGTAATCCCAGCTACTTGGGAGGCTGAAACAGGAGAGTCGCTTGAACCCAGGATGGGGAAATTGCAGTGAGCCAAGATCGTGCCACTGCATTCCAACCTGGGCGACAAGAGCAGAACTCTGTCTCAAAAAAAAAAAAAAAAAAAAAAAAAAAAAAGGCGGGGGGCGNTTAGTAGAGACGGGGTTTCACTGTGTTAGCCAGGATGGTCTCGATCTCCTGACCTCGTGATCCGCCCGTCTCGG
This sequence comes from Theropithecus gelada, assembly GCF_003255815.1. Classification (NCBI taxonomy): domain Eukaryota; kingdom Metazoa; phylum Chordata; class Mammalia; order Primates; family Cercopithecidae; genus Theropithecus; species Theropithecus gelada. The sequence goes on from NC_037687.1 coordinate 10,237,734, forward strand.
CCTCCCAAAGTGCTGGGATTACAGGCTTGAGCCACCGCGCCCGGCCAAAGGTAACTTTTCAAAGACTAAGAAAGCAGCGACAGAAACTTTGAAACATAAGACCTGTTTGTTATTCAGACAGTTAAGAATCAAAGTTTTCACTGAGACAAAACTGAAACGATGAAGGGCCATGTCATGGGCGATCATAAACACCCATAAACACCCTGCAACCCAGTGCTGTGTAACCCACAGTTTTTAGGTCAGTTCTCTAAAAAGGGCTCAATAACGTGGGCTGCGGTATTCTATCATTAGGTCGCATGCACCTTGCAAGGTTAAGCGATCACACCGGGGCCCTCCCCGTGGGTGATGAACGTGGGTGTTTTCCTCTGCCCAGCGGTGCTGAGGAGACGTGGTTCAACAGTGCCTTGCCTGACCTCAACCTCCGTCAGTCCTGGCATACCTTCTCTCGCCCTCTGTCTGTACTTAGCGCAGGAGAGTCTTTCTGTGATACATGTGCAGGTCTCTGATTTCACTATCTAATGATATTAGGAATATGATTAAAAGTGATATCGGGCTGGGCACGGTGGCTCACACAGGTAACCCCAGCACTTTGGGGGGCCAAGGTGGGCGGATCACTTGAGACCAGGAGTTCCAGACTAGCCTGGGCAATATCGCAAGACCGCGTCTCTACAAAAAAAAAAAAATTAAGGCCGGGCGCAGTGGCTCAAGCCTGTAATCCCAGCACTTTGGGAGGCCGAGACGGGCGGATCACGAGGTCAGGAGATCGAGACCATCCTGGCGAACACGGTGAAACCCCGTCTCTACTAAAAAAAAATACAAAAAACTAGCCGGGCGCGGTGGCGGGCGCTTGTAGTCCCAGCTACTCGGGAAGGCTGAGGCAGGAGAATGGCGTAAACCCGGGACGCGGAGCTTGCAGTGAGCTGAGATCCAGCCACTGCACTCCAGCCTGGGCGACAGAGCGAGACTCCGTCTCAAAAAAAAAAAAAAAAAAAAAAAAATTAAATTTGAGACAGGGTCTCGCTAAGTTGCCCAGGATGGCCTTGAACTTCTGGCCTTGAAATCCTAGGCTCAAGTGATCCTCCCATCTCAGCCTCCTAAGTAGCTGAGAGTACAGGCACTCACCACCATGCATGGCTTCAACTCTGTTATTCTAACGTCCGTCTCTCTCTCCCAGGCAGTGTTCACGGACCTGGAGATTCTCGCCGCCCTCTTCGCGGCTGCCATACACGATGTAGATCACCCTGGGGTCTCCAACCAGTTCCTCATCAACACCAGTGAGTGGCCCTCGCCCGGGACGGGGTTTGCTGAGTTGGAGGCGGGGCTGGCGAGGCTTGGGGCGGAACTGACTAGGCTGGAGGCGGGGCTGGCGGGGCTGGCGGGGCAGGCTTGGGGCGGAACTGACTAGGCTGGAGGCGGGGCTGGCGGGGCTCGGGGCGGGGCTGGCGGGGCTGGGGGTGGGGCTTGCTGGACTGGAAAGGTGATGGCCGGGCTGGGGTAGTTGACTGGGCTGGAGGCGAGTCCAGACTGAGAAGGGGTTAGCTAGTTGGGGGCGGAGTTGGCCCTTCTGCGGTTGGGGCTGCACACGTGGGCCCTCCCCTGACCTCCGGGCTGGGCTGCAGATTCGGAGCTGGCGCTCATGTACAACGATGAGTCGGTGCTCGAGAATCACCACCTGGCCGTGGGCTTCAAGCTGCTGCAGGAGGACAACTGCGACATCTTCCAGAACCTCAGCAAGCGCCAGCGGCAGAGCCTACGCAAGATGGTCATCGACATGGTGGGCGGGGCTGGGGTGGGACGGAGCGGGAAAGGAAGCCTTGGAATCGAGGGCTTTGGGGAGGAGTGGGTCTGAGTCCCAGAGGAACCCTCAACCTGGACAGAGCGGGCGGCTTCTACCTGGTGAAAACTTCGGATGCCTGGATCAGTCTGGTGGGCTGATCAGTCTGGTCAGCAGCCCCAGTGACTCCCCCTTGCCCGCAGGTGCTGGCCACGGACATGTCCAAGCACATGACCCTCCTGGCTGACCTGAAGACCATGGTGGAGACCAAGAAAGTGACCAGCTCGGGGGTCCTGCTGCTGGATAACTACTCCGACCGCATCCAGGTGCGCCCACGCCCCATCATCTAAGGAGGCGGGACACTCCCCCAGCCCCACCTTTAGGTCTGGGTAGCTAGCTGCCCCTTCCTCAGCTTCTTTCTCCCATGTGGCCCATCTTCCTGTCTTTTTCGTTTTTCTTCTTCTTTTTTTTCTTTTGAGTCGGAGTCTTAGTTTTGTCGCCCAGGCTGGAGTGCCATGGCGCGATCTTGGCTCACTGCAACCTCTGCCTCCCAGGTTCAAGTGATTCTCCTGCCTCAGCCTCTGGAGTAGCTGGGATCACAGGCATGTGCCACCATGCCCAGCTAATTTTGTACTTTTAGTAGAGAAAGGGTTTCTCCATGTTGGTCAGGCTGGTCTTCAACTCCCCACCTCAGGTGATTCCCCACCCCCCCACACCCCGCCTCAGCCTCCCAAAGTGTTGGGTTTACAGGTGTGAGCCACTGCACCCCACCCTCTTTTTTAAAATTTATTTTTATTTACTTTGTGTGTTTAAAGGAGAGCTAGGATCTCACTATGTCACCAGGCTGGTCTCAAACTCCTGAACTGAAGTGATCCTTCTGTCTTGGCCTGCCAAAGTGCTGGGATAGCTGGCGTGAGCCACCACACCTGACCTCTTTCTTTTTCTGTCTGTTCCCTTCTCCATCTTCACTTTCCAATCCCATCTCTCCTTCCCGTCTCTCCCACCATTTCCTCCCATTTCCCCTAATTCTTCCTGTCTTCTCATCAACCCCTTCCAGGTCCCCCGTCCCTCTCCCTCACCATCTTCTCCATCTTCTCTTCCCTCACCCTCCTTCTGACTCCCCCCATATTTTCTCTATCTTCCACATACCTCTCCCTGCTACCTCCTCTGTTCTCTCTTCTCCCCACTTCCTCTCCCCACTCCCCACACCCTCCCTCCCCAGGTGGGAGATAAGAAAGCCTAAGAGGCTTGGTTTGGTGGCTCACGCCTATAATCTCAACTACTCTGGAGGCTGAGGCAGGAGGACTGTTTGAGGCCAGAGGTTTGAGACCAGCCAGAGCAACATTGCAAGATCCGCTTTCCTCTCCTCTCCTCTCCTCTCCTCTCCTTCTCTTTCTTCTTTTCTGTTTTTGTTTGTTTGTTTGTTTGTTTGAGACCAGGTCTCTCTGTCACCCAGGCTGGAGTGCACAGACCTTGGTTCCCTGCAAACTCCACCTCCTGGGCTCAAGCAATTCTCCTGCCTCAGCCTGTACAGTAGCTAGGATTACAGGTGCCTACCACCAGACCTGGCTAATTTTTGTATTTTTAGTAGAGACAGGGTTTCGCCATGTTGGCCCGGACAATCTCAAACTCCTGACCTCAAGTGATTTGCCCACCTTGGCCTTCCAAAGTGCTGGGATTACAGGCGTGAGCCACAGCGCCCGGCCCCATTTCTTTTTCTTTCTTTCTTTCTTTTTTCTTTTTTTTTTTTTTTTTCCTGAAACGGAGTCTCCCTCTGTCACCCAGGCTGGAGGGCAGTGGCACAATCTTGGCTCACGCAACCTCCGCCTCTTGGGTTCAAGCAATTCTCCTGCCTCAGCCCCACTATAGCTGGGATTGCAGGCATGCGCCACCATGCCTGGCTAATTTTTTTGTATTTTTAGTAGAGACAGGGTTTCACCATGGTGGCCAGGCTGGTCTTGAACTCCTGATCTCATGATCCACCTGCCTCAGCCTCCCAAAGTGCTGAGATTACAGGTGTGAGCCACTGCGCCCGGCCCCCATTTCTTAAAAAAGAAAGAATGCCTGAGGTCTCAGACTGGGACAGAGGCATAGCCTCTGAAGATTCCCTGTGCCCCAACCCCATGCAGGTCCTCCGGAACATGGTGCATTGCGCAGACCTCAGCAACCCCACCAAGCCGCTGGAGCTGTACCGCCAGTGGACGGACCGCATCATGGCCGAGTTCTTCCAGCAGGGTGACCGTGAGCGCGAGCGTGGCATGGAAATCAGCCCCATGTGTGACAAGCACACTGCCTCCGTGGAGAAGTCTCAGGTACAGGCTCGGGACATTGATGTACGGGGACAGGGTGGGTCTCCCCAGCCCATCTTGGCCTGAAGTGCTGAGGCCCAGGAGCTCCTCCCCTGCCTTTCCACAATGCCAAGTTTTCCTGTTTTTTGTTTTGTTTTGGTTTGGTTTTGAGACAGTCTTTATTGCCCAGGCTGGAGTATAATGGTGCAATCTCGGCTCACTGCAACCTCCGCCTCCCAGGTTCAAGTGATTCTCCTGCCTCAGCCTCCCGAGTAGCTGGAATTACAGGCACGCACCACCATGCCCGGCTGATTTTTGTATTTTTAGTAGAGATGGGGTTTCACCCTGTTGGCCAGGCTGGTCTCAAACTACTAACCTTGTGATCCACCCGCCTCGGTCTCCCAAAATGCTGGGATTACAAGCGTGAGCCGCCGTGCCCAGCCTCCTGTTTGTTTTTCTTTTATTTATGTTCTATTTATTTATTTTGAGACCAGGTCTTGCACTGTTGCCCAGGGTGGTGTGCAGTGGTGTGATGATAGCTCACTGCAGCCTTGAATTCCTGGGCTCAAGCAATCCTCCTGCCTCAGCCTCCAGAGTAGCTGGGACTACAGGTGCACACCACCACACCTGGCTAATTTAAAAAATTTTTTCATCGAGATAGGGGCTTGCTATGTTGCCAGTCTTGTCTTGAACTCCTGGGCTCAAACCTTGACTTCCCAAAGTGCTGGGATATGGGGTGAGTCACCATACCCGGCCTTGTTTTCATTTTTCTTTTTCTTTTCTTTCTGAGACAGGGTCTCATTCTGCCACCCAGGCTGGAGTTCAGGGGTGTGATCTCGGCTCACTGCAACCTCCACCTCCTGGGCTAAAGTGATCCTCCACCCCCGCCTCCAGAGTAGCTGGGACTACAGGCATGCACCACCATACTCGGCTAATTTTTGTATTTTTCATGGAGACGGGGTTTTGCCATGTTGCCCAGGCTGGTCTCCAACTCCTGGGCTCACTCAATCTGCCTGCCTCAGCCTCCCAAAGTGCTGGGATTACAGGAGTGAGCCACCCTGCCTGGTCCCTCTCCACTTTATATCCTCCCTGGTGAAACCCAACCAACTGAGTTTGATGTCTCTGCCCTTCCAGACCTGGGTTTCTAGGCCTCAGCACTGTTGACATTTGGGTGATCATTTTTTGTGCTAGAAGCTGCCCTGGGTATT
>NC_037687.1:10245503-10255383 GCF_003255815.1 Theropithecus gelada
AAGAACAAAAAAAAGAAAAAAAAAAAAAAAGAAAGAAACACAGCAACTGTAGATGCTCCTGTTCCTGGTTCTCCCTTTCCACCTCCAAACCCCTCCCCTCACCGCCTCCCATGGCCCCCCAAGTTCCAGGCTCAGTCTTCCAGCCACCTGGGGCTCTCCACCTGGGCCCAAGCAGGTGTGGGGCCTCCTTCGGGCGTTTTCTTCTGAATTTTAGAGGATTTCTAGAACGTGGTCAGGAATAGCCATTCTAGGCGGGGCTGGGGCCGGGGTGGGGGGCAGTCACTGTGGGAGGTCCCAGCTCCAGCCCCCTCTGGTTTGCTGCCTCCTCTCCCTGCTAGAGTCTTCCTCTTGATTTTGCACAATTCTGGCGATAATCCCGGCGATACTGACTAGAGAGTCAGGGAGCTGGGGGAGCTGTTCACTTTAGGATATGCGGTGGTGTGGAAGGGGGCGTTCCCACCGCCAGCCTCGGGCCTGGGATTTGAGGATGGCCCTAGACCTCCTCTACTCTCCATCCTCTTTCCCTTCCACTTTGGGTTCACTTTGAATTTTCTCCGTTTTTGGGGGGCGGTGGCTCTGATCCATGCACACCTCCCCCCTCCCCACCCCACTTCTAGCTGCTTCTCCTCTTGTTTCTGCCTTAATAATTTCCATGGCCACAGGTGAGGGGGTTGCCGTGGCTGCCTGCACCTTGCGTGAGGCAGGGCCAGGCACCCAGAACCCCCATCCTGGCTGCACCTCCCTTTCCAGGGTCCTCCAGACCCCACCTTCCACACTCTGATCACAGCCCCCGACCTTTTGCCCTAGGAAGAAGCAATAATGGTGTATACCCTCATTCTCATTCCTGGGCAACCCTTCCGTCCACTCTGTCACCAAAATAATTTCTCCTCCATCCCTACCTTGCCAATCCTCTCCCTCTCCCCCAGCTAGTCCTGAGCAATACGGCAGACAGATGCAAGGCCATTTTTCTCCAAGCCATGGGGGACTGTTTGGAAGGAAAGATCCCCTCTCTCCCTCCTCCCCTCGCCCCTCGGCCTGGTTCTGCAGCTGGACCGACCTCATTCATCGCCTGCCCCCGACCCAATTCTGAGCACACGGTACTGTAGCCCCCAGTTCCTCCCGAGCCTTCCATCCGTCTGTCCACCCCAGGGGGAGGTAACCCCCCACTCGCACTCCCTCGATGCTGTCTGTACAGGGTTCATATTTTGTAGCGAAAGTCGTTTTTGTCCCAGCCGGCGATCGGAGTGGGCCTTTTCTTTTTGTTCATTCTTTATCTTTTTTTCTTTTTCTTTCTTTCTTTTTTGTACATACTGTAAGGTTAGTTTGTAAATTATTCTACAGAGGCAAAAAGGGAAAATAAAAACTTGCCCTTCCCTGGCTGACCCAGTCGGGAAGGTAGGGAAGGGGGTCTCCTGTTGGGATACTCTCCGTTCCTGCTGTATTATACAAACTGTACCATAGTCCCGGGAAAAGGGTGGACTCACCGCTGTCGTTTTATGGGAAGTCGTGTCATCCTAGGGGTTGGGGCTGGGCAGAGCCTGTCCCCTCCCCCTTTGCCAGGAGCCAGGGGGTGACTGGAGAGACAGACCCCACCCCCAAGCAGGGCTCCTCTCCCCAGGGTGGGCACAGGACCTCTGTACGCTGCTTGTGTATTGTCCACTTTGACGATCAGTCATTTGGTCCGTTGATCAATAATCCTTCGATCTTGTCTCCAATTAAACCGAGGCTTTCACTGATTTTCCTGACTGATGTGGCTTCATTCCCCCACGTTGTTTGTTGAGGTATCTCCCCGCTGCATCGTCTGCTTGGGTTGGGGAGGGAGTTTCTGTTCCTACTTGTTCCCCAGCAGACGGAATTGGGAAGTAGAGCTCAGACAGAGACATTCTCCAGCCTGAGTCGGGTTATAAAATGGAAATTCAAGCCGTGCAGGGGTTATTTTGTTTTGTTTTTGAGATGGAGCTTCGCTCTTGTTGCCCAGGCTGGAGTGCAATGGCGTGATCTCGGCTCCCTGCAACCTCCACCTCTCAGGTGCAAGCGATTCTCCTCCCTCAGCCTCCTGAGTAGCTGGGATTACAGGCGCCTGCCACCATGCCTGGCTAATTCTTTGTATTTTTAGTAGAGACGGAGTTTCACTATATTGGCCAGGCTAGTCTCAAACTCCTGACCTCGTGATCCACCCGCCTCAGCCTCCCAAAATGCTGGGATTACAGGCATGAGCCACCGTGCCCGGCCATATCTTTTCCCTTTTTAAATACTGCATGGGGCTAGGTGCAGTGGGTCACGTACTTGAATGCTGTTAATTCCACTCACCGAGACTAATTTTCCCACATTTATTAGACTCCTTTTTTTTTTTTTTGGTGGCAGAGTGAGACTCTGTCACCCAGCCTATGGTGCAGTGGTGTGACGTGATCATAGCTCACTGCAGCCTCAACCTCCTGGACTCAAGTCATCTTCCTGCCTCAGCCTCCCATGTAGCTGGGACCACAGGTGTGTGCCACCATGCCCGGCTAATTTATTTTTTATTTTGTAGAGACAGGGTCTCGCTTTGTTGCCCAGGCTGGTCTCAAGCTCCTGGGCTCAAGCAATCCGCCTACCTCGGCCTCCCAAAGTGCTAGGATTACAGGCGTGAGCCACCACACCCAGCCCTATTAGGCTAATTAACAAGCCCCTGATTTTACCAATAGAAGGTTTCTGATATTATACTAATGAGCAAAACTTCTGAATATAAAGATATGGATAGTGGAAATGTTTGTGATTTGGACATTCGTTAGAATACTAGTTACCTCGGCTGGGCACGGTGACTCACTCCTATAATCCCAGCACTTTGGGAGGCCGAGGCAGGTGGATCACTTGAGGTCAGGAGTTCGAGACCAGCCTGATCAACATGGTGAAACCCCCGTCTCTACTAAAAATACAAAAATTAGCTGAGCGTGGTGGCACGTGCCTGTAGTCCCAGCTACTTGGGAAGCTGAGACAGGAGAATTGCTTGAACCTGGGAGCTGGAGGTTGCAGTGAGCCCAGATCGCGCCACTGCATGTCAGCCTGGGTGACAGATCGAGACTCTGTCTCAAAAAAAGAATACTGGCTGCCTCTAGAGTTTAATAAACCAGGATGCACATGAAAACACACAGTGCTTGAGTAGGTAGACACAAGGGGACGCTAGACATATGTTTTTATATCATGCATGTTCTGAAACAAATGTGAGCATCTTGCCTGGGTCCAAGGAAAAGTCCACCTGCCTACTCTGCCTTTTGTTTCTAGTCCGGGGACTCTGAGATATTTTTCTTTCTTTCTTTTTTTTTTGGTAGAGATGGGGGTCTCCCTATACTGACCAGGATGGTCATGAACTCCCGGGCTCAAGAGGGACTCTGGTTGGTGACCTTGGGTTTGATCTCTCTGAGTTTCACTTGTTTCTTCTACTAAATGGGGATGTATTAGCTGGGTGTAGTGGTGTGCACCTATAGTCCCAGCTACTCTGGAGGCTGAGGCAAGAGGATCACTTGAGCCCAGGAGGTTGAGGCTGCAGTGAACTGTGACTGAGCCACTGCACTCTAGCCTGGGTGACAGAGTGAGACACTGCCTCAAAAAAAAAAAAAAAAAAAGTAAATAAATAAAATGGGGCCAGGTGTGGTGGCTCACACCTGTAATCCCAGCACTTTGGGAGGCTGAGGTAGGCGGATCACCTGAGGTCAGGAGTTAGAGACCAGCCCTGCCAACTTGGCGAAATCTCATCTCTACTAAAAATACAAAAATTAGCCAGGCGTGCTGGCGGGGATCTATAACCCCAGCGACTGGGGAGGCTGAGGCAGAAGAATCACTTGAACCCGTGAGGCAGGGGTTGCAGAGAGCTGAGATCGCAACATTGCACTCCAGCCTGGGCAACACGAGTGAAACTCTGTCTCAAAAAAAAGGATTAATTATTTAAATAAAATGGGATAACAACAGTTCCAGAGTTAAAGAGTTGCTCTATAGTACGGTTTGTCCAGTAAAACTTTCTTTTTTTTTTTTTTTGAGACGTGGTCTCACTCTGTCGCCCAGGCTGGAGTGCAGTGGCGCAATCTCCGCTCACTGCAAGCTCTGCCGCCTCCCAGGTTCACGCCATTCTCCTGCCTCAGCCTCCCTAGAAGCTGGGACTACAGACGCCCACCACCACGCCCAGCTAATTTTTTTGCATTTTTAGTAGAGACGGGGTTTCACTGTGTTCGCCAGGATGGTCTCGATCTCCTGACTTTGTGATCCGCCCGCCTCGGCCTCCCAAAGTGCTGGGATTACAGGCGTGAGCCACCACGCCCGGCCTAAAACTTTCTTTAAAAAAAAAAAAAAAAAAAAAAGGTGTAGAGGTGGGGTCTCACCATGTTACATGCCCAAGCCGATCTCCTGGAAATCCTGGGCTCAAGCAATCCTCCTGCCTCAGCCTCCCAAAGTGCTAGGATTACAGGTGTGAGGCCACTATTCCCGGCCTTAGTACAATTTTCTGTGGTAATGGGAATATTCTGTACCTGTGCTATCCAACAAGTTAGCTACTAGTCACATGTGGCTATTACGCCCTTGAAATGTGGCCAGTTTTAATTTCCCACCACAGTGGTGGCCAGGAGCTACTGTATTGGACTTAAGTTCTAAAACTTCAGCCAGAGTTAATGGAAAATATTTCGGCTATACAAAGAGTTGTTTGACAACAGCTGTGAAGATTCGCAGTAGATAGAGCCTAGAAAAGTGGGAGGAGAGAAGCAGAGCTTGAAAAGTAGGTAGAAGTTTTCAGGGAATCTGAACTTTGTGCAAGAAGCAAAAAGACACAGATATTTTCCCCAGGGACTTTCAAAGGGAGGCAGAGATGGGGAAAGGGCTTTGGGCTGGGGGTCAGGAGGCGACAGTACCAATCCTGCAGTGGACTGTGGGTGACCCTAGGCGAGATTTCTCCTTCTAGGGCTCAGTTTCCCCAAGTGTAAAAGGGCAGGCCGGGTGCGGTGTCTCACACCTGTAATCCCAACACGTTGGGAGGCTGAGGCAAGCAGATCGCTTGAGGTCAGGAGTTCGAGACCAGCCTGAGCAACATGGTGAAACCCTGTCTCAACTAAAAATACAAAAGGATTAGCCAGATGTGGTGGCGCATGCCTATAGTACCAGCTACTCAGGAGGCTGAGGCAGGAGAATCGCTTGAACCTGGGAGGCGGAAGTTGCAATGAGCTGAGATCGAGCCACTGCACTCCAGCCTGGGTGAAAGAGCAAGACTGTCTCAAAAAAACAAACAAACAAACAAAAAAACACCAGGCGTGGTGGCTCATACCTGTAATCCCAGCACTGTGGGAGGCCAAGGCGGGTGGATCGCCTGAGGTCAGGAATTCAAGACCAGCCTGACCAACATGGTGAAACCCCATCTCTACTAAAAATACAAAAATTAGCTGGGCGTGGTGGCAGGCACCTGTAATCCCAGCTACTCAGGAGGCTGAAGCGGGAGAATCTCTTGAACCCAGGAGGTGGACGTTGCAATGAGCTGAGATCGTGCCACTGTACTTCAGCCTGGGCAACAGAATGAGACTTTGTCTCAAGAAAATATAATTTTTTTTAAAAAAAGGGCAGATATGATGTCCCGAACACCTCCTGTATTGGGACAGACTGAAAATGTGTATCAAAAATGGCAGTGATGGCCGGGCATGGTGGCCTACGGCTGTAATCCCAGCACTTTGGAAGACCGAGGCAGGTTGATCACCTGAGGTCAGGAGTTCGAGACCAACCTGGCCAACATGACGAAACCCCGTCTCTACTAAAACCCCAAAACTTATCTGGGCATGGTGGCATGTGCCTGTAATCCCAGCTACTCAGGAGGCTGAGGCAGGAGAATTGTTTGAACCCGGGAGGCAGAGGTTGCAGTGAGTAGAGATTGTGCCATTGCACTCAAGCCTGGGCAACAAAAGTGAAACTCTGTCTCCAAAAAAAAAAAAAAAAAAAAAAAAAAGGCAGTGACATGTGACCCTCAGCTGGCTCTCCTGGGTAGGGAGTTCACTTTTCTTCAAGCAAAGGTGAACAAGGGCAGTGGGGCACAGCAGGGAGGCCATGTAATCTGAAGGAGGCCAGGGGGACCTGGGGAAGGGGTGAAGTCGGTTCAGTCTCTGAAATTGATATCAAGGCTTGCAGGCTTCCTGGTACTGGTCTTGGGCAAATGGCTCCGCCTCTCCCAGCCTTTAGAGGGCTCTGTCCTGTGCTAAACTTTTCAAGAGGATTATCTCATTGACTCTCCAGCTGTTCTTGAGAATAAGCTATCATTGGTTCCATTTTGCAGTTGAAGAAACTGAGGGCTGGGATGAGATAGCACAATATGGAGAAAATTCAAGGAAATAAGACGAGGACCTCGCTTCACCCAGTGCCTGTTCAACAGTGATAGCTGTCCCCATACTTTTATGTTATTTCAGGTGTACGAAATCTTGAGATGTAGGTAGTATTTCTCCCTCTTTAATAACATAAAAACATGTCAGTGCGGGCCAGGTGTGGTGGCTCACGCCTGTAATCCCAGCACTTTGGGAGGCTGAAGCAGGTGGATCACCTGAGGTCAGGAGTTCGAGACCAGCCTGACCAACAAGATGAAGCCCAGTCTCTACTAAAAATACAAAAATTAGCCGGGTGTGGTGGCGCACATCTGTAATCCCAGCTACTCCGGAGGCTGAGGCAGGAGAGTCCCTTGAACCTAGGAGGTGGAGGTTGCAGTAAGCTGAGATCACGCCACTGCACTCCAGCCTGGGCAACAAGAGCGAAACTCCATCTCAAAAAAAAAAAAAAAAAAAAAAAAAGTCAATGCAAATCAAAATAAGACATTTATTTTTTTTATTTTCTTTTGCAAAGCATTTTCACAGCTCATTTCTGTTCATGGAAGCTAGAACATACAGCTTTCCAGGAATGGTCTGACAATATTTATCAAAAACATAGCCAGCTGGGCGCAGTGGCTCTTGCCTGGAATCTCAGCACTTTTGGAGGCTGAGGTGGGAGGATCATTGGAACCCAGGAATTCAAAACCAGCCTGGGTGACATAGTGAGACATGTCTTTCTCTTTCTCTTTCTCTCTCTCTCTCTCTCTCTCTCTCTCTCTCTCTCTCCCCCCCCACCCCCCTCTCTCTCCCTCTCTTTCTTTTCTTTCTTTCTCCCTTCCTTTCCCCTTCCCTTCCCCTTCCCTTTTCTCAGTTTCCCCCACTGTAAAATCCAAACAACAAATTAGCTGGGCGTGGTGGCGGGCGCCTGTAATCCCAGCTACTCAGGAGGCTGAGGCAGGAGAATTGCCTGAACCCGGGAGGTGGAGGTTGCAGTGAGCCGAGATCGTGCCACTGCACTCCAGTTTGGGCGAGAGTGAGACTCCGTCTCAAAAAAAAAAAAAAAAATCCAAATAACAATAGCTCAGGTTTACCGAGAGGTTGTTATGTGACAAGCCCTGTTTGTTTTACGTAAATCATCGGGGTAAATGCTCACAACAGCCCTATTAAGTAGGTACTATTATTATAAAAAGGGTCACAGGCATAGGCAGGGAAGGAGGCAGGGCTGGGAGTCGGAGCCCGTGAGCGCCCCCTAGAGTAGGGCTCGCGGAGGGGGGTCGGGGGACGGGGGTGCTAGATAGGGACCCGGCGCACGCGCAGAACAGGTGGGAGGCGTGGCGAGAACGAGCGGGAGTTTTTTTTTCCCGACTACGATTGGCTGATGTAACTGTCATCACTTGAAAAGGCAGCCAATGAGAGGCGCGGCCGCCTCGCCCATGGAAGCCGAGGGCTGAGCGAAGCGAGGCGTGCGGAGCCAAAGGCTCTCGACCGACAGCGGGCGCCACGGACCCCAAAGTGGTTGAGGGGATCCTGCCACTCCCGCTGAAAGTGGCCCCAGCGTCGTTCCTACTCTCTTCGGCAGACCCCGGCATCGTCCTCCTTTTCCCGAGAATATCCTGACATCAGTCGCCCGTTCCAAAAGGGGACACTTGGAGTCATCCCTTTTTTCTGAGTGACCCTAGAGTCGTCCTTACTTCCTGAGGGGGATCCTGGCGTCATCCGCCCTTCTTGAGGGAACCTGCTGTCACTCCCCTGTCCTGATGGCCAGCACCGCATTGTCCTTTCTTCCTGCGGGAAATCCAGACTTCATCCGCTCTTCCTGGCGGGGACCCCCATGCCATTATCCCCTCCTGAGGGGACCCCAGAGCGTCCCCCTTCCTCAAGGCTTCCCAGCGTTGTTTCTTCTTCCCGAGAAGGGGCCTGGTGCTGTTCCCCCATTTCCAGAGTGTTTCCTATCATTGTCCTCCGCACACTCAGAAGGGATCTGTCATCCCCTCTTTTTCTGAGATCAGTCCCTTCCTCCTTTCCAGTTTAAGGTCGACCCCTGCAAGGCTTCGGTGACCCCCATAGATAGAAGTCCCAAAGACCCCCTGTGTCCCTTGCCCCCAGCTGAGCAGAGGGGAAGGCAAAAGACTCAGCTCACTCCGCGAAGATGGGGAGAAACCGAAACTAGCTGTTAAAGGAACCCACTATGTCACATGAGAAGTCATTTAGGGCCGGGCGCGGTGGCTCATGCCCGTAATCCCAGAACTTTGGGAGGCCGAGGTGGGTTATCATATGAGATCAGAAGTTCGAGACCAGCCTGGCCAACATGGTGAAAAACCCGCCTCTACTGAAAAATACAAAAATGAGCCGGGAGTGGCGGTATGCGCCTGTAATCCCAGCTACTCCAGAGGCCGAGGTAGGAGAATCGCTTGAATCCCGGAGGTGGAGGTTGCAGAGAGCTGAGATCACACCACTGTATTCCAGCCTGGGCAACAGAGTGAGACTCCATCTCAAAAAAAAAAAGAAAAGAAAAAGAATTTGCCAGTTAACTACAAAATTTTTAAACAACTTCTATATATACTCAGTAAGGCAGACAAAACAAATCTCTGACTATTTCATTCACTGAGCCAATATTAATTAATTAATTTATTTATTAATTTATTTATTTATTTATGTTTTGAGAGGGAGTCTGGCTCTGTGGCCCAGGCTACAGTGCAGTGGCCTGATCTCGGCTCACTGTAAGCTCCGCCTCCCGGGTTCACGCCATTCTCCTGCCTCAGCCTCCCGTAATATTAATTTTTTTAGACACTTCCACACAGATTTACATTTTTAAAAAATTGTCAGGTGTGGTGGCTCACGCCTGTAATCCCAGCACTTTGGTAGCCTGAGTTGGGTGGATCACCGGAGGTCAGGTGTTCGAAACCAGCCTGGCCAACATGGTGAAACCGTGTCTCTAGTAAAAATAGAAAAATTAGCCAGGTACAGTGGTGGGTGCCTGTAATTCCAGCTACTTGGGAGACTGAGGCAAGAGAATCACTTGAACCCGGGAGGCAAAGGTTGCAATGAGCCAAGATTGCGCCATTGCACTTCACCTGGGGGACAAGAGTAAAACTCCCTCTCAAAGAAAAAAAAAAAAAGAAAAGAAAAAAAAATTATTGAGGTGATATTAACATAACATGTATCAGCTAATGTTTCTTGAGGGGCTTTATGCTAATGATGCACAAAACAAATGTAGACCCTGCTCTCATGGTGCTTATAGCTTAACTGGGAAGTTGAACATTAACATTACAACTACAAAATGAATACCTCATACATTGTTGTGGTATGAGGAATGATGAGGTGGAGGCTAATTTAGACTACAGGGTGAGGAAGGCTTTGAGGATGTACCATTTAAAAGGAAACTTAAGAGCTGGGCATGGTGGCTCACGCCTGTAATCCCAGCACTTTGGGAGGCTGAGGCAGGCAGATCACGAGGTCAGGAGTTCAAGACCAGCCTGACCAATATGGGGAAACCCTGCCACTACTAAAAAGACAAAAATTGGCCGGGCGCGGTGGCTCAAGCCTGTAATCCCAGCACTTTGGGAGGCCGAGACGGGCGG
>NC_037687.1:10255717-10297090 GCF_003255815.1 Theropithecus gelada
AAAAAAAAAAAAAAAAAAAAAAAAAAAAAAAAAAAAAAAAAAAAAAACTAGGAACAAGCCAGGAGCTCATCCACTCTTATTCCTTTTCTAACTTTCTTTCTCTGGAAATAGTTCCTCTTTCACCCAGAGGCCCACAAGAGGGTGCTGTCTGCCTTTTAGATGGAACTTCCTGACTCTGCCCTGAGGATATTCATCACTGAGCTATACCTCCCGGGTTCAAGTCATTCTCCTGCCTCAGCCTCCCGAGTAGCTGGGATTACAGGCACATGTCACCACGGCCAGCTAATTTTTGTATTTTTAATAAAGATGGGGTTTTGCCGTATTGGCCAAGCTGGTCTCGAACTCCTGACCTCAAGTGATCCACCTGCCTCAGCCTTCCAAAATGCCAGGATTGCAGGCATAAGCCACCCCCCCAGCCTATTTATTTATTTATTTTAAGATACAGTCTTGCTCTGTCACACAGGCTGGAGTGCAGTGTTGCAATCTTGGCTTACTGTAAACTCTGTCTCCTGGGTTCAAGTGATTCTTCTGCTTCAGCCTCCTGAGTAGCTGGGATTACAAGCATGTGCAACCGCACCTGGCTAATTTTTGTATTTTTAGTAGAGACAGCGTTTCACCATGTTGGCCAGGCTTGTCTTGAACTCCTGACCTCAGGTGATTCGCCTGCCTCAATGTCCCAAAGTGCTGGGATTACAGGCTTGAGCCACTGCACCCAGCCTTATTTTATTTTAGAGTCAGGGGTGGCCGGGCGCGGTGGCTCATGCCTGTAATCCCAGCACTTTGGGAGGCTGAGGCAGGCGGATCATGAGGTCAGGAGATCGAGACCATCCTGGCTAACACAGTGAAACTCTGTCTCTACTAAAAATATAAAAAATTAGCCGGGCGTGGTGGTGGGCGCCTGTAGTCCCAGCTACTCAGGAGGCTGAGGCAGGAGAATGGCGTGAACCCAGGAGGTGGAGCTTACAGTGAGCCAAGATTGCGCCACTCCTGTCCAGCCTGGGCGACAGAGTGAGACTCCGCCTCAAAAACAAAAAAAAAGAGAGAGTGAGTCAGGGTATCGCTGTGTTGCCCAGGCTAGAGTGCAGTGGTGCAATCATAGCTCAATGCAGCCTCAAACTCCTGGGCTCAAGTGATCTCCTGCCTCAGCCTCCCAAAGAGCTGTGATTACCAGCATGAGCCATTGTACCTGGACAGCCTGTGAATTTTACTGATTATTTTTATTTTTGAGATGGAGTCTTACTCTGCTGCCCAGGATAGAGTGCAGTGGTGTGATCTTGGCTCACCGCAACCTCTGCCTTTCGAGTTCAAGTGATTCTCGTGCCTCAGCCTCCTGAGTAGCTGGGATTACAGGCATGCGCCACCACCCACGGATAATTTTTGTATTTTTTGGTAGAGACAGGGTCTCACTACATTGCCCAGACTGGTCTCCCAACTCCTGAACTCAAATGATCTGCGCATCTCGGCATCCCAAAGTGTTGGGATTACAGGCAGCAGCCACCGCACCTGGCCCAGCCTATGAATTTTATTTATTTATTTATTTATTATTATTTTATTTACTTATTTATTTTTTTGAGACGGAGTCTCACTTGGTCGCCTAGGCTAGAGTGCAGTGGTGCGATCTCCGCTCACTGAAAGCTCCGCCTCCCGGGTTCACGCCATTCTCCTGCCCCAGCCTTTCCAGTAGCTGGGACTACCGGTGCCCGCCACTAGGCCCGGCTAATTTGTTTTTCTTTATTTTTAGTAGAGACTGGGTTTCACCATGTTAGCCAGGATGGTCTTGATCTCCTGACCTCGTGATCCACCCGTCTCGGCCTCCCAAAGTGCTGGGAGTACAGGCGTGAGCCACCGTGCCTGGTCATAAATTTTAAATTATACAGCTAAAGTGGTCTGCTGTTAAATGTTATCATGATCATTCTAACTTCAACAGTCTTGACAATTCTGCCCAATTTCAGCATTTCAGGTTTCCAGTATTTACCTCATTTCTAAGTAAATGATACCACATTACGAGGCAAGGTGACACACACCTGTAATCCCAGCACTTTGGGAGGCCGAGTCAGGGGATCCCTTGAGCCCAGGAGTTCAAGACCAACCTGGGCAATATGGCAAAACCTCATTTCTATAAAAAATACAAAAATTAGCTGGGCATAGTGGCACACGTCTGTAGTCCCAGCTACTCAGGAGGCTGAGGTGGGAGGATCACTTGAGCCCAGGAACTCAGCGCTGAAGTGATCTACAATCTCCCCACTTCAGCCAGGGCAACAGAGTAAGACCTTGTCTCTGAAAAAAAACAAAGAAAAGAAAAGAAAAGAAAGAAAAGAAAAATCGAAAGAGAAGAACTATTAAGGAAGTAAAAGAGTGATACATTTGGTTGTGTCTAAATTTACAAAGCTGCACGCGGTGGCTCATGCCTATAAGACCCGGCACTTTGGGAGGCTGAGGTGGGTGGATCACTTGAGGTCAGGAGTTCGAGACCAGCCTGGACAATATGGTGAAACCCTGTTTCTACTAAAAATACAAAAATTAGCTGGGTGTGGTGGTGCTTGTCTGTAATCCTAGCTATTCGAGAGGCTGAGGCAGGAGAATTGCTTGAACCCTGGAGGAGGAGGTTGCAAAGTTCCATCTTGAAAAAAAAAAAAAAAAGTAGGCCAGGCATGGTGGCTCATGCCTGTAATCCCAGCACTTTGGGAGGCCGAGGCGGGCGGATCACCTGAGGTTGGGAGTTGAGACCAGCCTCACCAGCATAGGGAAACTCTGTCTCTACTGAAAATACAAAATTAGTGGCCGGGCGCGGTGGCTCAAGCCTGTAATCCCAGCACTTTGGGAGGCCGAGACGGGTGGATCACAAGGTCAGGAGATCGAGACCATCCTGGCTAACACGGTGAAACCCCATCTCTACTAAAAAATACAAAAAACTAGCCGGGTGAGGTGACGGGCGCCTGTAGTCCCAGCTACTCGGGAGGCTGAGGCAGGAGAATGGCGTGAACCCGGGAGGCGGAGCTTGCAGTGAGCTGAGATCTGGCCACTGCACTCCAGCCTGGGCGACAGAGCAAGGCTCCGTCTCAAAAAAAAAAAAAAAAAAAAAAAAAAAAAGAAAATACAAAATTAGCCAGGTGTGGTGGCACACGCCTGTAATCCCAGCTACTCGGGAGGTTGAGGCAGGAGAATCACTTGAACCCAGGAGGCAGAGGTTGCTGTGAGCTGAGATCACGCTATTGTACTCCAGCCTGCGCAACAAGAGCAAAACTCTGTCTCAAAATAAAAGAAAAAAAAAATGAGCTTGGGGAGCCCTGGGAGATGTGACTAGGAATTAGCTCCTTGTCTTCCAAGGCAGCTGAAACTGAAGGACAGCTATGTGGCTTGCCTATGGGGAGAAAGATGCCCTACATATCAAAATGCGATGGGCAAAGATTACAAAACGGTTTCAAATACCAGCCCTAAGTCAAAGAGGAGTGTGTTTCAGGAGAAGAGCCCTTTCTGGCCCCGGGTTTCAGACCTCCAGCCCAGAGCCAGGGTGAAAGACACTAGTTAGTCTGTTCTTTATTTTCCTTGGAAAATTACAGGGTTACTTATCAACAAAATAACTGTCCATCCGGTGGGGAAGTGCCATCCGGTGGCTTCTATGTACAGGCCCATCCCTGGGAACCACATTTCCAGAGGGGGCCTCCGCCTGAGGCCCCCATTGGCCCCCTCCCAGGTATCCAAGAACAAATCACAAGGTGAGGGCTGCCGGCGTGGCTGGCTGGGTGGGTGGGACCCAGGCCTACTACCGGGCCAGAGGGTTTGGGGGCCTCTCTCCTGGAAGCCTGCTCTTTCCACACCCCCTTTCCCAGCCAGGCTGTCTTGGACACTCCTGGGGCTCCGCTGAGAGGCACATGATTCCCGCTTTGGACTTCTTTTTGAGATGTCATTTTAACACTGAGGCATCGCGGCCTCCCTTCCCGGAAGATGGGTTATTTGCAGTGCTGTCTTTTTTCTTTTAGTCCTGGTTTTTGTACAAAAACAATGATACTCCCCATTGGACTGTATTTTCGCCCAAGAAACAAAAGTGCCTCAACAGGTACAGTTCTGCTGGTCGATCTGCTTCCGGCAGGGCTCCATGGTGACAGCCACGCCCACTCCGCTCCGGCCCGATGTCATTCGGGTCACCTCGCTCCAGGTGTCTGTATCTGGGTCGTAACACTCCACACTGTCCAGGAACGTGTGACCATCATAGCCTCCTGCAGGAAGAACAGAAGGGACGGTCACCACCTGTCACACCACATCCAAGAGCAGGGGACAGAAAGAAGGAGAAGCAGCTGTGAGATGCAAAAGCAGGCCGGGGCCGGGCGCGGTGGCTCAACCCTGTAATCCCAGCACTTTGGGAGGCCGAGGCGGGTGGATCACGAGGTCAGGAGATCGAGACCATCCTGGCTAACATGGTGAAACCCCATCTCTACTAAAAATACAAAAAACTAGCCGGGCGTGGTGGCGGGCGCCTGTAGTCCTAGCTACTCGGAGGCTGAGGCAGGAGAATGGCATAAACCCGGGAGGCGGAGCTTGCAGTGAGCCGAGATCGCGCCACTGCACTCCAGCCTGGGTGACACAGCGAGACTCCGTCTCAAAAAAAAAAAAAAAAAAAAAAAAGCAGGCCGGGCGTGGTGGCTCACGCCTATAATCCTAGCACTTTGCAGGGCTGAGGCGGGAGGATCGCTTGAGGCCAGGAGTTCGAGGACAGCCTGGGCAACATAGCAAAACTCAGTCTCTTACTGAAGAAAAAAAAAAAAAAAAAAAGGCCAGGCGCGGTAGCTCACGCCTGTAAACCTAGCACTTTGGGAGACTGAGGTGGGTGGATCACTTGAGTCCAGGAATTTGAGACCAGCCTGGGCAACATGGTGAAACCCCATCTCTACCAAAAAAAACATAAAAATTTAGCCAGGCGTGGTGGTGCGTGCCTGTAGTTCCAGCTACTAGGGAGGCTGAGACAGGAGAATCACTGGAACCTGGAAGGCAGAGGTTGCAGTGAGCCGAGATCACGCCATTGCATTCCAGCCTGGGCAACACGAGCAAAACTCTGTCTCAAAAAAATAAAATAAAAATAAATAAAAACAGCCGGGTGCTGTGGCTCACGCCTGTAATCCCAGCACTTTGGGAGGCCGAGGTGGGCGGATCACAAGGTCAGGAGATTGAGACCATCCTGGCTAACATGGTGAAACCCCATCTCTACTAAAAATACAAAAAAAAAAAAAAAATTAGCCGGGCGTGGTGGCAGGTGCCTATAATCCCAGCTACTCGGGAGGCTGAGCCAGGAGAATGGCATGAACCTGGGAGGTAGAGCTTGCAGTGAGCCGAGAGTGCGCCACTGCACTCCAGCCTGAGCGACAGAGCCAGACTCTGTTTCAAAAATAAATAAATACATAAATAACATTAAGCCGAGTGTGGTGGCTCACACCTGTAATCCCAGCACTTTGGGAGGCTGATGTGGGCAGATCACCTGAGGTCAGGAGTTCAAGACCAGCCTGACCAGCATGGTGAAACCCCATCTCTACTAAAATATAAAAATTAGCAGGGCATAGTGGTGGGCACCTGTAATATCAGCTACATGGGAGGCTGAGGGGGGAGAATCGCTTGAAACGATTCTCAAAAAAAGAAAAAGCCCCAGCGCGGTGGCTCACGCCTATAATCCCAGCACTTTGGAAGGCTGAGGCGGGTGGATCACGAGGTCAGGAGTTCGAGACCAGCCTGGCTAACATGGTGAAACCCCATCTCTACTAAAATACAAAAAATTAGCCAGGTGCGGTGGCACACACCTATAGTCCCAGCTACTCAGGAGGCTAAGACAGGAGAATTGCTTGAACCTCCAGGAGGCGGAGGTTGCAGTGAGCTGAGATCATGCCATTGCACCCCAGCCTGGGCAACATTGCAAGACTCCATCTCAAAAAAACAAACATTAGCCGGGTGTGGTGGTGCGTGTGTGTGGTCCCTGCTACTTGGGAAGCTGAGGCAGGAGGATGGCTGGAGCCCAGGAGGTTGAGGCTCCAGCAAGCTGTGATCACACCACTGCACTCAGCCTGGGCGACAGAGCGAGACCCTGTTTCTAAGAAAAAAAAAAAAAAAGGAAAGCAAAAAAGCAAAGGCAGCCACAGTCCACAAGAGATGGGGCTAGTCAGGACTCTTCCCCGCCCCCAGGGCCTCACCAAGGACGTAGATTCTCCCCTGGTGGACAGTGATCCCCAGGGCACTTCGCCGGTGCTTCATGGGGGCTACGAAAGTCCACGTCTCTGTTTCCACGTCATAACGCTCCACGCTGTTCAGCTGGTCCTGACCATCATAGCCCCCGGCAGCATAGATGCAGTTGTGCAGGACGCAGACGCCTAAAGGGCACCGTGCAGAGAAGGTGACTCTGGAGGACTGGCTTTGGGAGCCCCAGCCATCACCTCCTTGAGGGAGACCTTTCCTCTCTCCTCTCCCTTCTCACCCTCAGAAATGAAGCATGGAGAGAGAGAAGCTTGGACTCTATCAGAATCCAGTGCTTCTGTGGTTATCCCAGGGTGAGGGTTGCAACAGGGGGTCTCTCCCAGGCCTGGCTCAGGGTAACCCAGGATGGTGGGGGTGTTCCTGGATGCTCCCCTCACTACCGTCCCCACCCACCTGCCCCGCTTCGGATGGTGTTCATTGCTGTGATCATTCGCCACTCGTTCCTCTCTGGGTAGTAACGCTCAGCTGAATTAAGGCGGTTTGTCCCGTCAAAGCCCCCCACGGCATAAAGCAGACGATTGAGGACGGCCACGCCCACCCCGATCCTTCGTGTCAGCATTGGGGCCACCAAGTGCCACTCATCCCGCTCTGGCTCATACCTGCAAGGGCATAAGAAAAATGGGGACAATGGCCATTATAGCTGACCTTCGTGGAATACTTAAGGGCCTGATACCCCTTTTTTCCCGTTTTTTCTTCCTTTAAAGAGGGTCATCAGGCGCAGTGGCACGTGTCTGTAATCCCAGCACTTTGGGAGGCCGAGGAGGGTGGATCACCTGAGGTCAGGAGTTTAAGACCAGCCTGGCCAATATGGTAAAACCTTGTCTCTATTAAAAATACAAAAATTAGCTGAGTGTGATGGCAGGTGCCTGTAATCCCAGCTACTCGGGACGCTGAGGTGAGATAATCATTTGAACCTGGGGGGTGTAGGTTGCAGTGAGCTGAGATCGTGCCACTGCACTCCAGCCTAGGCGACAGAGAGAGACTCCATCTCAAAAAAAAAAAAACAAAAAAAAACAAAAAAAGAGACAGGGTCTTGCTCTGTTGTCCAGGCTGGAGTGCAGTGGCACAATCACAGCTCACCGAAGTTTCAAACTTTTTCTTTTTTGACGTGGAGTGCAATGGTGAGAGCATGGCTCACTGCAACCTCCGCCTCCTGGGTTCAATCAGTTATCCAGCCTCAGCCTCACAAGTAGCTGGGATAACAGGCACCTGCCACCATGCCTGGCTAATTTCTTTTTTAGAAGAAATTTTTAGTAGAAATTGGGTTTCTCCATGTTGGCCAGGCTGGTCTCTAATAACTGACCTCAAGTGATCTGCCTTTGGAAAGCTGAGGCTGCCTCAGCTTTCCAAAGGGCTGGGATTACAGGCATGAGCCACCACGCCCAGCCTGCAGCTTCAAACTCTTGAGCTCAAGGAACCCTCCTGGCTCAGCCTCCTGAGTAGCTGGGACTAGAGGTGCACACCACTGTGCCCACCTCCACTAGAACTCTAGTGCTTGCAGTCATTCTCCAAGGACTGAGGTATCAGCAACTCCATTTTCCAAATGAGGAAACTGAGCATCCTCGCCATCAATTGCTCAAGTTCAAAAACACATCTGATGGCCGGGCACGGTGGCTCACGCCTGTAATTCCAGCACTTTGGGAGGCCGAGGTGGGCGGATAGCGAGGTCAGGAGATGGAGACCATCCTGGCCAACACGGTGAAACCCCGTCTCTACCAAAAATACAAAAAAATTAGCCGGGTGTGTTGGCCCGCGCCTGTAGTCCCAGCTACTCCGGAGGCTGAGGCAGGAGAATGGCGTGAACCCCGGGGGCGGAGCTTGCAGTGAGCAGAGATGGCGCCACTTCACTCCAGCCTGAGCAACAGGGCAACAGAGCAAGTCCATCTCAAAATCAACAACAACAACAACAACAACAAAAAAAAAAAACACATCTGATAAACCTCTAGTGGCTCAGCCATATCCCCCACTTCACAGATGACAAGATAACATCTTAGAAAGGAGAAATCACAGATTCAGCATCACTCTTTAATGCTCAAATAGTCCTTGAGGTCCGGCACAGTGGCTCACGTCTGTAATCCCCGCACTTTGGGAGGCTGAGGTGGGGGAATCTCTAGTGGTCAGGAGTTCGAGACCAGCCTGGCCAACATGGTGAAACCCCATCTCTACAAAAAAAAAAAAAAAAAAATTAGCCAGGCGTGATGGAAGGCACCTATAGTCCCAGTTACTCCGTGGGCTGAGGCAGGAGAATCACTAGGAGGTGAGGTTGCAGTGACCCAAGATGGCACCAGTGCACTCCAGCCTGGGCAGCAGAGCAAGAGAGACAGGGTCTTACTCTATTGCCCAGGCTAGTCTCCTGGACTCAAGCAATTCTCCCACCTGAGCCTCCCAAAGTCCTGGATTCCGGGTATGGGCCACCACACGTACCCAACAATTTCAAACTGATGGAACTTTTTCCAAATCTGCACAAAGGAACCATATGGGTTTGTGACAGTCCCCTAAGCATTTCCCAGCTCCAGGCACAGAATCCAAGGTCACGGACTAGAACTCTCCAAGGAGCTTAGCTTCATCCTGAGGCCTCCACTCCCTGAAGACAGGGAGAGGAAGCAGCCTCAGGAAGAATCCCCAGACTTCAGTGTCTTGGGACTTGCCAGGAGTAGGACCCTCAGAGCCCACGCCCAGGACCTGCCACTCACCTCTCCACACTGTTGTGGTGGATGCAGCCGTGGGAGCCGCCGACTGCATAGATGTGCCCATCGATGACCCCCACCCCGATGCGGTTGCGCGGCACGCTCATGGGGGCGCAGGGCGACCACTGATTGGTCATAGGATTGTAACAGTCCAGGGCGCTGGAGTCGGTGTTTCCGTCGGGGGAGTTGTTCCTGCCGCCCACGGCGTACAACAGCCCGCCCACCACGCAGCCAGCCAGGCCGCTCCGTGGCACCTGCAGGTCCGCCAACCGGAGCCAGGTGCCGTCACTGGGGTTGTAAGCCTCCAGGTAGCTGAGCGACTGTCGGAAGTAGCCGCCCGCGGTGTAGATCAGGCGGCCCACCTTGGGCGCCCGGCAGGGCATCACCTGCGTGGGCTTGTGCAGGGTGAGCTCCTCGAAGATCTTGACCAGGTAGTCCTTGCAGCGGGAGTCGGACTGCAGGATCTCACACTTCTGCAGCTGCATCTGCAGAAAGTTCGGCGTCAACGAGTGGCAGCGCACGGCCCGCAGCAGCGCCTGGACATAGAACCGTCGCTGTTCGCAGTCGTACTTGACCCAGTTGATGCAGGCGTGGAAGACCTCGGACTCGCAGCGCACGTTCAGGTCGTCACGGCTGATGAGGGTCACCAGTTGGCAGTGGGATAGGTTGAAGAACTCCTCTTGCTTGGCCACCTGCAGTGGGCGACAGTGGGACGGGCTGACTCCCGAGTCGCCCCCACACCTCACCAAGCAGGACAGGGATAATGAGTAACTCACCACTGCGGCTGACAGTCTCAGCTTCCTCATCTGCTAAATGGAGATTCAAATAATAGGAACCGCATACACTGTGATGACTAAATGAGTTAATACTGCCGGGCGCGGTGGCTCACGCCTGTAATGCCAGCACTTTGGGAGGCCGAGGCTGGCGGATCACGAGGTCAGGAGTTGAGAGATCAGCCTGGCCAATATGGTGAAACTCCATCTCTACTAAAAATATAAAAATTACCTGGGTGTCGTGGCACACGGGTGCCTCCCAGCTACTCGGGAGGCTGAAGCAGAAGAATCGCTTGAACCCGGGAGGCAGGAAGTGGAGGCTGCAGTGAGCCGATATTGCACCACTGCACTCCAGCCTGGGCGACAGAGCAAAACTCCGTCTCAAAAAAAAAAAAAAAAAAAAAGGTTAATACTATGCGCCAGGTATGTCATTAGGACTCAGGGAAATGGGGCAGAGACTCAATAGATCGTGTATCCTGGGGTATCATTTGGTTTTGGTTTTGGTTTGTTTTTTGAGACGGAGTCTCACTCTGTCACCCAGGCTGGAGTGCAGTGGTGTGATCTAGGCTCACTGCAACCTCCGCCTCCCAGGTTCAAGCGATTCTCCTGCATCAGCCTCTCAAGTAGTTGGCATTACAGGCGCCCACCACCATGCCCAGTTAATTTTTTATTTTATTTATTTATTTTGATATGGGGTCTTACCCTGTTGCCCAAGCTGGAGTGCAGTGGTGAGATCTTGGTTCACTGCAACCTCCGCCTCCAGGGTTCAAGTGATTCTCCTGTCTCAGCCTCCCAAGTAGCTGAGATTACGGGGGTGTGCCTCCACAGTGGCTAATTTTTTTTGTATTTACTTCTAGTAGAGACGGGGTTTCACTATGTTGGCCAAGCTGGAATTTTTGTATTTAGTAGAGATGGGGTTTCTTCACGTTGGCCAGGCTGGTCTTGAACTCTTGACTTTAGGTGATTCATCCATCTCAGCCTCCCCTAAGTGCTGGGATTACAGGTGTGAGCCACCGGACCTGGACTGTTTTTGCTTTTGAGACAGGCTCTGTCACCTAGGCTGGAGTGCACGATCATAGCTCACTGCAGCCTTGAACTCCTGGGCTCAAATGATCTTCCCACCTGAGCTTCCTGAGTCGCTGGGGATACAGGTGTGTGCCACCATGCACAGCCAATTTTCATATTTTTATGGTAGAGACTGGGTTTCACCATATTGGCCAGGCTGGTCTAGAACTCCTGACCTCAAGTGGTCCACTCCCCTCGCCTTCCAAAGTGCTGGAATTATAGGCATGAGCCACCGCACCCAGGGCTGGTCTTAAAATCTTTTTTTTTTTTTTTTGAGATGGAGTCTCGCTCTGTCGCCCAGGCTGGAGTGCAGTGGCGCAATCTCTGCTCACCGCAAGCTCCGCCTCCCAGGTTTACACCATTCTCCTGCCTCAGTCTCCCGAGTAGCTGGAGTAGCTGGGACTACAGGCGCCCGCCACTACGCCCGGCTAATTTTTTTTTAGTAGAGGCGGGGCGTCACCAAAGTGCTGGGATTATAGGCGGGAGCCACTGCGCCAGGGCTTTTTTTTTTTTTGAGATAGAGTCTCGCTCTGTCACCCAGGCTGGAGTGCAATGGTGCGATCTCGGCTCACTGCAACCTCCACCTCCCCGGTTCAAGCGATTCTCCTGTCTCAGCCTCTCAAGTAGCAGGGACTATGCCACCACATATGCCACCACATCTGGCTAGTTTTTTTTGTATTTTTAATAGAGATGGGATTTCACCACATTGGGTCAGGCTGGTCTCAAACTCCTGACCTCAGGTGATCCACCCGCCTCAGCCTCCCAAAGTGCTGGGATTACAGGCGTGAGCCACCGGGCCCTGCCCTCTCTTATCAATTTCTATAGATAATTTCCTTCAGAGAAACGAAAATGAAACCAAAAATGGTAAAGACATTGCGTGGACCAAAGAAAACATGACTAAGGTTCAGGCTTACAGCTTGCAGCCTGTCACGGGTGTCCAATAAACATTTGCTGACTGTCCGAAAGGCTGGGCTGCCCCAGGATTTGCCTGCTTTTCACTGCACTCTGTCCCCACCTTTGACCCCAGAGAAACTAGGGAGCCCGGAGACACATGAAGACCTCACCTTCCCCAGCTATTCACCAGTGTCCCCACATGCGTAGACAAGGAACTCAGAACCCCAGTTGTTTTTTAATGTTTTTTTTTTTTTTTTGAAACTGAGTCTCGCTCTGTCGTGCAGGCTGGAGTGCAGTGGCTTGATCTCGGCTCACTGCAACCTCCGCCTCTCGGGTTCAAGTGATTCTCCTGCCTCAGCCTCCTGAGCAGCTGGGACTACAGGCGCGCACCACCAGGCCTGGCGAATTTTTATATTTTTAGTAGAGATGGGTTTTCGCTATGTTGGCCAGGCTGGTCTCAAACTCCTTACCTCAGCTGATCCACCCACCTCAGCCTCCCAAAATGCTGGGATTACAGGCGTGAGCCACCACGGCTGGCCTCAGTTTTTTTTTTTTTTTTTTTTTTTAGACTGAGTTTCGCTCTTGTTGCCCAGGCTGGAGTGCAACGGTGCGATCTTGGCTCACAGCAACCTCCGCCTCCTGGGTTCAAGCGATTCTCCTGCCTCAGCCTCCCGAGTAGCTGACATTACAGGCATGCACCACCATACCCGGCTAATTTTTTTGTATTTGTAGTAGAGACGGGGTTTCTCCATGTTGGTCAGTCTGGTCTCAAACTCCCATTCTCAGGTGATCCGCCCGCCTCGGCCTCCCAAAGTGCTGAGATTACAGGCTTGAGCCACTGCGCCCGGCCCCCAGTTGTTTTTTGTTTATTTGTTTGTTTATTTAGAGACAGGGTCTCATTATGTTGCCCGGGTTGGTCTTGAACTTTTGGCTTCAAGCAATCCCCCCACCTAGGCCCCCCAAACTGTGGGGACTACACCACCATGCCCAGCCCAGAACCTCCTTTTTCTCCAGGTTCCTGCCTTCACATCTCAAGGGGAGACAGTGATGAGCACTCATCCATCCCTGGTCCTTCTCCTGACACTGCCCCCAGCCCCACCTCCCCGCTCACCTCCCCGAAATGCATGTAGATATACTCCCGGGCACGCTGGTGCAACTCCACACAGCCAATCTGCTCGGCGAAGTTGGCGATGCCGATGGCATTGCTGGGGTCCAGCTGCTGCACTAGGAAGTCACTGCAGGCACGGACAACGCTGTCGATCTGGTACATGACAGCGCCGTTCATGACGTGAAGGACACACTTCTCGCCCATGGAGATGGAGGCCGTGTAGGCGAATTCGATGAGGCGTTCCATGACCTTGGGGTGGATACCCTCAATGGACACCACCTCCATGCCCTGCTCCCGCAGCCCATTGGTGAACATGGCCTTGAAAACGGGGCTGGATGAGGCTAGCACCACCTTGTGGGCCATGAACTGGGCGGCAGGCGCGTCCTGGTACTTGACCTGCAGTGTGACGTCACACAGCTGCTGGCTGAGCCGCAACTCGTTCATGATGCCGAAGGCCTGTTTGGTATGATCCTCCAGGGTATAGCTGAAGGTGCGGTTGCCATGCTGGGAGGGCGTCACCTCCGCCTTGCACTCAGTGGAGGCATACATCACCGCGTCCCCTGACCCCTCAGGGCACTGTGACCGCAGGGGCAGGAATCGGCTGCAGGCCCCAGCCCTGCTAGGCTTGGGATCTGGCTGCATGGGGTTCCAGAAGATAAGCAACACCACCACCTCTGGCACTCAGGGGCCTGGAGGGGAGAGAGCACAGGGCAGGGGGCACGGGTTGGGGCTGGGCCAGCACCTGCAGGGTCTCCTTTTGTAAGATAAAGCAATTCCTAGGTCAGTTTTCCTGCAGAGTAGGTGAAGCAGAGTCCATTTGCAAATTTGCAAACACCCCCCTGACCTGACCAGCCCAAGAGCCCATCTTAAAACATAGATGAGGTCATGTCTCTCCCCTGCTCTGGATCCTCCAACGCCTCCCACAGTACCTAGTAAAACTGAACTCCTCAACAGCCTGCAAAGCCCTACGCAATTAGCCCCTGCCACCTCTTCCCTTTGATCACTCTGTTTCAGTAATCTGGTGGCCTTTCCCTTTCTAGAGCATGTCGGGCTCATTCCTTCATTCGCCTCACCATTTGTTGGGCACCTACTGTATGCCAGGCACTGATCTGGGTGCTGAAGACACAGCAGTGAGCAAAACACACAAAAATCCTACCTGCTGGAGCTGACACCTGCGGGGAGGAACAATCATAAACTAAAATAAGCAAGACCTGGAAAATCAGCTTCATGAAGACAATTACAACAGCATTGTGACAATGTGAGAATCAGGTGCAGTTTTTTTTTTTTTTTTTGAGATGGAGTCTCACTCTGTCACCCAGGCTGGAGTGCAGTGGCTCGATCTTGGCTCACTGCAACCTCTGCCTCCCGGGTTCAAGCGATCCTCCTGCCTCAGCCTCCCGAGTAGCTAGGACTACAGGCGCCCGCCACCACGCCCAGCTAGTTTTTGTATTTTTAGTAGAGACTGGGTTTCACCATGTTGGCCAGGCTGGTCTCAAACTCCTGACCTCAAGTGATCCGCCCGCCTTGGCCTCCCAAAGTGCTGGCATTACAGGCGTAAGCCACTGTGCCTGGCCCTGGGTGCAGTTTTTAAAAAATCTGACAGGCCAAGCTTCTTTGAGAAGGTGAGGTTAGAGCTGAGACAAGGATGAAAATTATCATAAAGTGGGAGGCTGTGGAGTAGTTTTCCAGGCAGAGGAAATAGCAAGTGCAGTGGCTCAGAGGCTGAGACAGTCAATCTGGAGAATTGAGAAGGAGTGCAGTGAGAGCTAAGGACTTAAGGAAGGGTTTCATGGAAACCCCTGGAGCCTGGAGGGCCAGGAGATGAGTTATGTGTTTTGTGTTTTGTTTTTCGAGACAGAGTCTCGCTCTGTTGCCCAGGCTGGAGTACAGTGGTGTGATCTTGGCTCACTGCAACCTCTGCCTTCCAGGTTCAAGATATTCTCAGCCCGGCGCGGTGGCTCACGCCTGTAATCCCAGCACTTTGGGAGGCTGAGGTGAGCGGATCACGAAGTCAGGAGATGGAGACCATCCTGGCTAACACGGTGAAACCTCGTCTCTACTAAAAAATACAAAAAATTAGCCGGGCATGGCGGTGGGCGCCTGTAGTCACAGCTACACGGGAGGCTGAGGCAGGAGAATGGTGTGAACCCGGGAGGCGGAGCTTGCAGTGAGCAGAGATCGCGCCACTGCATTCCAGCTTGGGCAACAGAACAAGACTTGGTCTCAAAAAAAAAAAAAAAAAAAAAAGGATATTCTCATACCTTGGCCTCCTGAGCAGCTGGGATTACAGGCACCAGCCACCACGATGGGCTAATTTTTTGTATTTTTAGTAGAGATAGGGTTTCACCATATTGGCCAGGGTGGTCTCGACCTCCTGGCCTCAAGTGATCCCCCTCCTCGACTTCCCAAAATGCTGGGATTACAGGCATAGGCTGCTGTGCGCAGACATGAGTTATGTTTTGAAAGGAGTGGGGGATCTCCAAGTGGTTCCCCACAAGTGGATCTGCAAGTTCTCACTCCCCTCTTTCTGGGGCTCCACTCAGAGTCCCCTCTTCCCTGTTCTATTGTCATCACTGAGCTTGTCAGGAACTGAAATGACCTCCTTTGCTTGTCTGTTGATCGACTGTCTCTCGTCCCCGGCCCCAGCGCCTCAAATGGCAGGGAACCCTATGTAGGTTGGCGTCGGGCCAACCCTCTCCTGTGCCTCCCGCCTGGGGCCTGGCACTGCGCAGGGGTCAGTACACGGGTGGTTGGCTAAATGCCCGTGCCACCGTGCCTGCCAGAGCGGCCTTCTCCACCCTCCCTGGGTGCCACTCGGCCCCCCCTCCGGTGCCAAGGCCCTGGGCTTGCGTCTTGGTCTTTGGCCAATCGGTCAACGATGCCCCTTAGGCACCAGGCACTTCCCCCACCCTACAAAGCGACAAGTGGGCGACTGCGCATGCCCCTCCTGAGCCGCCACCAGGCCCAGAGAGGCGAGGAAGTGACCCCGCCGCGGCGTCTCGGCTGCCAATCCCAGAACGCAGATTGAGCCCCCCAACGCCTCGGAGCCCCCGGGCCTCCGTCTGCTCCGCGCCTCCGGGTTCTCTCGCTCGGTTTCCGCCGCTCCCGGGCCACCCCGAGAGTTGCGCCGTCCAACAAAAAGATTGGACCCAGGCCTCGCCCTCCTGGCCCTCCGAGTCCTGGCGGGGAACTCGGAGGCTCCCTGAGCCGGGCGCCCGGTTTCCTGGTCTCCGGGCACGACCGCAGGGGCGCTCGCGGCCCGCGATGCCCGCAGCCCGGGCACATCCCGCCTCACTCACCCCGCCATGGCCGCGCTCCGGCTCCGCCTCCACTGCCGAGCCTCGGCGCCTCCATCGCTGCGCGTGGGGGAGGCGCGGAGCGCGCGCAGGTCACCATGACTAAGCAGAGCCGGGCGCCCGCCTTGTCACAATAAAAGTCCCCGGGCCCTGGCCTCGGGCGGTAGGGACCGCGGAGGGCCGCTCCCCAGCCCCCGCCCACGCCTGCGGTCGCCGAGCTGCGCGGCCACCACTGCTGCCAGCATGGCCGCGGGGCGGGGGCACGCGGCCCTGGGCGCGCTCAGCCGCGTGGTCCGAGTCGCGGGGAGTCTGAACCCCGAGTTCCAGACCCGCGCGTCCCGGCCCGCACCGGGGATGGGGTGGACACCCCTCCCAGTCGCTGCTGCCGGAGCGCTCACCTCGGCCACCGGGTCGCCTCCGTAGGGGGTCCCTCGGGGTGGGGATGTCCGGGGCGCGCAGGGGCTCCGGGTACGGTGATGCCACCCGCACACTGCGCTTCCGGAAAGCCCGGGGGTCCGCGGCCCGGTCCGGGAGATTCCTGCCTTACCTTGGCTGTAGGAGACCCGCGGGCGCCTCCGCCGTCGGGGGGCCTCGGCGCCAGGGCTGCGTGGCCTGCGGGGTCTCGGTTGTCGGTTGGGGAGAGGCCTCGGGACGCCCGAAAAGGAGGCGGGGAGAGGGCGGAGAGGGCGCGGCGGGGAAGGAGCGGCGATTCTCCCGCCCTTCCCGCAGGTGCCCGGCGCCCGTCGGCGAGGAGTGGGGCATCGGGCGGGGACGCACAGCCTGGCCCCCCTTCTCACTGTCTCTTCCATCTCCTGGTTTCCTCGCCGGGCGTCTCCTGGCGGGGCTGCGCGCCACCACCTGCTATTCTTTTAACGACGCACAGCGCCTGCCTCGTGGTCTGGCGGCCACAGGATCTAGGGAAAATTGTCTACCTCGCTGGGTCTGCCTGCCTGCCTGCCTGCCTGCCTGCCTTCCTTCCTTCCTTCCTTCCTTCTTTCTTTCCTTCTTTCCTTCCTTCCTTCCTTCCTTGTTTTCCTTTCTCTCTCTCTCTCTCTCTCTCTCTCTCTCTCTCTCTCTCTTTTCCGTTAGAGACAAGGTCTCGCTCGGATCTGCACGCCCAGGCTGGAGTGCAGTAACGCCATCGCGGCTCACTGCAGCCTCGAGCTCCTGCCCTCAAGCGATCCTCCCACCTCAGCCTCCTGAGTAGCTGGGACCACAGACACGCGCCACCACACCCGGCCAATTTTTAGGTTTTTTTTTTTTTTTTTTTTTTCTGTAGAGACGGGGTCTCGCGATGTTGCCCAGGCTGGTCTTGAACACCTGGGTTTAAGAGATCCTCCATCGGCCTCCCAAAGTTCTGGGATTATAGGTGTGAGGCGTTGGGTCCAGGCCCCGGGTTTTCCGTGTGTGTGTGTGTGTGTGTGTGTGCGTGTGTGTGTTTTTAATTGAGACGGAGTCTTGCACTGTCACCTGGGCTGGAGTGTAGTAGCTTGATCTTGGCTCACTGCAACCTCTGCCTCCCAGGTTCAAACAATTCTTCTGCCTCAGCCTCCCGAGTAGCTGGGATTACAGGTGCCCGCCACCATGCCCAGCTAATTTTTTGTATTTTTAGTACCGATGGGGTTTCACCATGTTGGCCAGGCTGGTTTCCAACTCCTGATCTCATGATCCGCCCACCTCTACCTCCCAAAGTGTTGGGATTACAGGCGTGAGCCACCACGCTCGGCCTTCCTTGTCTTTATTTTTGATTTACTTCCTATCAAAAGGCGTGTGGCACCCGTCTTTAGGGGGGGTTCAAACCCCGAATCTGCCTCTTGCCAGTTCAGCGCCAGTAGGCGCTTACTTAGTTCTCTGTGGTTCAGTTTCCTCTCTGTAAAAGGTAATAATATAATAGCACCTATCTACCAGATTATCATTAAGACTAAATGCGGGGCCGGGCGCGGTGGCTCATGCCTATAATCCCAGCATTTTGGGAGACCGAGGTGGACGGGTCATGAGGTCAGGAGATGGAGACCATCCTGGCTAAGACTATGAAACCCCGTTTCTACTAAAAATTAAAAAAAAAAACTAGCCGGGCGTGTTGGCGGGCGCCTGTAGTCTCAACTACACAGGAGTCTGAGGCAGGAGAATGACGTGAACCCGGGAGGCAGAGTGTGCAGTGAGCCGAGATCGCGCCACTGCATTCCAGCCTAGGCGACAGAGCGAGACTCAGACTCAAAATGAATAAATAAATAAATAAAATAAAATAAACCTAAGTGTGAATACTAGCGCCCAAGAGATAGAAACCATTCCATTGCCATTTTTCATGACTGGGGATACTGATTTGTCATGTACACCGTTCATCATGTAACATTAACTTTTAAATAAATGTATGTAAATTTATTTTAAAGAATTCACCTAGGCTGGGTGCGGTGGCTCACACCTGTAATCCCAGCGCTTTGGGGGCCGAGGCAGGTGGATCACGAGGTCAGGAGTTCAAGACCAGCCTGGCCAACATGGTGAAACCCCATGTCTACTAAAAATACAAAAAATAGCAGGGCGTGGTGGCGGGCGCCTGTAATCCCAGCTACTAAGGAGGCTAAAGCAGATAACTGCTTGAATCCGGGAGGCAGAGGTTACAGTGAGCAGAGATCACGCCACCACACTCCAGCCTGGGCAACAGAGTGAGACTCCCTCTCAAAAAAAAAAAAAAAGAATTCATCTAAATGTCATCTAAATTATCATTACTTTAAAAAGATAGAGAGGCCAGGCGCGGTGGCTCATGCTTGTAATCCCAGCACTTTGGTAGGCCAAGACGGGTGGATCACCTGAGGTCAGGAGTTCGAGACCAGCCTGACCAACATGGTGAGACCCCCCCCCCCCCGTCTCTACTAAATACAAAAAATCAACCGGGTGTGGTGGTGGGTAGGCAGAGGTTGCAGTGAGCCGAAATCCTGCCATTGCACTCCAGGCTGAACAACAGAGAGAGACTCCCTCTCAAAAGGGGGAAAAAAAAAAAAGATGGGGTTTCGCCATGTAAGTGAATAATAAATGGAAACTCTAGGTCTCTGGAGCCTCCAGGGTGAATTTGAAAAACTGAACGTCCTGGCTCAGGTTCTGGAAGGAATCACGCGTAGGGCTGTGTTAGAGTTACCCGGCTACCCGAAATCCTTGCTGCGTGTAGCTGCGTGTAGCTGCGTGTAGCTGCGTGTAGCTGCAGTCTGCAGTTCCAGACAGCTCCTCAGGGGGGCGCCCCAGATAGTCCGTGAAGACGTTGAGTGGCCGAGGTTGTAACCAGCACCCTCCTGGCACGTTGCAGAAAACAACCTTTCTAATATCTCTCAAAATCAAACCTACAGGTCCGGTGAGCCAGGTGCTTGTAGAGATTTATCCAAGGTGCACTCGCACACATACAGGAGGAAGCATGTGCACACACATTTATTGCATTATAATGCATATCATGGCAAAAGGACTGGATCCCATTCACATGTCCCTCTGTAGAGTCCTGGCTTAATCAGTGGTGGCACTTCCTTGCTAAGAAATACTATGCAGCCGGTTAAAAGGAGCAACACATTTACTGCATGGATATGTACCTAGATCTTCTATTTTTTCTTTTATCTTTTTCTTTCTTTTTTTTCTTTTTTTGAAACGGAGTATCATACTGTCACCCAAACTGGTGTGCAGGGGTGCGATCTCAGCTTGCTGCAACCTCCGAGTCCCAGGTTCAAGCTATTCTCCTACCTCAGCCTCCCGAGCAGCTAGGATTACAGGCTTGAGCCACCACGCCCGGCTAATTTTTTGTATTTTTAGTAGGGACAGCGTTTCACTATGTTGGTCAGTCTGGTCTTGAACTCCCGACCTCGTGATTCACCTGCCTCGGCTTCCCAAAGTGCTGGGATTACCGACGTGAGCCACCTCACCCGGACTCCTCTTTTTTTTTTTTTTTTTTTTTGAGACAGGGTCTCGCTTAGTCGCCCAGGCTGGAGTGCAGTGGCGCGATCTCGGCTCACTGCAAGCTCCGCCTCCTGGGTTTACGCCATTCTCCGGCCTCAGCCTCCCGAGTAGCTGGGACTACAGGTGCCCGCCACCTCGCCCAGCTAATTTTTTGCATTTTTAGTAGAGACGGGGTTTCACCGTGGTAGCCAGGATGGTCTCGATCTCCTGACCTCGTGATCCGCCCGTCTCGGCCTCCCAAAGTGCTGGGATTACAGGCTTGAGCCACCGCGCCCGGCCTATTTATCTTTTTTTTGAGACAGGGTCTTGCTCTGTCACCCAGGCTGGAGTGCGGTGGCACAATCATAGCTCACTTCAGCCTTGACCTCCTGGGCTCAAGTGATCCTGCTGCCCCAGCCTCCCAAGTAGCTGAGACTACAGTCACTCACTACCACACCCAGCTAACTTTTTCTTTTCCCCTGCTTTTTTTCCTTTCTTTTGTAGAGCTGGGGCTTCACCATGTTGCCCAGGCTGATCTCGAACTCCTGGGCTCAAGCGATCCTCCCTACTTGGCCTCCCAGAGTTCTGGGATTACAGGTGTAAGCCACCATGCCCCACTTCTTTTTTTTTTTTTTTTTTTTGAGACGGAGTCTGGCTCTGTCGCCCAGGCTGGAGTGCAGTGGCGTGATCTCGGCTCACTGCAAGCTCCGCCTCCTGGGTTGACGCCATTCTCCTGCCTCAGCCTCCAGAGTAGCTGGGACTACAGGCGCCCGCCACCTTGCCCAGCTAATTTTTTTTTGTATTTTTAGTAGAGGCAGGGTTTCACCATGTTAGCCAGGATGGTCTTGATCTCCTGACCTTGTGATCCGCCCGTCTCGGCCTCCCAAAGTGCTGGGATTACAGGCATGAGCCACCGTGCCCGGCCTTCTTTTTTTTTTTTTTTTTTTTTTTTTAACAGAGTCTTGCTATCACCCAGGCTGGTATGCAGCAGTGCAATCACAGCTCATTGCAGCCTCGAACTCCTGGCTCAAGTGATCCTCCTGCCTCAGTCTCCCAAGTAACTGGGACTACAGGTGTATGCCACCACACTTAGCTAAGTTTTTTATTTTTTGTAGAGATAGTGTCTCACTGTGTTGCCCAGGTTGGTCTCAAACTCCTGGGTTCAAGTGATCCTCCTGCTTCGGCCCTGCAAAGTGCTGGGATTACAGGCATGAGTCACTGTACCTGACCAGGCCTCCATTTTTTTAATGTAAAAAAACGGCCAGGCCCGGTGACTCACGCCAGTAATCCCAGCACTTTGGGAGGCTGAGGAGGGCAGATCACCTGAGATCAGGAGTTCGAGACCAGCCTGACCACCATGGTGAAACCTCATCTATACTAAAAATACAAAATTAGTGGGGCATGGTGGCACATGTCTGTAATCCCAGCTACTCAGGAGGCTAAGGCAGGAGAATCACTTGAACCCAGGAGGTGGAGGTTGCAGTGAGCCGAGATCGGGCCACTGCACTCCAGCCTGGGCAACAAGAGCAAAACTCTGTCTCAAAAAAAAAAAAAAAAAAAAAAAGAAGTGCTATGGACCGAATTATGCGCCCGTACCCCCTTTTCGTGTGTTGTAGCCCTAACCCTCAGTGGGATGGTATTTGGAAGTGAGGCCTTTGGGAAGTGATTAGGTCTAGATGAGGTCATGAAGGTGGGAACCTCATGATGGGATTAATGTCCTTATAGGAAGACCACACCAGAGAGTGCTCTCTCTCTTTTCTTTCTTTTCTTTTTTTTTTTGAGACAGGCTGGAGTGCAGTGGTGCGATCTCCTTGCTCACTGCAACCTCTGCTTCCCGGGTTCAAGCGATTCTCCTGCCCCAGCCTCCCGAGTAGCTGGAATTACAGATGTGTGCCACCACACCGGATACTTTTTGTATTTTTAGTAGAAGAGGGGTTTCAACATGTTGGCCATGCTGGTCTTGAACTCCTGGTCTCAGTTGATCCACCTGCCTCGGTCTCCCAAAGGGTTGGGATTACAGGCGTGAGCTACCTCGCCCAACCTGCTCTCCATTTCTTTCCCCAACATGTGGGAACACAGTGAGAAAGCGGCTGTCTGCAAGCTCAGAAGAGAGTCCTCGCTAGAACACAACCATGCTGACATTCTGTTTTTTTGAGATGATGTCTCGCCCTGTCACCCAGGCTGGAGTGCAGTGGTGCGATCTCCACTCACTGCAACCTCTGCCTCCCAGGTTCAAGCAATTCTCCTGCCCTAGCCTCCCAAGTAGCTGGGATTACATATGTACGCCGCCACACCCAGGTAATTTTTTGTATCTTTAGTAGCAACGGGGTTTCACCATGTTGGCCAGGCCGGTCTCGAACTCCTGACCTTGTGATCCACCTGCTTCAGCCTCCCAATGTACTGGGATTACAGGCGTAAGCCACGGCGCTCGGCCCATTTTTTTTTTTTTTTTTTTGAGACCGAATCTTACTCTGTCACCCAGGCTGGAGTGCAATGTCGTGATCTCAGCTCACTGCAACCTCCACCTTCCGGGTTCAAGTGTTTCTCCTGCCTTAGCCTCCCCAGTAGCTGGGATTACAGGCACCTGCCACCACGCCCAGCTAATTTGTTTTTGTATTTTTGGTAGAGACAGGTGTTTCGCCATGTTGGCCAGGCTGGTCTCAAACTCCTGACCTCAGGTGATCCACCTGCCTGGGCCTCCCAAAGTGCTGGGATTACAGGGATGAGCCACAGTGTCCGGCCCCAGGCTGGCATTCTGATATTGAACTTCCTACCCTCCAGAACTATGCAAAAGTAATTATTGGAACTTAAGCCACCCCATCTATGGTATTTGTTATGCAGTCCAAGCTGACTAAGAGCAAGACATTACAAAATGTGTGGGTATTGCCAGGCGCTGCGGCTCATATCTGTAATCCCAGTACTTGGGAGTCTGAGGCAGGTGTATCACTTGAGCTCAGGAGTTTGAGACCAGCCTCAGAAAAAAATTAGCTGTGTGTGGTTGTGAGCTGTATTGTGGTTGTGAGCCAGGTGTGGTGTGGACCATGTGGTCCCAGCTACTACACAAGAGGCTGAGGCAGGAGGAGTATTGCTTCAGCCCAAGAGATGGAGGCTGCAGTGGGCCGTAATTGTGTCAATGCACTCCAGCCTGGGCAACACAGCAAGACCCTATCTCAAAAAACAAACAAAAAAATGTGTGGGTGTGCAATATTTTAGAAGATATACTTTTTTTTTTTTTTTTTTTGTGACAGGTCTTGCGGTATCACCCAGGCTGGAGTGCAGTTGTGCAATCATAGCTCACTGCAGCCTCGACCTCCCAGGCTCAGGTGATCCTCCTACTCCAGCTTCCCCAGTGTCTGGGACCATAGGCATGTGCCACTATGCCCGGGTGATTTTTTTTTTTTTTTTTTTAGACAGAGTCTTGCTCTGCTACCCAGATTGGAGTGCAGTGGCATGACCTCGGCTCCCTACAACCTCTCCCTCACAGGTTCAAGCAATTCTCATGCCTCAGTCTCCTGAGTAACTGGGATTACAGGCACCTGCCACAACGCCCAGCTTTTTTTTTTTTTTTTTTTTTTGCATTTTTAGTAGAGATGGGGTTTCACTGTGTTGGCTAGGCTGATCTCTAACTCCTGGCCTCAAGTAATCCTCCCGCCTCGACCTCCCAAAGTGCTGGGATTACAGGCATGAGCCACCGTGCCCAGCTCACCAGGGTGATTTTTAAATCATTTCTAGAAACTGAGTCTCCCTATGTTGTGTGGGCCCGTCCCCAACCGCTGGGCTCAAAAGATCCTCCTGCCTCAGCCCCCCAAAATGCTAGGATTACAGGCGTGAGCCAACATGCCCAGCCAAGACATACTATTAAGTCAACAAAGCAATATGCAGAACAGTGATAAATTTGTGCAAAAAGACAGGAGATGTATTTACATTTCATTTTGGCAAGGCGAATCCACAGACTAGCTCTGGAAGGTCCCCAGGAGTCCCACTGTGATCACCACAAGGAAGGGGAACTGGGCGCTTTTTTTTTGTGGGGGGATGGAGTTTCCCTCTTTTTGCCCAGGCTGAAGAGCAATGGCATGATCTCGGCTCACTGCAACCTCTGCCTCCTGGGTTCAAGTGATTCTCCTGCTTCAGCCTCCCTAGTAGCTGGGATTAAGGGTGCACGCCACCATGCCAGGCTAGTTTTGTATTTTAAGTAGAGACGGGGTTTCCCCATGATGGCCAGACTGGTCTCAAATTCCTGACCTTAGGTGATCCGCCGGCCTCGGCCTCCCAAAGTGCTGGGATTACAGGTATGAGCCACTGCGCCTGGCCGAACTGGGTGCTTTTTAAATTTTGTAGAAAACTCATAAGAGGCCGGGCGCGGTGGCTCAAGCCTGTAATCCCAGCACTTTGGGAGGCCGAGACGGGCGGCTCACGAGGTCAGGAGATCGAGACCATCCTGGCTAACATGGTGAAACCCCGTCTCTACTAAAAAATACAAAAAACTAGCTGGGCGAAGTGGCGGGCGCCTGTAGTCCCAGCTACTCGGGAGGCTGAGCCAGGAGAATGGCTAAACCCGGGAGGCGGAGCTTGCAGTGAGCTGAGATCTGGCCACTGCACTCCAGCCTGGGTGACAGAGGGAGACTCCGTCCCAAAAAAAAAAAAAAAGAAAACTCATAAGAGAGTGTGCCTGTGTTCCAACTGGTTGGTTTCCTGTGCGTGTGGCCTCCAGGGGCACTCTGAGCGTGGCCAGCAGGGACTCGGGGTCCCCCCAGTCTGGGATAGCTGTCCCCAAAACATCGGTTTTTTTGTGGCTGCCTGCAGTTCCAAGGTTTCCCGGAAGGTGGAGCGCTGCAGTCTGAACCCAAAGCCAGACGCCCCCGAGCCCGGCCCCGGGGCCCATCCAGCCTTTCAGGGATCAAGAATGCGCCTGGGGACATGCCCGGGACCGGGGCCGGGGCCAGCACGTCTGGAGCCTTTTATGGGCACAAACAGCACCCTGGCATCGTTCCAGCCACGAATGCAGACCCCCGTGGGAGTGGCTGCTGGCCTGGCTTTGCCAGACCCGTCTGGAGGGGTCAGATACCAAGCCGGTTCCTTCTGGGGCCTGAAGCTTAGGCTAATGTCCTGGCTCAGACACTGAGACAAGGTACTCCCTGTCTGGAATTTCCTCGTCTGTCTAATGCAGATTAGGAAACCTACCTTGCAAGGTTGCTATAAGGCTGAAAAATAGGTGTGTCCCAGAACTATGCAGAGAACTAACCAGGCAAAATGAACTCTTATTTTAGGCCGGGTGTGGAGGCTCACACCTGTATCCCAGCACTTCATTTTTGTTGTTTTGTTTTCTGAGACGGAGTCTTGCTCTGTTACCCAGGCTGGAGTGCAGTGGCGCGATCTCAACTTACTGCAACCTCCAGCCTCCCGGGTTCCAGTGATTCTCCCTCCTCAGCCTCCCGAGTAGCTGGGACTACAGGTGCGCAGCACCATGCCTGGCTAATTTTTTTTGTTTGTGTATTTTTAGTAGAGGCGGAGTTTCACCATGTTGACCTCTAGAGATCCACCTGCCTCGGCCTCCCAAAGTGCTGGGATTACAGGTGCGAGTCACTGTGCCCAGCCTATATCCCAGCACTTTGGGAGGCCAAGGTGGGTTGCTTGAGCCCAGGAGTTTGAGACCAGCCTGGGTAACATGGTGAGAAATCATCTCTCAAAAAAAATTCAAAACATGTTTGGTGTGGTGCACCAGTAGCCCCAGCTACTCAGGTGAGGGGTTGAGGCAAGAGGATCACTTGAGCTCAGGAGATTGAGGCTGCAGCGAGCCGTGATTATGCCAGTGTACTTCAGGCTGGGCAACAGAGCAAGATCCTGTCTCAAGAAGAAATCAAAAAACGGGCGGGCGCAGTGGCTCACGCCTGTAATTCCAACACTTTGGGAGGCTGAGGTGGGTGGATCACAAGATCAGGAGTTTAAGACCAGCCTGATCAATATGTGAAACCCCATCTCTACTAAAAATACCAAAAATTAGCCGGGGTGTGGTGGCGGGTGCCTGTAATTCCAGCTACTCTGGAGGCTGAAGTAGGAGAATCGCCTGAACCCAGGAGTCGGAGGTTGTAGTGAGACAAGATTGTGGCACTGAACTCCAGCCTGGGTGACAAACTGAGACTCCATCTCAAAAAAAAAGAAAAAAAGAAAAAAAAGGCTGGGTGCAGTGGCTCACGCCTGTAATTCCAGCACTTTGGGAGGCCGAGGTGGGCGGATCACGAGGTCAGGGGATCAAGACCATCCTGGCTAACACTGTGAAAACCCGTCTCTACTAAAAATACAAAAAAAAATTAGCCAGGTGTGGTGACGGGCACCTGTAGTCCCAGCTACTTGGGAGCCTGAGGCAGGAGAATGGCGTGAACCCAGGAGGCAGAGCTTGCAGTGAGCCGAGATCATGCCACTGCACTCCAGCCTGGGTGACAGAGCAAGACTCTATCTCAAAAAAAAAAAAAAAAAAGAAAGAAAAGAAAAACCAAAAAACCTCTTATGTTTACCTAAAAGACATGATTTCATTATACAGGCTGGAGTGCAGTGATGCAAAAATAGCTCACTGCAGTCCTGAGCTCCTAGGTTCTGGAAATCCTCCTTCAGCCTCCCCAGTAGCTGTGACTATAGGCATGCGTAACCACAACTGCCTAATTTTTGTAGAAATGGGGTCTCACTATGTTGCCCAGGCTGGTCTCAAACTCCCGGCCTCAATTGATCCTCCTGCCTCATCCTCCCAAAGTGTTGGGATTTGCAGGCATGAACCACTGTGTCTGGCCTTACTTTGTTATCTTTTTTTTTTTTTTTTTAGACGGAGTCTCACTTTGTTGCCCAGGCTGGAGTGCAGCTCATTGCAACCTCCGCCTCCCAGGTTCAAGGGATTCTCCTGCCTCAGCCTCCCAAGTAGCTGGGACTATAGGCGTGAGCCATCACACCTGGCTAATTTTTGTATTTTTAGTAGAGATGGGGTTTCACCATGTTGGCAAGGCTGGTCTTGAACTCCCGACGTCAGGTATCTGCCCACCTCGGCCTCCCAAAGTGGTGGGGTTAGAGATGTGAGCCACTTCACCCAGTCTATTATTATTATTTCTTTTAATGAAGGGTCTGACACTGCATTTGAAGAAATTTTATTAACTGGGTATGGTAGTGCACTCCTGTAGTCCCAGCTACTAGGGAGGCTGAAGCAGGAACTCCAGGCTTGATCCTAGGAGTTCCAGGCTGCAGTGAGCTATAATCGTGCCCATGGAACTCCAGCCTGGGTGACAAAGCACAAGATCCCAACTCAAAAAAGAAAAGAAAAGAAAAAAATAAAAAAGAAATTTTATTATCAGATAGGATTTGGCTGAGTCTCCCAGAGTCAAATGTGGGGATGCCCCGCCCTTGGCATTGTCCTTGACAACTTTATTCCACTCTTACACTCAATTCCTCAGTAATTCTGTCTGCTGCCTCCAAAATCTATCTAGAATCCACCGGGTCTGGGCTTAACTGGAGTCTCCATCATTGTTCCTGTGGCTCAGTGCAGCCCCCCTTCACCTTCTCTGGCTTTCACCCTGTGATGGAGGCCACAAGACGCCTGTGATTATCTGAATCAGGGCAAGTCCCTCCTCAGCTTAGAACCTTCTATGGCTCCCACCTCACTCGGAGCAAAAGCGAAGTCCTCCATGTCACCCACAAGGTCCTTGGGGAACTACTCCTTCAGCTCCTTGTCTCCTCCCATTCTCCCCCTCCATCCCTGCTCCAGGCACACCCGCATCCCTGCCTTTCTTAGAACACACGGGCACATTTCAGCCTCAGGGCCTTTGCGCATGCCATTCCCTCATCCTGAAATGCTTTTTCTTTTGGTCTTCCCAGGACAGAAGCCTCAGCTCACATCACAAGTCACTACCTCTGCAGAGAGGCCTTCCCTGACCACCATTGCCATCTCTGTCGTGTGTCACTGGAATCATTTCCGTTATTTCATCACCGAGTTCTTTTCTGTGATCCCAAGCAGAATGTCAATTCCATGAGGACACAGATTTTTGTCTGTTTGTTCACTGTTGTGGGGTGTCGCTCCATAAATGCATTTCCCTGCATCTTTCCCGACTGCACCTTCAGCTGCATTTCCTACAAATTCCTTTATGTAAAAAGAACAAGTGTGTAAAACTTGGGAGAACAGTCGTGAGCCGAGGATGTCAGTCTGCAGCAGGTTCTGGTACCAGAGTCCGGGCGGCTGTTGGTGCATCAGGGCTGCCTGTGATGCCGCTGGTGTCCCGCCCGTCGTGCTGGGGCGACGAGCGCTCCGAGCGACTGAAGCTCCCATCCAGGCCCGGGGGCAGGCAGCGGCGCAGGCCCCCGGAAGCCTCAGCCGCGCTTCCCGACTTCTGGGAGCCACCCAGGCCTCTGCCGCAGGAGTGGCGGCCGCAGCAGACGAGGCGCAGGATCGCGTAGCGCAGGTCGCGGTTGGTGAGCGTGTAGATGATGGGATTCAGAAGTGAGTTGGCCATGGCCAGTCCCAGGAAGGGATCAGCCTGCAGGAGTACAGGACAGGCTCGCGCCGGGCACGCCACGTCGAGCAACAGTAGCAGGAAGAGTGGGCCCCAACATGCCACAAAGGCCAGGAGCACCACGCTGAGCGTGCGCAGCAAGGCCAGCGAGCGCGGCTTGCGACGCGCGCGGGTCGAGGTGGTCCCTGCAGTCCTGGGCCGCGCCCGCAGGCGCCGCGCGTTGGCACGCACCTGGCAGTAGATGCGCGCGTAGAGCGCACAGATGGCGGCCAGGATGCCCACGAAGGCGAGCACGCAGAAAAGCACGTAGGCCTTGGCGTAGAGCGGCAGGACAGTGGAGCAGGCGTCCAGGCGACCCAGGCAGTTCCAGCCCAGCGCTGGCAGGAGCCCGAGGAGCAGCGACACGCCCCAGGCCGCGGCCGCCATCGCCATCGTGCGCCCCCGACTGGAGACGGGTGCGGGCCCCTTGCGCGCCATGGTGAGGCTGCGCTCCAGCGCGATGGCCAGGAGGCTCAGCACCGACGCGGTGAGTGCCA
This sequence comes from Theropithecus gelada, assembly GCF_003255815.1. Lineage (NCBI taxonomy): Eukaryota > Metazoa > Chordata > Mammalia > Primates > Cercopithecidae > Theropithecus > Theropithecus gelada. The sequence continues at coordinate 10,284,709 of NC_037687.1, forward strand.
CGAAGACGCCTCCCTCCCGTGCGAACCAGAGCGCGGGCGACAGTCGCAGCGTGAGCGGCCCCGACAGTAGGATGTTGGCGGCGTAGGCGGCGCCTGCCAGCAGATCCGACAACGTGAGGCTGCCCAGGAGCAGGAACATGGGCGCGTGGAAGCGCGGGTGGCGTCCAAGCACCAACAGCACGGCCAGATTCTCTAGCACGATGAAGGCGCACACCGCCAGGCACACCACGGCGTCGGCGCGCAGGCCCGCACCGGGCTGGTAGCGCGCACCGCGGAGCTTGCCGGTGTAGTTGTAATGCAGGACGATGACCTCGCTCACTGGCGCCGGCCGCAGCAGCCCCGACTCCATGGGCCGCGCGCCCCAAGGCTGTTGGAGAGGCAGGATACCGTGTCAGGCCGGCTAAGCCGTGGGAAAGGGGCCCTACCCCCTGACCGTCACCCCACACACATGGGGTCCAAGGGGAGTTCAGGATGGAGGGATAGAGTCCGTGGAGACAGACATACACACAAATAATATCACGAGGGGACAAGGTGACATACCAAAAAAAGGGACATTAATAACACAGGCATGGCTGGGCGCGGTGGCTCACGCCTGTAATCCCCTCCTGTAATCCCCGCCAGGCTCAGCCTGAGGCAGTGGCTCACGCCAGGGAGGCCGAGACGGGCGGCTCACGAGGTCAGGAGATGGAGACCATCCTGGCTAACACGGTGAAACCCCCCGTCTCTACTAAAAACACAAAAAATTAGCCAGGCATGGTGGCACTCGCCTGTAGTCCCAGCTACTGGGGAGGCTGAGGCAGGAGAATCGTTTGAACCCAGGAGGCGGAGGTTGCAGCAAGCCGAGATTGCACCACTGCACTCCAGCCCGAGTGGCAGAGCAAGACTCTGTCTCAAAACACACACACCCCATACACACACACACACGGCTGGGTGTGGTGGCTCACTCCTGTAATTCCAACACTTTGGGAGGCTGAGGCCCAGGAGTTCGAGATTAGCCTGGGCAACATAGGAGGACCCTGTTTCTACAAAAAAATACAAAAATTAGCCGGGTGTGGTGGTGTGTGCCTGTAATCCCAGCTACTCAGTGGGAGTCTCAGCTGAGGTGGGAGGATCACTTCAGCCCGAGAGGTCAAGGCTGCAGTCAGTGTTGATTGTGCCACTGTACTCCAGCCAGGGCAACAGAGCAAGACCCTGTCTCACACACACACACATAAAAGCAGGGAGTTCCAGAAACACACAGAATGCACACAAACACAACACACACAGAAAGAGACACACTACAAGGGCAAAACACACAGTCACACACCATCAGGGAAACCAAAAAATACATCATACAGGGACAGAGCGACACAGGCAGAAAAACACAGCGACCAAAATTCAGTCACACAAATACGGGGTCTCCCACCCAGTGGCACAGGCCACAATTTCACAACCTCCACTCACACTAGCCTGGGGCCCAGTGCACCACACTCCACACTCTTGTCTCACTGCACACAAAACTTTTTCCTGCCAAAACCCCCTCATCCACCCAAAAACCCCATGAGAAAGGCACGGTGGCTTTCGCCTATAATCCCAGCACTTGGGGAGGCCGAGGTGGGAGGATCACTTGAGCCCAGGAGTTTGACACCAGCCTGGGCAACATAGTAAGACTTCATCTCTACAAAATAATTTAAAAATTAGCCAGGTGTGGTGTTATGCCCCTATAGTCCCAGCTACTCAAGAGACTGAGGTGGGAGGATCACTTGAGCCTTGGAGGCCGAGGCTGCCATGAGCCATGATCGTACCCCTGTTCTCCAACCTGGGCAACAAGAGCGAAACTCCGTCTCAAAAGAAAAAAAAAAAAAAGGTTGATTCTTTTCACTCATTTTACTAAGGTAGAGGCTGTGGACAGAAGAAAGGATCCACAAGAGGCAGACACTGCACTCCAGCCTGGATGACAGAGCAAAACTCATCTCAAAAAACAAACGAACATATTTTGATGGAAACATATAGCATGTATACTTTTCTGGGCTCAATTTCTTCACTCAGAATAGTAATATTGAGTTCACCTGATGTGATTGTTATATACCAATATTATATGTTATATACCAATATACTCTTACAGAGGGGCACACATGTCATTAAACTATAATAACATTCCTCACCTGCCTCTGTGCCCTTATTAATCCCCACTTCCTTTAGTCCTAATTTACAGATGAGAAAAGTGAGGCTCAAAAGAAATGCTTCATATCCAAGCAGGCGCAAAGGTTTCCATGCTCCCACACAAACATCCATGCACGAACAGTCCCCATGCAAGTCCGAATGAGAAAACCAAGGCCTGGGGAGCGGAATGGATCTCTTTTGCACAAAGCAGGGACGCGGACATCCCAGAGAGCTTCAGTCACACACACAGGATCAAGGCAGGCAAATACAGACAGGCAGGAAGTCGCTGGCTCACCCATGCTTGAGGTGGGGAGCCCAAATACAGGGAGACAGTTACACATGCTCTGATGGGTAGGCCACCCCCATAGGCCCAGCTTGCCCGGCAGCAGGACTGAAGTATGGAAACTTGCAGTGGTCCGGCCAGGAGCGGGTGGCCAGGGGATTCCAGCCACCTTCACCCCGTATCCCAGGTTCTGCACCCAGCTGGGGCGCTCCCAGCTTCCCTCTCCCCAGAGGCCTCCAGAAAAAGTTCGGGGAATTCCCTGAAAGGAGTGGTGCGCCTTTTTAGACCGGGAAAGTGGCCGCCAGGGCGATCCCCTCCAGGTCAGGCCCAGCCCCGCGCCCCCAAGGGCCCCCAAGGGCCCCCAAGGGTCCAGTGCCGTCCACTCACTCTGAGCCCTGGTCGTGCGCCCCCCGCAGTCGCGCTGCCTTGAGCCGAGTGAGCGGACGCCGCTCCGGGGGCAGGGCTGGAGCTGGCAGGCGACGGGGCGGGCCAGCGAAGCAAAGGGCCGGCGGTCGCCAACAGTTGCCCCCTCCCCTTGGGGCCCGGGCGCTCAGCCCATGACTGCCAGCCTGTGCCACTCGCCGCGGCACCGGAGCGCGCCCCGGCGGCGACTGGCACAGGCGAGCCCTCAGCTGCCCCCTCCGGGCCTGGGCTGTCCTCCCAGGAACGCTCCATCACCGTGGGAGGACTCGGAGAGGCGGGAAAGGGAGGGTTCTGCAGCAGGGCGGTCGCAGCCTCAGCCTCTTCTCCCCAGCAGAGGGGTCTCCTCTGTCCTGGGTGTCCCGGTACTGCGCCCTCCCCATTGCCCACCCACCTGTGAACTGAGCTCCCTGGGCTGCACGCCAAGGACGTCCCGTCGATGGTTCGGTGGGTCTTCAGTGGATTGCTTAGCAGGAGTATTCAGTGGGGGCCACCTTAGCCCGAGTCCTCTCCCACCAGCAGATAGGTCCCCGCTGCTCCCGGGCACAGGCCCCTCCCAATTTCCCGCTCCCGCCCTCGGCTCAGGGCGAGTGGGGGTGGGGCAGGCTTGGGCAGGATTGTGATGGGAACTTGCCGCTCCTCAGATAAGGAGGGTCTGTCCCGCCCCACCCCCTGGATTCCGTGTTCCCCCGACAGATTCTTTCCTACTCTTATCGCTGACGACAAAGTGATTTACTCATTAATGGTGTTTCTGGGCTGTGTCCTTATCAGACAGTAAACCCCACCAGCGTAAGAATTTTTTTTCTTTTCTTTCTTTTTTTTTTTTTTTGAGACAAGATCTCGCTCTGTCGCCCAGAGTGTAGTGCAGTGGCATCATCATAACTCACTGCAGTCTCGACCTCCCCGGCTCAAGCCATCTCAAGCCATCCTCCCATCTCAAGCCATCCTCCCATCTCAAGCCATCCTCCCATCGCAGCCGGCTGAACATAGCTGCCGGGACTCCAGTCGCTTGCCACCATGCCCAGATAATGAATGAGTGTCTCCCTCACTTCCTCTGTATCTCTCTCAGGAGGATCTCAGAGTCTCTTGCCTGCGTGTCTCTTTGTCTCTGCGTGTCTCTTTGTTGCTGTTTGTGGTGCTCTCCCACGCCTCTCCCAGGCCACTGCTCCTCCAACAACCAGTCCCGCTGGCCCCGAAACGACTCCACCCCCACTTCCCAGGAGCTTCCAGACGGTCCCAGCTCTTCCACCCTGAGATTCAGGAAGGGAGGCTGGGTCCCGCTGCTGCGACCTTCTCCAGGACTGTGCCCTTTGCCCCTGATGCTTCAGGCCCTGCTGGCCGCAGGGAGGGGGGGGTGAGGACGGCCCAAGAGAGATGAGCCAGAGGCTGAGAATAAGAGTGGATCGGGGATGCCCTCGTGGGAGGAAACTCAGGGGGCACTCAGACCAGGTCAGGCCCCCATGTAGCCCCTTGGGGGTCCCAGCCCTCCCGCCCCCGCTGTTTCCTGGGTGGGCAGAATCTTTCCTGCCTGCTCTGCTCAAAGACACAGCCAATGGGACATGCAGGGTGGGACGGTGTTCACCCTTCGGTGCCAGGTTCGCCACAGTCCTGTGAACCAAGTCAACTCCAATAGTGCCCACTGGGATGACCGCTGAAGATCTCCCAACATGGCTGTGCCTGGCACCCAGTAGGTGCTCAGTAAATGACCTCCTTCTGTAAAGGGGAAACCGCACCCCAGGGTAGGGAGGTGGCTGCTTCACACCTCCCAGGCGCCAATCTCACCTCTCTCGAAAATGAGGCTCTTCCGGCTGTGGGTCCCAGGCGCAGCAGCCTGCCTCTCCCGCTGCCTCCCTGCACTTCCTTCCCACGACTTGGGACCCTGGGGACTCAGGCTCCAGGATCTCGACAGATATTGGGAGTCCCATCCCTAACTGCCAGTCCACAATCCTGGCCACAGTTCTTAAAACTCAGATCACGTTTCTCTCCTGCTCCAAAACTCAGATCACGTTTCTCTCCTGCTCCAAACCCCTCCTGTGGCTCCCTGTGTTTCTCAGAGTAAGTGATCAAGTCCTCAGTGAAGACCCCACAAAGACAAGGCCATGTGCTGTCCTGATCTGTCTCTTTCTGTTACTTCTGTGCCTCTCTCTGCTTCACTCTTCTTCTGCCTGCCGGGCTCCTCCGAGTTCCACACACACTTCAAGACTTTTGAACTTGGGGGCCAGGTGGCCTGGAGCACCCTTCTCCCTACCCCTTTCCAGCTGGTCAACTGGTCACCTCCTCAGAGAGGCCTTCCCTGATCTGTCCTTCATCTCAAATGGCAGTTGGCATTATCTGAAATCACTTTGCTTTATTTTATTTTGTTTTATTTTATTATATTTTTGAGCCATAATCTCTCTCTATTGACCAGGCTGGAGCACAGTGGTGCGATTTGGGCTCACTGCAAACTCCCCCTCTGCAACCTCCGCCTCCTGGCTTCAAGCAATTCTCCTGCCTCAGCCTCCGGAGTAGCTGGGATTACAGGCATGCACCACCATGCCCAACTAATTTTTGTATTTTTAGTAGAGGCGGGGTTTCACCGTGTTGGCCAGGCTGGTCTCCAACTCCTGACTTCAGATGAACCTCCCACCTCCGCCTCCCAAAGCTCTGGGATTACAGTCATGAGCCACCGCGCCCAGCCACCTTGTTCATTTCATTTATTTACACATCTTTACTAATGTGTATCTCTGACCTAGAGCCTCAGCTCCAGGAAGGCAGGTCTGTCCCTCTGCCCAGATTCCTAAAGGTTAAGGGCTCACAGTCTTTTTGATCTTTCTTTTTTGAGACAGCACCTCACTCTGTCATCCAGGCTGGGGCGCAGTGCCATGATCAGAGCTCCCTGCAGCCCCGACTTTCCAGGATTCAACCAATCCTCTGCCCAGCTTCCGGAGTAGCTGGGACCACAGGTGCGAGCCACTGCCAAGGTGGGCGGATCACGAGGTCAGGAGATTGAAACCATCCTGGCCAACACAGTGAAATCCCATCTCTACTAAAAAAATACAAAAATAAATAAAAATAAAAATAAAATTGAGATAACCGCACCCACTCCAAGGTTGTTGTTGAAGAAGAAATGAACAGCCGGAACAGAGCCAAGGTACACAATGAGAGCTCCACAAATGTTAGTGAAGGTATTATTGGTCACCACTGTATCCCCAAAGAAGAATTAGGGCAATGGGCTCATAAGGAATCAGCCCCAGACATTGCCACCACCTGCCCCCACTCCATCCCTCCTCCCACACCCCACAGGCCAACTGTCTCTTCCCAGGTACAGGGCACTCCTGGCCTCTATGTTCCTGCCATACCTTGCAGCAGCCTGCCCGTCTGAAGCATGCCTAGGCCAGCACACCTGCTGGGCCGGTTCTGCTGCCAGCACCCTCACCCACAGGGGCAGCTCCGCCCGCTGCTTGCTCTTGGAGAGCTGGGTCTGCACTTTCGAGAGTGCAAACTGCCTTCCATGGTACCCTCAGATCCCCTTCACCCACTTCCATTCCCACCCTCCCCACTCCCCCAACCTTTTTTTTTTTTTTTTTTTTTTTTTTTGAGACAGAGTCTTACTCTGTCACCCAGGCTGGAGTGCAATGGCACGATCTCAGCTCACTGCAACCTCCACCTCCTGGGTTCAAGCGATTCTCCCGCCTCAGCCTCCTGAGTAGTTGGGATTACAGGTGCACGCCACCACGCCCTGCTAATTTTTGTGCTTTTAGTAGAGACATGGTTTCACCATATTGGTCAGGCTTGTCTTGAATTCCTGACCTCGTGATCCACCCACCTTGGTATCACAAAGTGCTAGGATTATAGGCGTGAGCCACCCCGCCGGGTCTTTTTTTTTTTTTTCTCTTGAGATAGGGTCTGGCTCTGCCACCCAGGCTGGAGTGCAGTGTGCAGTGATCTTGGCTCAGTGCAGCCTCCACCTGTTGAGTTCAAGGGATCCTCCCACCACAGCCTCCCAAGTAGCATGCGCCACCATGCCCACCTACGTTTTTTGTATTTTTGTAGAGACAGGATTTCGCCATGTTGCCCAGACTGGTCTTAAACTACTGGGCTCAAGCGATCCTGCTGCCTCGGCTTCCCAAAGGGCTGGGATTACAGGCGTGAGCCACTGCACCCGGCCCACATTCCCTTTTTCACAGTCCTGAAACTTAAATGTGACTGCAGGGAGGTGTGAACTGACAACTTTCCCACAGCCAGAGACCAGAGAGGCAGGGTTTGGAGGGCTCAAACTGGAGGCCGGAGGGTTAACTCCAAGTCACATGCAAAAGGCTTGTTTGTGCAACTCAGTGAAGTTTCACACTCAAACAGCTATCTGAACTGGACAGAAATGCTGTACTCTAGCCAGTAAATTTGTTTCTCTTAGAAGTACAAGGCAACAGGCTGGGCGCAGTGGCTCACGCCTCTAATCCCAGAACTTTGGGAGGCCGAAGTGGGTGGATCACCTGAGGTCAGGAGTTGGAGACAAGCCTGACCAACATGGTGAAACCCCATCTCTACTAAAAATACAAAAATCAGCGGGGCATGGTGGCGCACACCTGTAATCTCAGCTACTCCGAAGACTGAGGCAGGAGAATTGCTTGAACCGGGGAGGCAGAGGTTGCAGTGAGCCAAGATCGTGCCACTGCACTCCAGCCTGGGTGACAGAGTAAGACTCCATCTCAAAAAACAAAAAGAAAAAGAAGTACAAGGGCAACAATTCTGAAAATGCCTTCGTGGTAACATTGAACAAATAAGTACATGTGTTGTAGATATGAATAACTAGGTTTCATACTGTTGGGGAAAAAAGTGACAAATAAGTCAGGTACTGCTGCACTGAGGTTATCAGTATGAGCTCAAGTTTATTTTAATAAATGGATAAGAAAATAAATACAGATATGTGATCAGGCACTGTGGCTCACACCTGTAATCCCAGCACTTTCAGAGGCCAAGTGGGAGGATCTTGAGGTCAGGAGATTGAGACCATCCTGGCCAACATGGTGAACACTGTCTCTACTAAAAACACAAAAATTAAACCAGCCGGGCGTGGTGGCAGCGCTTGTAGTCCCAGCTACTTGGGAGGCTGAGGCAGGAGAAGGGCGGGAACCTGGGAGGCGGAGCTTGCAGTGAGCTGAGATCCGGCCACTGCACTCCAGCCTGGGCGACAGAGCGAGACTCCATCTCAAAAAAAAATTAAAATTAAAAATACAAAAATTAGCTGGGCGTGGTGGCACATGCCTGTAATCCCAGCTACTCGGGAGGCTGAGGCAGGAGAATCGCTTGAACCAGGGAATCAGAGGTTGTAGTGAGCCGAAATCATGCCACTGTACTCCAGCCTGGCGACAGAGCGAGACTCTGTCTCAAAAAAACAAAAAAAAAGTTGGGCACTATGGCTCATGCCTGTAATCCCAGCACTTTGGGAGGCCAAGGCGGGTGGATCACGAGGTTAGCAGTTGGAGACCAGCCTGACCAATATGGTAAAACCCCATTTCTACTAAAAATACAAAAAAAATTAGCCAGGCAAGGTGGTGCATGCCTGTAGTCTCAGCTACTCAGGAGGCTGAGGCAGGAGAATCGCTTGAATCCAGGAGGCAGAGGTTGCAGTCTGCTGAGATCATGCCACTGACTCCAGCCTGGGCAACAGAGCAAGACTTGGTCTCAAAAAATTTTTTTTTAATTAGAATGTGGTGATGGTTGCACCACTCTGTAAAATACACTAAAAACCGGCCGGGCGTGGTGGCTCACGCCTGCAATCCCAGCACTTTGGGAGGCCGAGGCAGGCGGATCACGAGGTCAGGAGATCAGACCATCCTGGCTAACATGGTGAAACCCCGTCTCTACTAAAAAAAAAATACAAAAAACTAGCCGGGCGTGGTGGCGGGCGCCTGTAGTCCCAGCTACTCGGGAGGCTGAGACAGGAGAATGGCGTAAATCCGGGAGGCGGAGCTTGCAGTGAGCTGAGATCTGGCCACTGCACTCCAGCCTGGGCGACAGAGTGAGACTCCGTCTCAAAAAAAAAAAAAAAAAAAAAATTTAAATTAGAATGTGGTGATGGTTGCAGCACTCTGTAAAATACACTAAAAACCACAGTTGTATATTTCAAATGTGTGAATTTGATGACATCTGAATTATACCTCAATAAAGCTGTTAAAATTATATTTGACATTTGTCAAGTGGTTAGTTCAAGGCAGAGCAATGTGCTGATCTTTCTACACCATGTTACATTCCCACCCACAACATCATGTGAGAAGGAAAGGGACTTTTATGTCTGCATTTTATAGATGTCCCGGATTGAGATCTGAGAAGTTAAGCAAGCTGTCCACAGTCACAAAGCGATGGGGTGAACAAACTACAAAGGTCTGGCATTGGAGGCCTGAGGCCTGGCCACCTCGGGCTTCCCCTCTGGTCCCCTGCTTCTTACTTGTCCTAAGCTGAGCTCACAGCACACTGCAATGATTTTAGTTTCTGCCACACAAACGTTCTTTCCAGCCTCCAGGCACCTGGATTTGGATTTGCTGGTTCAATTCTTCTGCCTGGCTGTTTTCCTTTTTCTTTTTTTTTTTGAGACGGAGTCTCGCTCTGTCGCCCAGGCTGGAGTACAGTGGCCGGCTCTCAGCTCACTGCAAGCTCCGCCTCCCGGGTTTATGCCATTCTCCTGCCTCGCCTCCCGAGTAGCTGGGACTACAGGCGCCCGCCACCTCGCCCGGCTAGTTTTTTGTATTTTTTAGTAGAGACGGGGTTTCACCGTGTTAGCCAGGATGGTCTCGATCTCCTGACCTTGTGATCCGCCCGTCTCGGCCTCCCAAAGTGCTGGGATTACAGGCTTGAGCCACCGCGCCCGGCCTGTTTTCCTTTTTCTTTTTTCTTTTCTTTTCTTTCTTTTCTTTTTTTTTTTTTTTTTTTTTTTTGAGAGGGAGTTTCTCTCTTGTTGCCCAGACTGGAGTGCAATGGTGAGATCTTGGTTCACCGCAACCTCCGCCTCCCGGGTTCAAGCAATTCTCCTGCCTCAGCCTCCCAAGTAGCTGGGATTACAGGCATGCGCCACCACCCCTGGCTAAGTTTTGTATTTTTAGTCAAAGCGGGGTTTCACCATGTTGGTCAGGCTGGTCTTGAACTCCTGACCTCAGGTGATCCACCTGCCTCAGCCTCCCAAAGTGCTGAGATTACAGGCGTGAGCCACCACACCTGGCCTGTTTCCCCTTTTCTTCCCATGTAGCCTGTGAAATGAATGTCTAAGTGTGACGGCTTAGCCAGGATGGTCTTGATCTCCTGACCTCGTGATCCGCCTGCCTCGGCCTCCCAAAGTGTTGGGATTACAGGAGTGAACCACTGCACCCAGCCAAGGGTTTGCCTATTTTGGACATTTTATATCCGTGGAATCATATAATTTATTGTATTCTGTGACTAGCTTCTTCCACTAAGCATAATTATTGAAGGTCAACTCACATTGTAGAATGAATCAGTACTTTATTCCTTTTTTTTCTTTTCTTTTCTTTTTTTTTTTTTTTTTTTTGAGACGGAGTCTGGCTCTGTCGCCCAGGCTGGAGTGCAGTGGCCGGATCTCAGCTCACTGCAAGCTCCGCCTCCCGGGTTTTTTACGCCATTCTCCTGCCTCAGCCTCCCGAGTAGCTGGGACTACAGGTGCCCGCCACATCGCCCAGCTAGTTTTTTGTCTTTTTTTTAGTAGAGACGGGGTTTCAACGTGTTAGCCAGGATGGTCTCGATCTCCTGACCTCATGATCCGCCCATCTCGGCCTCCCAAAGTGCTGGGATTACAGGCTTGAGCCACCGCGCCCGGCCATTCCTTTTTTTTTTTTTGAGATGGAGTCTCGCTCTTGTTGCCCAGGCTGGAGTGCAGTGGCACGGCGGGATCTCAGCTCACTGCAATCTCTGCCTCCTGGTTTCAAGTGATTCTCCCTGCCCTGGTCTCCCAAGTAGCTGGGACTACAGGCACACACCACCACACCCGACTAATTTTTGTATTTTTAGTAGAGACAGGGTTTCACCATGTGGATCAGGTGATCCACCCGCCTTGGCCTCCCAACGTGCTGGGATTACAGGCATGAGCCACCTTGTCTGGCCCTTTTTTTTTCTTTTTTTCTTTTTTAAATAGAGATGAGGTCTTGCATGTTGTCCTGAACTCATGGGCTCAAGCGATTCTCCCACCTGTGCCTCCCAAAGTGCTGGGAGCTCACAGGCGTGAGCCACCGCGCCCAGCCCAACTTCATTCCTTTTTATGGCTGAGTAATATTCCATTGCACGGACAAATATAGGACATTTTAGTTGCAGTCAAACTCTAAGTTCCTTCCTTCCTTCCTTTCTCCATTCCTTCTTTCTTTCCTTCCTTCCTTCCTCTCTCTCCCTTTTTTTTTTTTTTTTTTTAGACAGGATCTCATTCTGTTGCACAGATTGGAGTGCAATGGTGTTGTTATCATGGCTCACTGTAACCCCAAACTCCTCAGTTCAAGTGATCCTCCCACCTCAGTCTCCCGAGTAGCTGGAACTACAGGCATGTGCCGCCACACCTGGCTATTTATTTATTTATTTATTTATTTTTGAAACAGAGTCTTTGCTTTGTCACCAAGGCTGGAGTGCAGTGGCCTCATCTCGGCTCACTGCAAGCTCCGCCTCCTGGGTTCACACCATTCTCCTGCCTCAGCCTCCCGAGTAACTGAGACTACAGGCACCCGCCACCATGCTCGGCTAATTTTTTTTGTATTTTTTAACAGAGACGGGGTTTCACTGTGTTAGCCAGATAGTCTTGATCTCCTGACCTCGTGATCCGCCCGCCTCGGCCTCCCAAAGTGCTGGGATTACAGATGTGAGCCACCACGCCCGGCCTACACCTGGCTAATTTTTTTGTATTTTTTGTAGAGACACGGTTTCACCATGTTGGCCAGGCTGGTCTCGAACACCTGGGCTCAGGTGATCCACCTGCCCCAGCCTCCCAAAGTGCTGAGATTACAGGCATGAACCACTGTGCCCAGCCTAGACCGTTTTCTAAAGCAATGGCACACTGGCCAGTCATGGTGGCCCATATCTATAACCTAGCACTTTCAGAGGCTGATATGGCAGGATCACTTGCCCCTGGGAGTTCTAGAACAGCCTGAGCAACATAACGAGACCCCCATCTCTACAAAAAATAAAAAATTAGCGATGGTAATGTGCACCTGTAGTCACAGCTACTCAGGAAGCTGATGTGGAAGGATCATTTAAACCCAGGAGTTCTAGGTTACAGCAAGCCATGATCACACCACTACACTCCAGTCTGTGCAACAAAATGAGACCTTGTCTCTAAAAAAAAAAAAACACACTTTGGGAGGCCGAGACGGGCGGATCACGAGGTCAGGAGATCGAGACCATCCTGGCGAACACGGTGAAACCCCGTCTCTACTAAAAAAATACAAAAAACTAGCCGGGCGAGGCGGCGGGCGCCTGTAGTCCCAGCTACTCGGGAGGCTGAGGCAGGAGAATGGCGTAAACCCGGGGGGCGGAGCTTGCAGTGAGCTGAGATCCGGCCACTGCACTCCAGCC
>NC_037687.1:10297150-10300275 GCF_003255815.1 Theropithecus gelada
AAAAAAAAAAAAAAAAAAAAAAAAAAAAAAAAAAAAAAACACACACACAAAAGAAAAAGAAGGAAGAAACTCATTTAATTTTATTTATTTATTTTTTCGAGACAGAGTCTCGCTCTGTCACCCAGGCTGGAGTGCAGTGGCGCGATCTCGGCTCACTGCAAGTTCCGCCTCCCAGGTTCAGGCCATTCTCCTGCCTCAGCCTCCGGAGTAGCTGGGACTACAGGCGTCCGCCACCACCCCCGGCTAATTTTTGTATTTTTAGAAGAGACGGAGTTTCATCGTGGTCTCAGTCTCCTGACCTCGTGATCCGCCACCTCCGCCTCCCAAAGTGCTGGGGTTACCGGCGTGAGCCACTGTGCCCAGCCAGTGAGACCCCATTTCTAAAAAAAAAAAAAGAAAATATTAGCCAGGGCTGGTGGTGTGGTGGTGGGCGCCTGCAGTCTCAGCTACTCAGAAGGCTGAGGCAGGGAGGATCACTTGAGCCCAGGAGTTCAAGGCTGCAGTGAGCCATGTTCACCTTACTGCATTCCAGCGTGAGCGACAGAAGGAGATCCTATCTCAAAAAAAATAGAAACAGGCTGGGCACGGTGGCTCATGCCTGTAATTCCAGCACTTTGGAAGGCCAATGTGGGTGGATCACCTGAAGTCAGGACTTCAAGACCAGACTGACCAACATGGTGAAATCCTGTCTCTACTAAAAGCACAAAATTAGCTGGGCATGGTGGCACATGCCTGTAATCCTAGATACTTGGGAGGCTGAGGCAGGAGAATCGCTTGAACCCAGGAGGCAGAGGTTGCAGTGAGCCGAGATCATGCCACTGCACTCCAGTCTGTGCGACAAGAGCGAAACTCTGTCTCCGTTGATCACACAGTGACCAATAGATCTGCACCTACAGTGCAGTCTATCTTTCTTTTCTTTCTTTTGTTTTTTGGGCAGGGGGGCGGCGGGGGTTAAGGTCTCACTCTGTCGCCCAGGCTAGAGTGCAGTGGAACACAGTTTCTTGCAGCCTTGACCTTCTGGGCTCAAGTGATCCTCTTCCATTAGCCTCCCAAGTAGCTGGGACTACAAGCATGCAACACCATAGCCAGCTAATTTTTTCATTTTTAGTTTTTGTAGAAATGGAATCTCCACATGTTACCCAGGCTGGTCTCGATCTCCTGGGTTCAAGTAATTCACCCACCTTGGCCTACCAAAGTGCTGTGATTACCGGCATGAATTCACTACGTTACCCAGGCTGGTCTTGAAAACTCCTGGCTTCAAGGGATCCTCCAACCTCGCCCTCCCAGAATGTTGGGATTACAGGTGTGAGCTATCATGCCTGCCAAACAGCATATATTCTTTTTATTGCTTTAATAAAAATGTAATTTTATTTCCCTTTGAAGGATACAATTGAGAAGTATAATTACTATGATGTATAATTTCTCCACCTAGGGGTAATTGCTTTTTTTTTTCTTTACTTGACTTTTTTTTTTTTTTTTTTTAGCCAGAGTCTCACTGTTGCCCAGGCTGAAGTGCAGTGGCGCAATCTCGCCTCACTGCAACCTCTTCCTCCTGGGCTCAAGCGATCCTCCCGCCTCAGCCTCCCGAGTAGCTGGGACTACAGGTGCCTGCCACCAGGCCAGACTCATTTTCTTTTCTTTTTTTTTTTGAGACAGATTCTTGCTCTGTCACCCGGGCTGGGTGCAGTGACACAATCTAGGTTCACTGCAACCCCTGCCTCCTGGGTTCAAGCCATTCTCCTACTTCAGCCTCCCCAGTGCTGGGATTACAGGTGTGTAACACCACGCCCAGCTAATTTTTGTATTTTTAGTAGAGACGGGGTTTCACCATATTGGTCAGGCTGGTCTCAAACTCCTGACCTCGTGATCCACCCACCTTCCCCTCCCAAAGTGCTGGGATTACAGATGTGAGCCACCGCACCGGGCCCTAATTTTGTATTTTCAGTGGAGAACAGGTTTCACCCTGTTGGCCAGGCTGGTCTTGAACTCCAGACTTCAACTGATCTGCCTTCCTTGGCCTCCCAAAGTGCTGGGATTACAGGCATGAGCCACTGCACCCAGCCTCCAGTGTCTGGGAATGTGCCGTTTGTCCTACCAGGGATACATTTCCTTCCTCTCTTTTTTTGGCTAACTCCTACTCATCCATTAGATTCCATGATAGACATTTCCAGCATAGACAACAATCCATTGAATGAAAAACTGCCATTTGCAGATAGCTGGCTCTCCTGACTAATTCTGACCATTGAAGTAGGAGTGAGGTGACATACATTATTCTGTATGTCAGTCAGTTCTGAACAGAGGCATCCAAAAACTTATGCATGGCTCTCCTGTCTGCCTCTTGCTCCTCTGTGGTAACTGAAGCAGAGAGTTTCAGATAGTGCATCCACAAGATGATGGGAGACTTGTCATCCTGGGCTCCTGAATGACTGTGTGGAGCTGAGCCCCTGCCAGCCCATATATGATGCATAGCCTAAGGAAGAAATCAACTTTGATTGTGTTAAACCACTGAGCTTTGGGCTTGTTACTGCAGCAAATCTTGACCTATTCTGACTAATACAGAACCCAACTTAAATGTGGCTTCCTCAGAGAAGTCCTCCTGGATCACAGCCCCCAGATTCAGTTTCTTCCCCCTTTTGTAAGCTTGTATGTTCCTACTTGATCATTACTGCAAACATAACTGTGTAATTATTTGTGTAATGAGTTCATCATCTCCGTGCTCCACCCCATGTCCAAAACCCCAAGGGGAGACAACAGTGTGGATTTTCCACTGCTGCAGCCCGGACTCAAAATAGTGTCTGGTGCATAGTAGGTACCCTGGATACATTTGTTGAATGAAAGAGTTTTGTGGCAGGGCACGGTGGCTCATTCCTGTAATCCCAGAACTTTGGGAGGCCGAGGCAGGCGGATCACGAGGTCAGGAGTTCGAGACCAGCCTGGCCAATATGGTGAAACCCCGTCTCTACTAAAAATACAAAAGTTAGCTGGGCATGGTGGCACGCGCCTGTAGTCCCAGCTACTCAGGAGGCTGAGGCAGGATAATCACTTGAACCTGGGAGGTTGAGGTTGCAGTGAGCCGAGATAGTGCCACTGTACTCCAGCCTGGGCAACAGAGTGAGACTCTGTCT
>NC_037687.1:10300361-10354870 GCF_003255815.1 Theropithecus gelada
AAAAAAAAAAAAAAAAAAAAAAAAAAAAAAAGGAGAGAGAGAGAGAGTTTTGCATCCTTTCAGCCAAAGGCAGCAAGGCCAGGCACAGTGGCTCATGCCTGTAATCCCAGCACTTTGGGAGGCTGAGGCGGGCCGATCATCTGAGGTGAGGAGTTCAAGACCAGCCTGGCCAACATGGCAAAACCTCGTCTCTACTAATAGTACAAAAATTAGCCTGGGCATGGTGGTGCAAGCCTGTAATCCCAGCTACTCAGGAGGCTGAGGCAGGGGAATCGCTTGAATCCTGGAGGTGGAGGTTGCAGTGAGCTGAGATTGCACCACTGTACTCCTGCCTAGGCAACAAAGTGAGACTCCATCTCAAAAAAAAAAGATTAAAAAAAAAAAGGCAGAAATAAGCAGAAAACTTACAATATAATAAAAAAAAAAAAAATTAAAAAAAAAAAAAAAAAATTAGCAGGACTCATTTCTAGAACATCATTCATGTAACCCACAGGGTAATGGATGCGTGAGAGGCGGGACTGGATGACCCCAGAAACGAGGGAAGTTTGACAAGGAACATGATCTATCGTGAGAAAGTGCCTATCCACGTAGTTTTCGTTTTCTTAAAGACTGTAATTTGTTCCAACAACTGCTCTGCCTGGGAGGGATTTCCAGGCATGATTTATTTCACTAAGAGGCATGGGAACCGGGTGGAGATGCACGGAAACATTTTTTGAATTGTTGAAAGGCCCAGGATAAAATTCATGCACAGACATCACAATGCGGTCAGTAGAAGGAAATGTTATCTTACTGGGTTCTACTCAAGGGCAGTTTTGAGTCAGTGCCCTAATGCCACCATACGATTTGTTTTCTCAACTCTGTTAAGGAATACTTGACATGTAATAAGCTGCACATACTTAAAATATTCCATAGCGGAACTGGGAGCACATGCCTGTAATCCTCGCTGCTCGGGAGGCTGAGGAGGGAGGATCACTTGAGCCCAGGAGTTTGAAGCTGCAATGAGCTGTGGTGGCACCATTGCACTCCAGCCTGGGCGACAGAGCGAGACTCCATCTCAAAAAAAAAATAATAATAATAATAATAATAAATTAATTAATTAATAAAAATAAAAAATAAAATAAATTGTCTGGGCATGGTGGTGCCTGACTGTAATCCCAGCTATTGGGGGAGGCTGAGGCAGGAGAATTGGGAGAATCATTTGAACCGGGAGACAGAGGTTGCAGTGAGCTGAGATCGCAGCACTGCACTCCAGCCTGGGTGGCAGAGCGGGACTCCATCTCAAAATAAATAAATAAAATAAAATAGTCTAGTCCCTACACATCTTCTCCAACACTTGTTAAGATTGGTGTTTCTCATTTTAAAGGTTCTAGAGGATTTTGGGGGGTATCTGATTTCCATGTTATTTTGAATTTCCCTGATGGCTAATGATGTTCAGATTTTTTTTTCCCCCCCCCCCCGGAACCTTCAAGTCCAACTTTTTTTTCTTTTTGTAGAGACAGAGTTTTACTATGCTGTGCAGGCTGGTGTTCAACTCCTGGCCTCAAGCAATCCTCCCACCTTGGCCTCCCAAAGTGCTGGGATTACAGGTGTGAGCCACCAGGCCCAGTTTTTTGTTGTTGTTGTTGTTGTTCTTAACAGAGACCAGGTCTCACTCTGTCACCCAGGCTGGAGTTAGTGGCATGATCTCAGCTCGTCACAACCTCCGGCTCCGGGGCTGAAGTGATCTTCCCACCTCAGCCTCACAAATAGCTAAGACCAGAGACATGTGCCACCAAGCCCGCCTATTTTTTTTTATTATTTTATTTTATTTATTTTTTTTTTTTGAGAGGGAGTCTCCCTCTGTCGCCCAGGCTGGAGTGCAGTGGCACGATCTCGGCTCACTGCAAGCTCCGCTTCCCGGGTTCATGCCATTCTCCTGCCTCAGCCTCCCAAGTAGCTGGGACTACAGGCGCCCGCCACCACGCCCGGCTAATTTTTTCGTATTTTTAGTAGAGACGGGGTTTCACTGTGTTGGCCAGGATGGTCTCGATCTCCTGACCTTGTGATCCACCCGCCTCGGCCTCCCAAAGTGCTGGGATTACAGGCGTGAGCCACTGCGCCTGGCCTATTTTTTTAATTTTTATTTTTGTAGAGACAGGGTCTCCCCATGTTGCCCAGGTTGGTCTTAGACTTGAACTCCTGGGCTCAAGCAATCCTCCTGCCTCAGCATCCCAAGTGCTGGGATTATAGTCATGAGCCACCGTGCCTGGCCACAATGGATATTCTTTTTTTTTTTTGAGACAGGGTCTCTCTCTCTCTGGTACCCAGGCTGGAGTGCAGTGGCGCACTCACAGCTCACTGCAGCCTCCACCTCCTGGGCTCAATCCTCTCATCTCAGCCTCTGGAGTAGCTAGGACTACAGATGAGTGTTACCCTGCCAGCCTTTTTTTTTTTTTTTTTTGTAGAGACCACGGTCTCACTATATTGCCCAGGCTGGTCTCAATCTCCTTGGCTCAAGTGATCCTCCTGCCCTGGCCTTCCAAAGTCCTGGGATTACAAGTATGAGCCACTGCACCCGGCTAAGAGTTTTGTTCTTACGGCCGACTTAGAGACTCACAAGTAATGACATCGCTGATTAGGAATGACGGTATGTGTGATCAGGTGGACCTGAGAACACACACAGGGTGACTTGCCCAAGCTAGAGGTCAGGACAAGCCTCTGAGCTGTGGGTGGGCAAGCTGAGGCCTGCTGGAGAAGAGGAAGAAACAGACTCCATTCATTTCCAGGCTTGCAGTAATTAATTAGCACAAACTGGGTGGTTTAAAACAGACATGTATTGTCTCACAGCTCTGGAAGCTAGAAGTCCAAAGTCAAGGTGATGGTAGAGCTATGCCCTGTCTGAAGGCTCTGGAGGGGAATTCATACTTGGGTCCTTCCTAGCTTCCCGTGGTTTTTTTGTTTGTTTGTTTGTTTTTGAGATGGAGTTTTGCTCTTGTTGCCCAAGGTGGAGTGCAATGGCACAATCTTGGCTCACTGCAACCTCCACCTCCCAGATTCAAGCGATTCTCCTGCCTCAGCCTCCCTAGTACAGGCGCCTGCCACCATGCACAGCTAATTTTTGTATTTTTAGTAGAGACAGGGTTTTGCCATGTTGGCCAGGCTGGTCTTGAATTCCTGGCCTCAAGCGATCCGCCCACCTCAGCCTGCCAAAGTACTGGGATTACAGGTGTGAGCCACTGTGCCCCACCTATTTGACAAATTTTTTTTTTTTTTTTTTTTTTTGAGACAGAGTCTCACTCTGTCGCCCAGGCTGGAGGGCAGTGTCCGGATCTCAGCTCACTGCAAGCTCCGCCTCCTGGGTTTACGCCATTCTCCTGCCTCAGCCTCCCGAGTAGCTGGGACTACAGGCGCCCACTACCTCGCCCGGCTAGTTTTTTTTTTGTATTTTTTAGTAGAGACGGGATTTCACTGTGTTAGCCAGGATGGTCTCGATCTCCTGATCTCGTGATCCGCCCGTCTCGGCCTTCCAAAGTGCTGGCATTACAGGCTTGAGCCTCCGTGCCGGGCTGACAAATTTTTTTTAAAATTAGTCAGGCTTGGTGGTGTGCTCCTATAGTCCCAGCTACTCGGGAGGCTGAGGCAGGAGGATAGCTTGATTCTTGTAGTTGGAGGCTGTAGTGAGCTAGGATTACACCACTGCACTCCTGGACTGCAGAGCGAGATCAGGTCTCTAAAAATTAATCAGTTAGGCCGGGCGCGGTGGCTCAAGCCTGTAATCCCAGCACTTTGGGAGGCCGAGGCGGGCGGATCACGAGGTCAGGAGATCGAGACCATCCTGGCTAACACGGTGAAACCCCGTCTCTACTAAAAAAAACACAAAAAACTAGCCGGGTGAGATGGCGGGCGCCTGTAGTCCCAGCTACTTGGGAGGCTGAGGCAGGAGAATGGCATGAACTCGGGAGGCGGAGCTTGCAGTGAGCCAAGATCCGGCCACTGTACTCCAGCCTGGGCGGCAGAGCGAGACTCCGTCTCAAAAAAAAAAAGATTAATCAGTTAATCTGCAAAGACCCTATTTCCAAATAAGGGCACATCCACAGACACCTGGGCTTAAGACTTCCACATGAATATTTGGAGAACAGAGAATTCAACCCACAATCCAGGCTGACCTGTGACAGTGACAGTTATTTGGTATCCAAAGTGTGGCTACAAGTTTGATCTTGGAAAGCCTGGGACAGCCCAGCCAGGGGGTTCCTGAGGTGCAGGTGCCTAGTGACTGGCTTGTTTAAAGGCACAAACCTTGCGGGAGCAGGAGGAGGAAGACAGAAGAGGAAGGGAAGAAATTGTTGAGAGACCTGGGTCAGTCTCACCAGACTGAGCGCAGAAGCCGAAGATCCCTGGCCCCTACACTGGGCTCAAAGTGGTCAACTCCACGACCAGGGGCGGTGGCTCACACCTGTAATCCCAGCACTTTGGGAGGCCGAGATGGGCGGATCACGAGGTCAGGAGATCGAGACCATCCTGGCTAACATGGTGAAACCCCGTCTCTACTAAAAAAATACAAAAAACTAGCCGGGCGAGGTGACGGGCGCCTGTAGTCCCAGCTACTCGGGAGGCTGAGGCAGGAGAATGGCGTAAACCCGGGAGGCGGAGTTTGCAGTGAGTTGAGATCCGGCCACTGCACTCCAGCCTGGGCGACAGAGCAAGACTCCGTCTCAAAAACAAAAAAAAAAATCCCAGCACTTTAGGAGGCTGACGCAGGTGGATCACATGAAGTTAGGAATTTGAGACCAGCGTGGCCAACGTGGTGAAACACTGTCTCTACTAAAAATACAAAAATTAGCCAGGCATGGTGGCAGGCGCCTGTAATCCCAACTACTCGGGAGGCTGAGGCAGGAGAATCACTTGAACCCAGGAGGCGGGCTTGCAATGAGCCAAGATTATGCTACTGCAATCCAGCCTGGGCAACAAGACCGAAACTCCAACTCAAAAAAAAAAAAAAAAAGTGCTCAACTCTAACAGAGTGTGGTGGTGTGTGCCCATAGGAGGCTGAGGGAGGATCGTTTGAGCCCAGGAGGTCAAGACTGCAGTGAGTACTGATTTCACTATTGCACTCCAGCCTGGGTGACTGAGACTCTGTCTCAAAAATAACAGTACGGCTGGGTGCAGTGGCTCACGCCTGTAATCCCAGCATTTTGGGAGGGTGAGGCAAGCGGATCATTTGAGCCCAGGCATTTGAGACCAGCCTAGGCAACCTGGAGAAACTGTCTCTACTAAAAATACAAAGGCCGGGCGCGGTGGCTCAAGCCTGTAATTCCAGCACTTTGGGAGGCCGAGACGGGCGGATAACGAGGTCAGGAGATCGAGGCCATCCCGGCTAACCCGGTGAAACCCCGTCTCTACTAAAAAATACAAAAAACTAGCCAGGCGAGGTGGCGGGCGCCTGTAGTCCCAGCTACTCGGGAGGCTGAGGCAGGAGAATGGCCTAAACCCGGGAGGCGGAGCTTGCAGTGAGCCGAGATCCGGCCACTGCACTCCAGGCTGGGCGACAGAGCGAGACTCCGTCTCAAAAAAAAAAAAAAATAAATAAATAAAATAAAATAAAAATACAAAAAATAGCAAGGCATGGTGGTGCACGCCTGTAGTTCCAGCTATTTTAGAGGCTGAGGTGGGAGGATCACTTGAGGTCAGGAGGTCAAGGCTGCAGTGAGCTGTGACCACACCACTGCACTCCAGTCTGGGTGACAGAGCGAGACCCTGTCTCAATAAAATAAAAACAAAAATAAAATAAAATAAAATAAAATAAAATAAAATAAAATAAAATAAAAATACTACATTTTTAAAGTGGTTGGCCGGGCGCGGTGGCTCAAGCCTGTAATCCCAGCACTTTGGGAGGCTGAGACAGGCGGATCACAAGGTCAGGAGATTGAGCCCATCCTGGCTAACCCGGTGAAACCCCATCTCTACTAAAAAATACAAAAAATTAGCCAGGCGAGGTGGCGGGTGCCTGTAGTCCCAGCTACTCGGAAGGCTGAGGCAGGAGAATGGTGTGAACCCGGGAGGCGGAGCTTGCAGTGAGCTGAGATCCGGCCACTGCATTCCAGCCTGGGCGACAGAGCGAGACTCCGTCTCAAAAAAAAGAAAAAAACAAAACACATTAACCTAGCATGACAGCACGTGCCTGTAGTGCTAGCTACTCAGGAGGCTGAAGAGAGAGGATCCTGGAGCCCAAGAGGTTGAGGCTGAAGTAAGCCGTGATCACCCCACTGCACTCCAGCCTGGGTGACAGAGACCTTGTCTCTGTTTCATTACATGTTGAGATGATAACGTTTTGGATGCATTGGGATACATGAAAAGAATTATTAAAATTGATATCGGCCGGGCGCGGTGGCTCTAGCCTGTAATCCCAGCACTTTGGGAGGCCGAGACGGGCGGATCATGAGGTCAGGAGATCGAGACCATCCTGGCTAACACGGTGAAACCCCGTCTCTATTAAATACAAAAAAACTAGCCGGGCGAGGTGGCGGGCGCCTGTAGTCCCAGCTACTTGGGAGGCTGAGGCCGGAGAATGGCGTGAACCCGGGAGGCGGAGCTTGCAGTGAGCTGAGATCCGGCCACTGCACTCCAGCCTGGGTGACAGAGCGAGACTCCGTCTCAAAAAAAAAAAAAAAAAAAAAAAATTGATATCACCTGTTTCTTTTTACTTTTAAAAAATGTGGCCAGTAGAATATTGAAAATTATATTTCGTGTTATTTTTCTACTGGATTGTACTTCTCCAGTTTTCGGGTTTTTTTTTTTTTCTTTTTTTGGTCTGTTTGTTTTTGGGTTTTTTGGTTTTTTTTTTAAAGAAGGAGTCTCAATCCTGTTGCCCAGGCTGGATTGCAGTGGAGCAATCTCAGCTCATTGCAACCTCCACCTCCCGGGCTCAAGCAATTCTACTGCCTTAGCCCCCCGAAAAGCTGATACTACAGGTAGCCACTACACCTGGCTAATTTATGTATTTTTTAGTAGAGACAGGGTTTCATCACGTTGTCTAGGCTGGTCTCGAATTCCTGACCTCAAGTGATCCGCCCGCCTCGGCCTCCCAAAGTGCTGGGATTACAGGTGTGAGCCACAGCCCCCGGACTCTTCTGAGGTTTTTTTTGGCATGATGGAATTTGTTTATAAAAAACCTTTCTAAGCTGAGTGCGGTGGTGTGTACCTGGAATCCCAGCTACTCGGGAAGCTGAAGTCGGAGGATTCTTTGAGCTCAGGAGTTGGAGACCAGCCAGGGCAACACAGCAAGACCCTGTCTCAAAAAAAGAAAAAAAAAAAAAAGAAACAAAAATAACCCAACTAGATCCTTTCAGCTGTTTGTGGATTTGAGGGGTCAGACGTAGCAGCTAAGAGACCAGGGACTGTGATGATGGATGCTGGACCCAGGAGGGCAGTGGTGGGAATAAGAATAACAAGAACAGTCATAATTTACACTGACGTGGTGAAGACCATGTGCCTGGTACTGTTCTAAGCATTTTGCATAATCATTTCATCCTTCTCCCAAACACTAGAAGGGAGACAGTATCCCTATCCCATTTGGCAGATAAAGAAACTAAGGCAGTGGCCGGGTGACTCACCCCAGTAATCCTAATACTTTGAGAGGCTGAGGCAGGAGGATCACTTGTGCCCAGGGATTCGAGGCTGCAGGGAGCAATGATTGCACCATCACACTTCAGCCTGGGCAACAGAGTGAGACCCCATCTCTCAAAGAAAAAGGAACTGAGGCAGAGAATGGTGAGGTCACTTATCTGAGTCATTTGGCTGCAGAGTCTATACTGAGCACAGAAGACAAAGATCCCTGGCCCTACACTGGGCTCAAAGTGGTCAACTCCAGAGGAATGTGGTTGTGTGTGCCCATGGTCCTAGCTACTCAGGAGGCTGAGGCAGGATCACTTGAGCCAGGAGGTCAAGGCTGCCGTGAGTCCTGATTGTATCACTGAACTCCAGCCTGGGTGACAGAGTGAGACTCTGTCTCGAAAATAATACAGCTGGGCACAGTGGTTCATGCCTGTAATCCCGGCACTTTGAGAGGCTGAGGAGGGCAGATTCCCTGAGGTCAAGAGTTCGAGACTAGCCTGGCCAACAAGGCAAAACCTGTCTCTACTAAAAATACAAAAAATTAGCTGGGCGTGGTGGCACACGCCTGGAATCCCAGCTACTTGGGAGGCTGAGGCAGGAGAATCACTTGAATCCATGAGGTCGAGGTTGCAGTGGGCCGAGATCGCGCCACTGTACTCCAGCCTGGGCAACAGAGTGAGACTCTGTCTCAAAAAAAAAAAAAAAAAGGGAATTGGGGTTGGATGCAATCTTGAGGGTGGGGCCCTCGTGATGGAATTAATGCCCTGACAAAAAGAAGAAGATACATGAGACCTTTCTGTCTCTCCACGTACTTGCATCAAAAAAAAGGCATGTGAGGACTGGGCACAGTGGCTCATGCCTGTAATACAAGCACTTTGGGAGGCCAAGGTGGGAGGATCCCTTGCACTCAGGAGTTTGAGACCAGCCTGGCCAACATGGCAAAAAGATACGAAAATGAGCAGCGCATGGTGATATGTGGCTGTGGTCCCAGCTACTCAAGAGGCTGAGGTGGGAGGATCTGCTTGAGATCAGGATGTCTTTTCTTTTTTTTGACACAGAGTCTCCCTCTGTTGCCCAGGCTGGAGTGCAGTGGCACAATCTCAGCTCACTGCAAGCTCCGCCTCCCAGGTTCACACCATTCTCCTGCCTCAGCCTCCTGAGTAGCTGGGATTCCAGGCGTGTGCCACCACGCCCAGCTAATTTTTTGTATTTTTAGTAGAGACAGGTTTTGCCTTGTTGGCCAGGCTAGTCTTGAACTCCTGACCTCAGGGAATCTGCCCTCCTCAGCCTCTCAAAGTGCCGGGATTACAGGCATGAACCACTGTGCCCAGCTGTATTATTTTCGAGACAGAGTCTCACTCTGTCACCCAGGCTGGAGTTCAGTGGTACAATCAGGACTCACGGCAGCCTTGACCTCCTTCCTACAGGTGCCCGCCACCACACCCGGGTAATTTTTTGTATTTTTAGTAGAGATGGAGTTTCACCATGTTAGCCAGATGGTCTTGATCTCCTGACCTTGTGATCTGCCTGCCTCGGCCTCCCAAAGTGCTGGGATTACAGGCGTGAGCTACCGAGCCCGACCGAGACCAGGATGTCAAGGCTGCAGTGAGCCGAGATCATGCCACTGCACTCCAGTACTGGCAACAGATTGAGACTGTGAGAAAAAATAAAAATAAAAGAAGAAAGAAAGGAAGGCATGTGAGAGGATATAAGAAGAGAAAACCAGCTGGGCGCGGTGGCTCACGCCTGTAATCCTAACGCTTTGGGAGGCCAAGGCAGGCAGATCACTTGAGGTCAGGAGTTTGAGACCAGCCTGAGCAACATGGAGAAACCGCGTCTCTACCAAAAATACAAAAAATTATCCAGGTGTGGTGGTGGGCACTTGTAATCCCAGTTACTCGGGAGGCCGAGGCAGGAGAATTGCTTGAACCTGGGAGGCAGAGGTTTGAACCTGGGAGGCAGAGGTTGTGGTGAGCCGAGATCACGCCATTGCACTCCAGTCTGGGCAAAAAGAGCAAAACTCTGTCTAAAAAAAAGAAAAAAGAAAAAAAAAAAAAGAAGAAGAAGAGAATTCCACCAAGAACCATGCTGGCACCCTGATCTGGGACTTTCTAGCCTCTAGAACTGTGAGAAACAAAGGTGTGTTGTTTCAGCCCCCAAGGCTATGGTATTTGTCAAAGCAGCCCAAGGGGACAAAGATAGTAAGGTTGTGATAACTACTCCCATGTGGGTAAAAAAAAAAAAAAAAAAAAAGACAGGAAAGAGAAGGAGGCCAAGGGTGGAGATGGGGGAGAATTTTGAGAGTGGTAATCATTGTGCAAGGGTGATATCTGAAAGGGCGCACTTGGCTGGTTGCAGTGGCTCACACTTGTAATCCCAGCACTTTGGGAGGCCCACGTGGGCGGATCACCTGACGTCAGGAGTACAAGACCAGCCTGGTCAACATGGTGACATTCCGTCTCTACTAAAAGTACAAAATTAGCTGGGTGTGGTGGCTCACACCTGTAATCCCAGCTACTCCAGAGGCTGAGGCAGGAGAATCGCTTGAACCTGGGAGGCAGAGGTTGCAGTGAGCTGAGATTGTGCCATTGCACTCCAGCCTGGGCTATAGAGTGAGACTGTCTCAAAAAAATAAAATAAATCAATAAATTAATAAATTAAGGAAAGAGAAAGGGGTCAATTGTGATTGAAGGGGTCTGGGAGGAGACGTGAAAAAAGGAAAGTCGGAGGTGACTGACCCTTTTGTGCCTTCTTCTTGGATCACACCCTCATTCAAATATTTCTCTTACTTCCTCCAGAAAGCTGAGGACGGAGCCCTGGGGCTGGCCACTAGAGGCCACCCTCTCCATGGCTCACAGGGTCACTGCATTGTCATCATGCAGTTGGCTCTCACTGAGCCCCAACTGTTCCTCAAATACCACTCTAAGCATTTTACATGGATAAATTCAGCTCATTCCCATACATCTTTATGAGTTAGATGCATTTAAAATGTTTTCCTGGCTGGGCGAAGTGGCTCATGCCTGTAATCCCAGCACTTTGGGAGGCCGAGACAGGCGGATCACCTGAGTCAGGAGTTTGAGACCAGCCTGGCCAACATGGTGGAACTTTGTCTCTAGAAAAATACAAAAATTAGCTGGGCGTGGTGGTGTGCGCCCATAATCCCAGCTACTCAGGAGGCTGAGGCAGGAGAATCACTTGAACCTGAGAGGTGGTGGTTGGAGTGAGCCGAGATCGCACTACGGCACTCCAGTCTGGACAACAGAGCCAGATCCTGTCTCGACAAAATAAACACTGAAAAAAACTTCCCTGGCGCACTTTATTCATCCCTCCCTCCCGCGCCTGCCTACCCGTGGATTTTTTTCCCTGAGCATAATTCTCATGAAGATTCGTCTATGTTGTTGCGTGTATTCCAGCCCTATTTTGCACATGAGGAAACTGAGGCACAGCGACGTGACTTGCCCCGGAGGTCACACTAGTCGATTTGGTCCCAGCCCAGGGCGGGTTCTGGGTCCGCAGCCCGCGCAGGTGCGCTCGGGTGGCGGGGCGGGCGCAGCAGGTGCGCAGTCTCACCTGGGCGCCTGCCAGGTCAGTCCTGGACCTAGGGGCGGGGCCAGGGGCGGGGGATCCCCAGCTCTGCTGCCTCCGATAAGGGCCTGAAGGGACTGTCGCGCTCCTGGCAGTGTGATAAGGAGGGCGTGGGGAGGCCGCGGGGAGGCATCGGGTTTTGAGGTCCCCGCCTGGCTACCCAGGATCGGGGTAGGAAAGGCGGCTGGGGCGGGGAGAGGGCGGGGAGGGGCGGGCCGTCTGGCTTGGTCACGCCCACCGTCATCCGGGGTCCTGGCCCGCTAAGATGGCGATGGCTGCGGCAGCTGAAGTGGCGGCTGGTGCCGGGCCCGGGACCCTGAGGACGGGGGCCGAGTAGCGCCTTCCCAGGGCCCCGTGAACCGGCCGCGGGTCGCCCTTGGGGGGCAGCGACCACAGGCCCCCACCCGGGCCCTCGGTCCGCCCTCCCGGCGCGTCCATGAACTCAGTGTCGCCGGCCGCCGCGCAGTACCGGAGCAGCAGCCCGGAGGACGCGCGCCGCCGGCCCGAGGCCCGCAGGCCGCGGGGTCCCAGAGGCCCAGACCCCAACGGTCTGGGGCCCTCCGGAGCCAGCGGCCTCGCTCTTGGCTCTCCCGGGGCTGGCCAGAGTGAGCCGGACGAAGTGGACAAGTTCAAGGCCAAGTTCCTGACAGCCTGGAACAACGTCAAGTACGGTGAGGAAGGGGCCCGGAGATCGTGGAGGTGTCGGGGGCCTTTGAGGAAAACCAGATCCCGGTCCTGCCAGTTATCCCACCCTTGTTCCCGTCCTGAGTCACCTGTGGGTCCCCTCCCTGCCCTGCCCAGGGTGGACCTGTGGCAGGTCCAATAGACAGTGTTTTCAAGCTCCGCCCATTCCCCTGTGTGACCTTGGGCAAGATCCTTTCATTCTTGGCGCCTCCGTTTTTGCCCCTCTCTGTAAAATGGGTACAATAATCAGAACTGCCTTCCTTCATCCTGAATTGATGGTGGACACTCCTGTAACTGTCACTGGGGGCCCCACCTCCGACTTAGAGGGCTGTTGCACGGAGTCCCCAGAGCCACCCCGGAGATAGGAACTAGGATCGTGCCCATTTCACAGATGGGGGAATGGAAGCGCTGTTGCTGTCATGCAAGTGCTTCATCTCGCTGGGCGCTGCCCCTACGTCTCCCCAGGTTGGGCGGTTAAAAGCCGGACCAGTTTTAGCAAGATCTCCAGCATCCACCTCTGTGGCCGCCGCTACCGTTTCGAGGGCGAGGGTGAGCTGGTGGTTGGGACCTGGGTTGGGGGAGGCCTCTCCACGCCCGCCCGAGTGTCCCTGGTGGCAGCTGACAGACCCGCTCTTGTAGGTGACATACAGCGTTTCCAGCGGGACTTTGTGTCCCGCCTGTGGCTCACATACCGCCGGGACTTCCCACCCCTTCCTGGGGGCTGCCTGACCTCGGACTGTGGCTGGGGGTGCATGTTACGCAGTGGCCAGATGATGCTGGCACAGGGCCTGCTGCTACATTTCCTGCCCAGAGGTGAGCCATGGCAGGGAAGGGGTGCACTCGGAGTACACGGTCAACCGCCATATCAGCAGTATTAGAATTACTTGCAAACTAAGAGTTCAAAGTCACGTTAGAATTGTGTGTCAAGTAAATTTTGGAGAGATGAGAGTTGTTTATAAGAGTTTCAGCCGAAACGGTGGCTCATGCCTGTAATCTTAGCACTTTGGGAGGCTGAGGCAGGTGGATCCCTTGAGGTCACGAGTTCAAGACCAGCCTGGCCAATATGATGAAACCCAATCTCTACTAAAAATACAAACATTAGCCGGTTGTGGTGGCTTGCGCCTGTAATCCCAGGAGGCTGAGGTGGGAGAATCGCTTGAACCCAGGAGGCAGAGGTTGCAGCGAGCCGAGATCACGCCACTGCACTCCAGCCTGGGCAACAGAGGGAGACTCTGTGTTTAAAAAAAAAAAAGTTTCACCGGGCACGGTGGCTAACGCCTGTAATCCCAGCACTTTGGGAGGCTGAGGCAGGTGGATCATGAGGTCAGGAGTTCAAAACCAGCCTGGCCAAGATGGTGAAACCCCATCTCTACTAAAAACACAAAAATGAGCTGGGTGTGGTGGTGGGCACCTGTAATTTGGGAGGCTGAAGTAGAGAATTGCTTGAACCTGGGAGGTGGAGGTTGCAGTGAGCCAAGATCTGTGCTACTGTACTCCAGCCTGGGCAGCAGAGCGAGACTCCATCTCAAAAAAAAAAAAAAAGTGTTTTGGCCGGGCACTGTGGTGCATGCTTGTAATCCCAGCTACCTGGGAGGCTGAGGTGGGAGGATTGCTTGTGCCCAGGTGTTCAAGCCTGCAGTGAACTATGATCCTGCCACTGCACTCCAACCTAGGTGACAGAATGAGACTCCAACAATAATAACAGGTTGAGTGTGGTGGCTCATGCCTGTAAGCCCGGCACATTAGTAAGCTGAGGCAGGAGGATCGCTTGAGCACAGGCGTTTGACACAGCCTAGGCAACATGACAAGACTACTGTCTCTACAAAAAAATTTTAAAAATTGGCCAAGTGTGGTGGCATGTGCCTGTGATCCCAACTATTCAGGAGGCTGAGGCGGGAAAATCTGTTGAGCTCAGGATTTAGAGGCCGTAATGAGCTGTGATCGTGCCACTGCACTCCAGTCTGGATGACAGTGAGATCCTGTCTTTATTTATTTTATTTATTATTTTTATTATTATTATTATTATTATTTTTGAGACTGAGTCTTCCTCCATCATCCTGGATGAAGTGCAGTGGAGAGATCTGGGCTCACTGCAACCTCTGCCTCCCAGGTTCAAGCAGTTCTCCTGCCTCAGCCTCCTGAGTAGCTGGGATTACAGGTGCCTGCCACCATGCTTGGCTACCTTTTGTATTTTTTTTTTTTATTAGAGAAGGGGTTTCACCATGTTGGCCAGGCTGGTCTTGAACTCCTGGCCTGAAGTGATCCGCCTGCCAAAGTGCTGGGATTACAGGCATGAGCCACCGTGTCTGGCTGAGATCCTGTCTTTAAGTAACAAAAAGTAAATAAATAAATAAGGATAAGTATAAGTTTCAGGAATATGTAAATTCTGTTGAATTACGGGGTTCAGGAGCATTCGCATTGTGTGCGGTGCATGTGTAGATGGGACCTCTGCCCCCCACACACTAGCACTGTTTGACTGTGTGCTCCATTCCACCAGACTGGACATGGGCCGAGGGCACGGGCCTGGGCCCCCCTGAACTGTCAGGGTCAGCCTCTCCCAGCCGGTACCATGGGCCTGCCCGCTGGATGCCCCCACGCTGGGCCCAGGGTGCCCCTGAGCTGGAGCAGGAACGCCGGCACCGGCAGATTGTGTCCTGGTTCGCCGACCACCCCCGGGCCCCCTTTGGCCTACACCGGCTGGTGGAGCTTGGGCAGAGCTCAGGCAAGAAGGCAGGTGACTGGTATGGGCCATCGCTGGTGGCACACATCCTCAGGTGAGGGCCGCTGCAGGGATCACGGGAGTTGCTGGGTACCCGCAGGCACTCAGGCCTTCCCTCCTGCCCCCAGGAAAGCCGTGGAGAGCTGCTCTGAGGTCACCCGCCTGGTGGTGTACGTTTCTCAGGACTGCACAGGTAAGGGGCTGGAGCCAAGATCACAGGGGTCCCACCCTGAGCCAGACTCTGCCTCGCCCAATTCTTAGAGTTTGTCTTCCTCAGAGGCTGGAACAAGTTCTGGGGCAGAGGGACACTGGGGAAGGATGCAAGGCCCATGCAGTAGGAGATAGTCCCTCTTCTCCATCTCTCCCTCTGGAACAAGAAACTTTAAGGGCTTCTCCTCGAGTGATAGAATAGAGACATAAGGCCAGGTATGGTGGCACATACTGTAGTCCCAGATACTCAGGAGGCTGAGGTGGGAGGATTGCTTGAGCCCAGGAGTTCGAGGTTACAATGAGCTGTGATTATGCCATTGCACTCCAGCCTGGGCGAGAGTAGGATCCTGTCATAAAAAAAAAAAAAAAAAAAAGAGGCCAGGCACAGTGGCTCACAACTATAATCCCACCACTGTGGGATGCCAAGGCGGGTGGATCACCTGAGGTCAGGTCACTCTGTCACCCAGCCTTGAGTGCAGTGGCATGATCTCGGCTCACTGCAACCTCCGCCTCCTGGGTTCAAGCGATTCTCCTGCCTCAGCCTCCGAGTAGGTGGGACTACAGGCACACACCACTATACCAGGCTAATTTTTCTATTTTTAGTAGAGACGGGGTTTTACTGTGTTGACAAGGCTGGTCTTGAACTCCTGACCTCAGGTGATCCGCCCACCTCAGCCTCCCAAAGTGCTGGGATTACAAGCTTGAGCCACTGTGCGGAGCCCCTGTAAAATTTTTTTTTTGGAGACAGGGTCTCACTCTGTCACCCAGGCTGGAGTGTAGTGGCACAATCTTGGCTCACTACAACCTCCGCCTCCTGGGTTCAAGTGATTCTTCTGCCTCAGCCTTCTGAGTAGCTGGGACTACAGGAGCATGCCATCATGCCCGGCTAATTTTTTTTTTTTTTTTTTTTGTATTTTTAGTAAAGACGGGGTTTCACTATGTTAGCCAGAACAGTCTCGATCCCCTGACCTCGTGATCCGCCTGCCTCGGCCTCCCAAAGTGCTGGGATTACAAGCATGACCACCATGCCCGGCCACCCCTGTAAATTTTTTATGCAAGATTGTAGGTGTTTGGGACAAGATTCGATTTTCAGAGAACCGCATCTCCAAAACGGGTCTAATCTACTTCTCTAGGAGCACGAAATGGGCTTATGTAGCTGCAAGGCAGGGGGCAGGAGAATGGGCCCAAGTAAGTGGGACTAGAGGAGGAGGGACACACCTGGATGTTTGGTTTGGGGGCCAAGTGCCCAGTGCTCCAGTTTCTGTATTGGCAAACCAAGGCATGGAGTCACTGAGGACCTGTCAGGCCTGGGGCTGGGGAGGAGCTTGAGAGAACAGTCTCTACCTCTTTCCACTGTATATACTTTTGGTCTACATCCCAGGGCCTCAGTTGCCCATTCTGTAAAATGGGGATGTCCACACCTGCCTGGAGGTCCTGGGATTTTCTGGGGGCGTTTAGGGGGCACTAGAACAATGATTAGTGATGATAGTGTTGCCCACTGAGAAATTGCAAGGGTGAGGTTGAGTCCCTGGGGTTAGAGGGCCACGCTGGGGCCTGAAGGGTGGCAAGAAGGTGACCTGCTGCCGTCCCGTCCCTCCAGTGTACAAGGCGGATGTGGCACGCCTGGTGGCCAGGCCAGACCCCACAGCCGAGTGGAAGTCTGTGGTCATCCTGGTGCCCGTGCGACTGGGTGGCGAGACTCTCAACCCCGTGTATGTGCCCTGTGTGAAGGTAGGTTCAGCTGAATTCTAGGACGCCTCCACCTGGGAGCCCTCCAGACTTGTTTAGTTTAGGTTGGGGCTGCTGTTTATGCAGCCCTCATCCTTCTCTTTTTTTCTTTTTTCTTTTTTTTTTTTTTTTTTTGAGACGGAGTCTTGCTCTGTCGCCCAGGCTGGAGTGCCGTGGCCGGATCTCAGCTCACTGCAAGCTCCGCCTCCCGGGTTCACGCCATTCTCCCGCCTCAGCCTCCCGAGTAGCTGGGACTACAGGCGCCCGCCACTTCGCCCGGCTAGTTTTTTGTATTTTTTAGTAGAGACGGGGTTTCACCGTGTTCACCAGGATGGTCTCGATCTCCTGACCTCGTGATCCACCCGTCTCGGCCTCCCAAAGTGCTGGGATTACAGGCTTGAGCCACCGCGCCCGGCCTTTTTTTTTTTTTGAGACGGAGTTTTGCTCTTGTTGCCCAGGCTGGAGTGCAATAACGTGATCTCAGCTCACTGCAACCTCCGCCTCCTGGGTTCAAGCGATTCTCTTGCCTCAGCCTCCCAAGTAGTTAGGATTACAGGCAAACGCCACCACGCCCACCTAATTTTGTACTTTTAGTAGAGACAGGGTTTCACCATTTTGGTCAGGCTGATCTTGAACTCCTGACCTCAGGTCATCTGCCCTCCTCGGCCTCCCAAAGTGCTGGGATTATAGGCGGGAGGCACACCGCACCAGCCATCCCTCTTTTTTTTGGGACAGAGTCTTGCTCTTTCAGCCAGGCTGGAGTGTAGTGGCGCAATCTTGGCTCATTGCAACCTCCGCCTCCTGAGTTCAAGCAATTCTCCTGCCTTGGTCTCCCAGGTAGCTGGGACTACAGGCATGTGCCACCATGCCTGGCTAACTTTTGTATTTTTTTTTTTTTTTGAGACGGAGTCTCGCTCTGTCGCCCAGGCTGGAGTGCAGTGGCCGGATCTCAGCTCACTGCAAGCTCCACCTCCTGGGTTTACGCCATTCTCCTGCCTCAGCCTCCCGAGTAGCTGGGACTACAGGCGCCCGCCACCTCGCCCGGCTAAGTTTTTTTTTGTATTTTTTAGTAGAGACGGGGTTTCACTGTGTCAGCCAGATGGTCTCGATCTCCTGACCTCGTGATCCGCCCGTCTCGGCCTCCCAAAGTGCTGGGATTACAGGCTTGAGCCACCGCGCCCGGCCTAACTTTTGTATTTTTAATAGAGATGGGGTTTCGCCATGTTGGCCAGGCTGGCCTCAAACTCCTGACCTCAGGTGATCCACTCGCCTCAGCCTCCCAAAGTGCTGGGATTACAGGCATGAGCCCCCGCGCCCAGCCCATCCCTTCTTTTTTGATACTATGGAGCACCTGCTATGTGTGCTTCCCACTGTCCCGACTGCTGGGGGTTCAGAGGGGAACAAAACAGGCAGGAATTTGGAGTGTGCCCGCTAGGAGCAGACATTCTGATGGGAGGATGCTCAGCAGTGGCTCTGTAACCAAAGTGGCATCACCACTTGGAATGAAGCCAGGCACAGTGACTCACACCTGTAATCCCAGCACTTTGGGAGGCCGAGGCAGGAGGATCGTTTTAAGACCAGCCTGGGCAAGATAGTGAGACCCCCATCTCCACACAATTTTTTTTGAAAACAGAGTCTCGCTCTCTTGCCCATGCTGGAGTGCAGTGGCACCATCTCGGCTCACTGCAACCTCCGCCTCCCAGGTTCAAGCAAATCTCCTGCCTCAGCCTCCCAAGCAGCTGGGATTACAGGCGTGTGCCACCATGCCTGGCTAATTTTTATATTTGTAGCAGAGATGGGGTTTCCCCATGTTGGCCAGGCTGGTCTCAAACTCCCGACTTCAGGTGATCCACACACCTCGGTCTCCCAAAGCGTTGGGATTACAGGCATGAGCCACCGCGCCCAGCCTCTACACAAATTTAAAAAAACAGTAACCTAGTGAAGGGCAGATGAGGATAGCAGCAGAGCCTAGAAAAACCCCTCTACAGCCACCAGGCAAATGAGGAGCCAGAGGAGAAGTGCTCCAGGCAAGAGGAACAACAAGACAGAGACCCTGAGACTGGAAAGTCCCCTGTGTATTTGCATCTGAATAAAAGCCAGTTTTCCCAGTGGCCCACGGAGCCCGGCACTATTTGTCCCCACCACCTTCTTGAGGTCATCTCCCGCCTTGACCTCATATCCTTCTCCCACACTCTGCTCCAGCTGCAGAGGCCTCCTCACCTGTTTCAGACACTCCTGCCTCAGGGCCTTTGCACTTGCTGCCCCTGCTGCTTGGAGTGCTCTTTCAGCAGCGATGCAGGTGGCTCCTTTTGTGTGTAGGTTTTTTTTTTTGAGACGGAGTCTCGCTCTGTCACTCAGACTGGAGCACAGTGGCACAATCTCGGCTCACTGCAAGCTCCACCTCCTGGGTTCACACCATTCTCCTGCCTCAGCCTCCCGAGTAGCTGGGACTACAGGCGCCTGCCACCACTCCTGGCTCATTTTTGTATTTTTAGTAGAGATGGGGGTTTCACTGTGTTAACCAGGATGGTCTTGATCTCTTGACCTTGTGATCCTCCCGCCTTGGCCTCCCAAAGTGCTGGGATTACAGGCATGAGCCACCGCGCCCAGCTCCTTTTGTATTTTTTATTAGTTATTTAAATATTTGTTCATTTATTTTACTAACACTAACCATCAAAAGAAATGCTTCAGCTCTTTCCATCATCTCTCAATAGGGCCTATCCTGACTCTCTTATTTATGATTGATTGATTCAGAGTCTCTGTTAGCCAGGCTGGAGTGCAGTGGTGCGGTCTCACCTTATTGCAGCCTTGACCTCCCCGGCTCAAGTGATCCTCTCACTTCAGCTCCTAAGTAGCTGGGACTACAGGCGCACGTACCACCACACTCAGCTCATTTTTTTTTTTTTTTTTTGTAGAGACAGGGTCACACCATGTTGCCCAGGCTGGTCTTGAACTCCTGGGCTCAAGTGATCCTCCTACTTCGGCCTCCCAAAGTACTGAGATTACAGACATGAACCACTGCTTGGCTCCTGTTTTAAAATATTTTTTGCATGGGAGGTTTTCCAGTGAGAACCAGAAAACCTATGAGACAAATTCTAAAAGAGTGATAATGTTTGACCTCCTTACTTAAAATCACAAGGCTCCCTTCCCTCTTTTATTCTTTTCCATATAGTTAATCACCTCTAACACATGAGATACATCATGTAATTGACTGGGCATCGAGGCCCATGCCTGTAATCCCAGCACTTTGGGAGGCCAAGGCAGGTGGATCACCTGAGGTCAGGAGTTCGCGACCAGTCTGGCCAACATGGTGAAACTTCGTCTCTAGTAAAAATACAAAAATTAGCTGGGCATGGTGGCGGGTGCCTGTAATCCCAGCTATTCGGGAGGCTGAGGCAGGAGAACTGCTTGAACCCAGGAGGTGGAGGTTGCAGTGAGCCAAGATCGTGCTACTGCAATTCAGCCTGTAATCCCAGCACTTTGGGAGGCCGAGGCGGGCAGATCACCTGAGGTTAGGAGGAGTTCCAGACCAGCCTGGCTAACATGGTGAAACCCCGTTTTTATTAAAAATCAAAAAATTACCCGGGCGTGGTGGCAGGTGCCTATAATCCCAGCTACTTGAGAAGCTGAGGCAGGAGAACTTAGGAGGTGGAGGCTGCAGTGAGCTGACTGGGCCACTGCACTCCAGGGTGGGTAACAGAGTGAGACTCTGTCTCCAAAAAAAAAAAAAAAAATCATGTAATCGTCTTCCTTGTTAGTCTCTCACACTAGGATGTCAGCTCCTGAGGGCAAGGGTTTTGTGGTCTTGATCACTGCTGCCCTCCAGAGGCTGGGTTCTCAACGGAGGAGGCGTTTGCTAAGCGTTTGTTGAGTGGCTGCCTGACAGCACCTGCCCACCCTCTTCCCTGCAGGAACTTCTGCGCTGCGAGCTGTGCCTGGGCATCATGGGCGGGAAACCGCGACACTCACTGTACTTCATTGGCTACCAAGGTAGGCCCACCCCCTCCTCACTCCCCCCACGCCCCACCGCACCCCCACTCACACCTGCACCCCCTGCAGATGACTTCCTGCTGTACCTGGACCCTCACTACTGCCAGCCCACTGTGGATGTCAGTCAGGCCGACTTCCCCCTGGAGGTGAGTGGGAGCCCCAGTGTGTGGTTGGGGCCGTGGCAGGTGGGCGGCAGGGGCCTCTGAGCCTCCCTCATCTGTCTGCCCCAGTCCTTCCACTGCACCTCGCCCCGCAAGATGGCCTTCGCCAAGATGGACCCAAGCTGTACTGTGGGCTTCTATGCTGGAGACAGGAAGGAGTTTGAGACACTCTGCTCAGAGCTGACCAGGGTGAGCAAGAGGAAAGCTGGAGTAGGGTGAGGGGGGTGGTCGGGCAGGGCTGGGGGTGAAAGAGAAACAGAGGCCTCGAGTCCAGCAGAGCTGGGGTGCTGCTTCCAGGCTGGGGGTCCACCCCTGAAAAGGTGGGAACGCCAAAGCCAACTGTTAGGTCAAGGCCGTCCCCAGGGGCTCAAGTGGTAGGAAACCTCTGTCTCTTGGCCCTGCTGTCCGACCAGGGCTCTACCCTTATGGGGGCAAGAGATGGCCACCAGCCCTTCTGGGCACCCACCCTCTAGTCATTGGAAGGGGAACGTGGGTTTTGCAGCAAAAATCCCATGACTGTCAGTCTTTGGCCGAGCTGGGTCACATGCTCATGGCTGAGCCAATCACTGTGGCCAGGGGATGGAGGGTGCTGATTGGCTGCCCTGTCTTGGAGAGGCGGTCCTGAGAAGCACCTGCTAAATAAACCTGGGCTAAGGAACATGGCTTGGCACTGTTTGTGGCTGAGCCTGTCTCCCTCCTCCCGCCAGGTCCTCAGCTCCTCCTCAGCCACGGAGCGGTACCCCATGTTCACCCTGGCCGAGGGCCATGCTCAGGACCACAGCCTGGACGACCTCTGCTCCCAGCTCTCCCAGCCTACACTCCGGCTCCCTCGCACAGGGCGGCTCCTCAGGGCCAAACGCCCCAGCTCTGAGGACTTTGTGTTTTTATAAAGGGAGGGGATGAGGGAAAAGATGCAACACTATTTATTTTTTTATTTATGTCATGTCGAGTGTGGGATCTTGAGCTCTGGCAGTGAGAACTTCCTGTTCTCAGCCCCTCAAGCCCAGCTGCAACCAGTCTGGGGCCATTCAGCCAGGGACAGAGCCCATGCACCTGTCTCCCACCAGCGGGGCCCTCCTGGCAGGGTAGGGAGGGAGGACCCCGGGCACCCCCCTCAGGGCCTGACTCACGTACTGTAGTTTGCACTGGACGCCTGGGCCCTCCCTGTCCCAAAGCCCCCTTGGGGGAACTGTGGCTGCTGGGGGCCAATAAAGTTGTGTGACTTGATCGTGGCTGGGCGCAGCGTTCTAAGGGGATGTGAGGTCTGGGAGGTGTCTCGAGATGAGAGTTCCAAGTCACGGGAAGTTTAAGTCAGCCTCAGTTTCCACATCCATAAAATGGGACGA
This sequence comes from Theropithecus gelada, assembly GCF_003255815.1. Lineage (NCBI taxonomy): Eukaryota > Metazoa > Chordata > Mammalia > Primates > Cercopithecidae > Theropithecus > Theropithecus gelada. Next base: position 10,322,375 of record NC_037687.1, read on the forward strand.
CTTCCTTACCCGCAGCTACACGTGTTTAATTTTTTTTTTTTTTTTTTAAGAGACAGGGTCTTGCTTTGTCGCCCAGGCTGGAGTGCAGTGGTGCAATCATAGTTCACTGCAGCCTCAAATTCTTGGCCTTAAGTGATCCTCCTTCCCCAGCCTCCTGAATAGCTGGGACTACAGGCATGTGCCACCACATTTTGTAGAGATGGAGTCTCACTGTGTTGCCCAGGCTGGTCTCCAGTTTCTGGGCTCAAGTAATCCTTTCACCTCAGCCTCCCAAAGTGCTGGGATTACAGGTGTTCCTGGCCACAGATGAGAGGTTCTCTGCAGCAGATGGTACTTGTGGGTGCGAGACCTGTCCAGGGCTTGATTTGAGGGGAGGAGCCTGAGGCCCCTGCCTGCTCCCAGTGCTCAGGAGCTGTTCTTGGGCCCCTGTTTCCTCCGCTGCCGGCCCAGCTGGCGGAAGTACAGCCGTTTGGGGTTGAGGCCAAAGGCCTGCAGTCTCTGGCGGATGAACTCGCGTCCACCAAGCATCACAGTGGGGCCCAGCAGCCGTGCCTTCTTGGCCCTCCTTCGCCTCTGGGGGGCTGGCTTCTTGTGGGGTGATACAGGGGCCTCCTCTTCCTGTGCTGGGGGGCTCTCCGGCCGGGGCCGCTTCCCGCCAGCCCCATCAAGCCCTGGCAGCTGCCTCTGTGGGCCGGCTCCGTCTCTCTGTGGCTTCCCTGTGGCTTCCGCGGGCATCTCTGCCCTGAGGGAGAAAAGTCAGGGCTCAGCCCAGGCCTGTCAAGATCAGGCCCGTTCCTAAGGACGCATGCCCCATTTTACAGGCAAGGAACAGAGGAGCATAGGGAAGCGGCCACGCAGCGACCGAGGGCCTGCCTGGGATTCAGACCTGGGTCTCAGGCCAAAGCCAGGGCTTCTCAACGGAACCCAAAGGCTAGATTGTGAGGCTGAGGATTCTGGTATTTGTGCCTGGGCCTGCCCTAACCTAGTCACATCAATTAACTCATTTTAGCTTTTTTTTCCTTAGAGACAGGGTCTTGCTCTGTGGCCCAGGCTGGGGTGCAGTGGCGTCACCGTAGCTCACTGCAGCCGAAAACTCCTGGGTTCCAGCAGCCTTCTGCTTGAGTCTCCCAAAGTGCTGGGCTTATAGACGGGAGCACAACCTGGCCTCATTTTAGCTTTCAAGAAACTGTGCTCCTATCAGCCCTGCCTTCTAGACTGGGTGAAAGCAGTCCTAATAACAGCTAAGACCTATGGGGCATTTACCACATCTTAAAAATTTTACGAGAATTAACTCATTTCATCCTCGGCAACCTGATAAGGCAGAACCGTCTCTATCTCCATCTTATGAGAAAGAGGCCCAGAGAGGGGTAGCGACTTGCCCAAGGTCACACAATGATGGTGCCCATGAAGGATTTGAACCCAGGTCTCAGAGCGGGGGGCGCTGCATTCCCAAAGTCATGCAACAAGAGGCTGACAGAGCCAAGACTCAAGCCTGGGCCTGGCGGGCTCCCCACCCATGCTTCCCCAGCCAGCACTGCTTACTCTTCTCGGCAGAGTGACTTGAAGACCTGCTGCTTTTTCCATGAGTTCTGGGCCTTCTGGCTGTATGCCCGCTTGTCCCGCAGCTCCTCCTGCTCTGACCTGCAGTCAGATGCCCCTGTGTTAGGTGCTCTGGGAAGTACCCGGGGCTGCCCGCGCTGCCTTCAGCGCGCCTGGCTCTGCCCCGCCCCCTGCGCACCTGGCCCCGCCCCGCCCCAGCACCTGTACATGCAGGTCTTCTTCAGGGAGCACCACCGGTTCAGCTCCTTATCGTCAGCAGCAAGGATCTGCGTGGGAAGGGAGAGTGGGGACCTGCTGTGATATTCCCCAGGCGGGGTCTTCCCTGAGCCTAAGTCACGTCATTAGTCAAACCGGTAATGCTGCTACCACCCAGCAGGGCTGCCATGATGGCCAGAGACAGCTGATCTCTACAGAGGCCAATGTTTTTTGTAGAGGTCAGCAGATGGGGTAACTGAGGCTCAGAGAACGGATCCTTGCCCTAGGCCACGTGGCTGGGAAGTTGGCTGAATTGATTCCAGTTTGAGCCCCAGGGCCTTTGAGCCGTCACCCATACCCAGCCATGGCCTCAGAACGGGCAGGGGTCACTGCCAACCCCCAGGCTTCCTAGTTACATATGAGGCTGTCATTCCCAGCCTCCAGGCCTGTTTCCAAACCTACCGGAAGGGCATCAGAAAGAGGAAGTGAGTGAATGCCGATGTTATAAGCTCAGTACACATCAGCTATTTTTACTGACCATGAAAACAGTCACACACCTTCAGCTGTCATCAGTCAGGGATAGTAGGTGCCTGCAGCCTGGCAGTGCCACACACTTTGGTCTCATTTCTGTTCCTTCCATAGTCACCAAAGTTGGGGTGTTATTAATTACTGTCTCATTTTACAGATGGGGAGTTGAGGCACAGATGGGGGAATCACTTGTCCAAAGACACAGCTGGTGAGTAGCCAAGCCAGGGCTCGAACCCACCTGGGCCCTCTGGTTCCAGAGGACACCAAGTCTTTTGTTGAGACAGGGTCTCACTGTGTCGCCCAGGCTGGAGTGCAGTGGCAGACTCACAGCTCACAGCAGCCTCAACCTCCCGGACTCAAGCAACCTTCCTGCCTCAGCCTCCCAAGTAGCTAGGACTAGATCTCCCTATGTTGCCCAGGTTAGTCTCAGAACTACTGGGCTCAAGTGATCCTCCCGCCTCAGCCTCCCAGAGTACTGGGATTACAGGTGTGAGTGAGTGTGCCCAGCCCTGCTACCAAGTCTTACCAGCCAGACTGCTGCTGATACATACTGACAGGAATAAAAGTAATATTGGCTGGGCCTGGTGGCTCACACCTGTAATCCCAGCACTTTGGGAGGCTGAGGCAGGTAGATCACATGTGGCCAGGAATTCGGGATCAGCCTGGCCAATATGGTAAAACTCGTCTGTACTAGAAATACAAAACTTAATTGGGCATGATGGCACATGCCTGTAGTTCCAGCTAGTTGGGGAGGCTGAGGCAGGAGAATCATTTGAACCTGGGAGGCGGAGTTTGCAGTGAGCTGAGTTTGCACCACTGCATGCCAGCCTGGGCAACAGAGCAAGACACTGTCTCAATCAACCAATCAATCAAAAAATAAACAAAAATAAAAAGTCATATTGGCTGGGTGTGGTGGCTGACATGCAGAATCCCATCACTTTGGGAGGCCAAAGCAGGAAGCTTGTTTAAGCCCAGGGAGTTCGAGACCAGCCTGCACAACATGGTAAAACATCATCTATACAAAAAATAGTTTTAATTAAAAAAAAAATTAATTGGGCATGGTGGCACATGCCTGTAGTCCCAGCTACTTGGGGGGCTGATGTAGGAGGATCACTTGAGCCCAGGAGGTTGGCACCACTGCACTCCAGCCTGGGTGACAGAGCGAGACTATGTCTCAAAAAAAAGAAGTAATATTTATGGGGCGTGCCACGTGCAAGGCACTGTTTTAAGCCCCCACCTTGTAGAAGGTAGTAATGTTACCTATGAGGCAACGTAATGTTATTAGTTTGCTCTGTCACCCAGGCTGGAGTGCAGTGGTGCAATTTCGGCTCATTGCAACCTCTGCCTCCTGAGTTCAAACGATTCTCCTGCCTCAGCCTCCCAAGTAGCTGGGACTACAGGCACCAGCCACCACACCTGGCTCATTTTTTTGTATTTTTAGTAGAGACGGAGTTTCACCATGTTGGCCAGGCTGATCTCGAACTCCTAACCTCAGGTGATTCACCTGTCCTGGCCTCCCAAAGTGCTGCGGCCTCCCAAAGACGTGAGCCACCTCGCCCAGCCAAATATTATCATTTTCTAGATGAAGAAATTGTGGCATTTCTGAGCAACAGAGACTGGGTCAGGGCCAGCTCTCTACCCCTCCACATACCAGGTGCCCTCTGCAGTGTCTCTGCCCGCCCGGGGCCCCTACCTCCTCAGTGCTGAGGCCGAAGTCGCAGGGCACCACGGTGCGGTACTTGAAGCGACAGGGCAGGTCGTCGATGATGTCCTCGTAGTCCAGCCGGTAATACTCATCCAGGTACTCCTCAAATGTCTTGTCCCCTGCTCGAGACAGAGCCAGGCTGCCGGGCTGTGCCAGGCCCCGCAGAGCCCCCTGCCCACCCACGGCCTGCCCACCTGGGCCTCACCAGGTTCAAACACTGGCTTCTCCTGCCCCACGGCCGCGGCGAAGGGCGACTTGCGCTTCTTCTTGCCCGTCGAGGGGGCTTCACGCTTTTTCCGCGGCTGGCTGGGGTCGTAGTCAGCATCCATCTGCCAGGAGGCACAGGTCAGATCCCACCAGCCCTCCGTCAGGGCCCCTGGGACTCCCCCAACCCGTGACACCTACGTTGAAGTTGGGGTCCTCACAGTGCAGCTCCTGCTGGCTCCAGTCTCCCTCCTGCTCAGGCCCGTCCCACGTGTCCCAGTTCCAGTCATCTGGATGCAGAGAGAACAGACAGGTGGGGCCAGCGTGGGACCTTGGGCTTCAGGCCCAGTCCCCAGTCCCCAGTCCCCAGTCCGGTGCCTCAGCTGATCTCACCTTCAAGCCCTTCCTCTTCCTCAAATTGCGGCTTCTCCTCCTCCACGGCCCCGTAGTACTCGTCCCCAAAGCACTTCTGCAGGGTCAGGGCTGGGGGTTACCAGGGCCCACTCGAGACGGAGGAGCTGAGCCCCCACGATGCCAATGAGCCCCTCCATGGCAGCTTTATTCCTCCTGCAGCTCGTGGGACTCCCCAGAGCCCTCCCAGGACCTAGCTCCTGAGGTAGGGGAACCCTGCATGTCCAGGACCCTCCACCAACTGCCCTGCTCTCTACCCTGTGATGTACTAGCTGCCATTCACTTCCACACATCCACAGTTAGCCTTTCTACAGGCCTTTGCCCCTGCGGTGCCCAACACCTGGTGTACTACTCAGGTCCCGGGCCTTTTTTTTTTTTTGAGACAGAATTTCGCTCTTGTTGCCCAGGCTGGAGTGCAATGGCACTATCTCGGCTCACCGCCAACCCCTGCCTCTTGGTTTCAAACGATTCTCCTGCCTCAGCCTCCGGAATAGCTGGGATTACAGGCATGTGCCACCACACCCGGCTAAGGTCTTTTTTTTTTTTTGAGACGGCGTCTCACCCAGTAGCCCAGGCTGGAGTACAATGGTGCGATCTTGGCTCACTACAACCTCAACCTCCCAGGTCCAAGCAATTCTCTGCCTCAGGCTCCTGAGTAGCTAGGATTAAAGGCGCCTGCCACCACACCCCGGCTAATTTTTTATCTTATAGAGATGGGGATTCTCCATGTTGGCCAGGATGGTCTCTGTCTCCTGACCTTGTGATCCGCCTGCCTTAGCCTCCCAAAGTGCTGGGATTACAGGCATGAGCCACTGTGCCCAGTGAGAGCCACATTTGTGTGAGCTCAGCGTCATGGTGGGCCGGGATGAGGGCCGCACCTGCATGAGCTGGTCGTGCTGGGCAGGGTCGAAGTCGTCTTCAAGGTCCCCCTCCTCGAGGCCCAGCGTGTCATTGCCTGTGACTTTCCGCAGCTTCTCCAGCTTGGCTAGAATCTCCTTCCTCTTCAGGTTCTTCAGCTGCTTGAGCTCTTCCTGCTTCTTTGCTTTCTCCTGCAGGCCCAGGCAGAGGGAGGGAGGGCATGGGCTTTCCTGCAGGGCTGGGGGGTCCTCCCCAGCTGGCCGCCCCCACACTCACCCTCTTCTTTCGCTCCCGAGTCTCCTCCCTCTTCTCCTTCCTGCGCTCATCCTTACGGCGCACGGAGGACGCGATGCTGCGTGGGTAGGTCTTGACCTAGGGACAAGCAGAAAAGCCCAGAAGGGCCTCAGCAATGGTGTGGAGTTCCCTGGGCCTGGACCCCGGGGGCCGAGTCCTCCCCAGCCCCAGCCACACACCGATGTGGAGTCCGGCTCCTCGAAACGGAAATTGTACTTCTGTTCGAAGTCCTCCTGTTTCTTCAGAAACAGCTCCCCCTCGTCTGAGGAGTCGTCCACAGCCAGCTGGACTGGGGGGCCGGGGACCCTGAGGAACAAGATGTGGTGACGCCAGGGGGCCAGCCAAGCGAGGTCGAGCCCCACTTTCCTGCACGCCTGGGTGCGAAGCGTACGAACTCATTTAATCCTCGCAAGAACCCTACAAGGTGCACGCTGCTATTGTCCTCATTTTACAGACGGGGAAACTGAGGCATGGAAGTCTCAAAGCAGAACCAGGATTTGTGGCAGTGCCACCTGGCTCCAGAGCCTACACTCTGTGGCTCTGCCTTGCAGAAGACTAACTCTGCCACCCTCTGTGAAAAAAAATACACACACGGTGCCCTCTGCCTCCTGGCCAGTGCCGCCTGGGAATACGTCAGGAAGCGCACCCAAAATCTAGGCCCTGGGGAGAGGCAGTGGCTCACCCCTCCTCTTCCTCCTCCTTTTCCTCATCTTCCTCCTCATCTTCCTCCTCCTCGTAGCATTTGTTGAGGATGTAATCCCGCAGAAACCGCTCCCCTTCATCCAACTCAGGGTCGTTCCAGTATTCCTTGAGATGGGTCTGGGGGTGACAGGAGACAGGACTCTGGTCAATGAGGGACAGGGAAGGAGGGCAGGCATGGTCCCTCACAGCCAGCCTCTGGAGTAGGTGACATTAGCCCCATTTTGCTTTTTTATTTTTTTTATTTCAAGACAGGGTCTTGCTCTGCCATCCAGGTGAGAGTACAGTGGTGTGATCATAGCTCACTGCAGACTCAACCTCCCGGGCTCACAAGATCCTCCCACCTTAGCCTCCCAAGTGTCTGAGACTACAGGCACGTGCCACCATGCCTGGCTAATTTTTTCATTTTTTTATAGAGTGGTTTTGCTGTTGTTGCCTAGGCTGATCTCAAACTCCTGGCCTCAAGCAATCCTTCTGCTTTGACTTCCCAAAGCACTGGGATTACAGGTGTGAATCACGGCGCCCAGCCTGTCCCCATTTAAAGAGATGTAGGAGCTGAGGCCCAGAGATGTGCACATCCCATCTTTAGAGGGTTCCTTTCTGTACACAGGTTGGATGGATGCAGAGCACACGGTCTGCTCCATCAGCGACCACGCGTGAGAACTCACCAGTTCCTTCAGGGACTCTGGGTTCCGAATCTCTTTCTGTCCCTTCAGCCACTCGATGTAGTCGGCCTCCTCCTGGGCCTGGGGGAAAGCTAGCACTGAGCATCTGCAGATGCCCAACCACCCGCCACCCTGTCCCCAGCAGTCCAGTGAGGCCCCGGTACCCACCTTCTCCTGCCTGGTTTTGGCACGTTTCTGCAGCAAACTGGAGCCGCCCTCCCCAGCGCTGTCCTCGTCTTCACTGTCCTCCACAAATGCCCGGAAGCTGCCCACGAGAGAAAACAAGCCTCAGGACAGGCAGGCTGGCCCCTGTCTGCTGCCCCAACATTTATTTTGTAGAGCCGTGGTCTCACTATGTTGCCCAGGCTGGTCTTGAACTCCTAGGCTAAAGTGATCCTCCCTCCTCTGCCTCCCAAAGCCCTGGGATTACAGGCGAGAGCCACCTCACCCGGCCGGCTGCCCCAAAATTAATCCCATGTACTAAGCCCTGAGCTCTCCTTTCAACAAGCTCAGAGCAGTGCTGTGGTGTTATTAACCCCGTTTAACTGATGAGGAAACTGAGGTACATAGAAAGTGACAGAGCTCAATTTGAACCCATGCCTATCCAACCCCTGAGCCTCAACTTTCCTCCATTGGGCCATTCCCACCCACCCAGCCTCACCTTTCCTTGAGCTGTTTCTGTTCCTCCACATAACTTTGCGATGATGTCTCCTGCAGAGAGGGCCATAGGTCTCAGGCCAGCCCCGGGCCCCTCAGCCCCCCACACCAGCCTCCACCCCACCCACCTGGAGTCTATGATTGGAAGTCTCCCCGTCTGAGTTCTCCTCGTCGACATATTTGCTGTAAAGGAAAAGTGGGGTCTTCAGAATGTATCTTCCAGGGCCCACCTGTCCCCGTGCCCATGTGGAGCGGCTATTCCAAGCAATGGCTGGCGGGGGTCATCGGAGGGCTATGGAATCACTGAGGCCCCTGCTCTCAGGGGTACCTGCGATTCTGGTGAGTTTCCAGCCTTTTTTTTTTTTTTTTTTAATCTTTTCTTTTCCAATCATGGGTGACAGCATTTCTTTTTTGGAGCCAGAGTCTTGCTCTATCCCTCAGGCTGGAGTACAGTGGCATGATCTCGGTTCACTGCAACCTCCACCTCCCAGATTCAAGCGATTCTCCTGCCTCAGCCTCCCCAAGTAGTTGGGACTACAGGCGCCCGCCACCACATCTGGCTAATTTTTATATTTTTAGTAGAGACAGGCTTTTGCCATGTTGGCCAGGCTGGTCTCAAACTCCGGACCTCAGGTGATCTGCCCGCCTCAGCCTCCCAAGGTGCTGGTATTACAGGCATAAGCCACCATGCCCGGCCTTTTTTCTTTTTGAGACAGGGTCTTATTCTGTTGCCCAGGCTGGAGTATAGTGGCCTGATCATAGCTCACTGCAGCCTCCATCTCCTGGGCTCAATCCTCCCGCCTCAGCCTCCTGAGTAGCTGGGACTCCAGGTACACATCATCACGCCCAGCTAATTTTTAATTTTTTTGTAGAGGCGGGGTATGTTGCCCAGGCTGATCTCAAACTTCTGTCCTCAAGCGATCCTATTGCCTCAGCCTACCAGAGTGCTGGGATTATGGGCATGAACCACCACGCCCAGCCCAAGTTGCCAGCTTTTTTCCTCCCTGCCCCTAAGACCCCCATAGACCTGACAGGACTGGGAACCAGCGGGTGGGGATGTAGGCCTTCTCCATACCCTGCCTTCTCCAAGATAACCTTCCTCTCGTAGTCCTTCAGGTACATGGGCCGCACTTTCTTCTGCTTCTCCGAGGCTGCTGGCTCCTCCTCGCTGTCCGACGACGATGCTGTTAACCCACCAAAAGACACCTGCCATCACCACAACCCCCTTCTTTCCCCTGGCAGAGAATCCCACAGGGCAGGGCCAGGATTAGACAAAGGATTCAAATCCCGAATTCACCAATTCCCAGCTAAGAGTATTGTGCTTCTCACCATCTGGTGGGGTTGGGGTCATTCAGTCTGCAATTCCTGCTTTGATTCTGCCCACATCGGCCTCCCAAAGTGCTGGGATTACAGGCGTAAGCCACCGCACCCAGCAATTATTATTATTTTTTGAGACAGAGTCTCGCTCTGTTGCCCAGTGCATGACGTGATGTCGGCTCACTGCAACCTCTGCCTCCCAGGTTCAAGCGATTCCCCTGCCTCAGCCTCCTGAGTAGCTGGGATTACAGGTGTGCACCACCACGCCCAGCTACTTTTTGTATTTTTAGTAGAGATGGGGTTTTACCATGTTGGCCAGGCTGGTCTCGAATTCCTGACCTCAAGTGATCCTCCTGCCTCAACCTCCCAAAGTGCTAGGATTACAGGCATGAGCCACCATGCCCAGCCTGATTAATTATTATAATTAATTTTTTTTGAGAGTTGGGGTCTCACTCTTGCTCAAGCTGGAGTGCAGTGTCAATATCCTAGCCCACTGCTCACTGCAGCCTCAAACTCATGGGCTTAAGCAATCCTCCCACTTCAGCCTCCCGAACACCTGGGACGATAGGCACACACCAGCATGCTCAGCTGAGTTCTGAATCTTTTGTAGAGATGGGGTCTTGCCGCCAGGTGCAGTGGCTCATGCCTGTAATCCTAGCACTTTGGGAGGCCAAGGCGGGTGGATTACCTGAGGTCAGGAGTTCAGGACCAGCCTGGCTAACATGGTGAAACCCCATTTCTACTAAAAATACAAAAAAGTAGCTGGGCATGGTGGCATGCACCCATAATCCCAGCTACTCAGGAGGCTGAGGCAAGAGAATCGCTTGAACCCGGGAGGCAGAAGTTGCAGTGAGCCCAGATCGTGCCATTGCACTCCAGCTTGGGCAACAAGAGCAAAACTCTGTCTCAAAAAAAAAAAAAAAAAGCTGGGCACAGTGGCTCACGCTTGTAATCACAGCACTTGTAATCACACGCTTGTTATCACTCCCACTTTGAGGTGGGCGGATCACCTAAGGTCGGGAGTCCGAGATCAGCCTGGCCAACATGGAGAAACCCTGTCTCTACTAAAAACACAAAATTAGCTGGGCGTGGTGGCACATGCCTGTAATCCTAGCTACTCAGGAGGCTGAGGCAGGAGAATTGCTTGAACCTGGGAGGCGGAGGTTGCAGTGAGCTGAGATTGCGCCTTTGCAGCCCAGCCTGGGCAACAAGAGTGAAACTCCGTTTCAAAAAAATAAAAAAAGAGATGGGGTCTCGCTATGTCACCCAAACTGGTCTCAAATTCCTGGCCTCAACTGACCCTCCCACCTCAGCCTCCCAAAGTGCCGGGATTAGATGCTTGAACCACCTGCCCAGCCTGGTGGCGTTGAAATCATTCAGTCAGCAATTCCCAAATTGGATAGTGCCAAGGACACAGTCATTAACCCCACCACCAGGTAATAACCTAGGCTCTGCTAAGGACTTGTGACTTGTGAAGCAATTCATTCAACAGTCAAAACAGATGAATTGTGTAAACTGGGTAAGTCCCAATCTATCCTTAAAACAGCCCTGAGGGGCGATGCTACCGTTAGATACACTTTACAGACAGGAAAGGAGGCTCAGAGAAGTCAAGTCACTTCTCTGAATCCATTCAGGAAAGGACCCCGGATTCTGTTCCTGAGGAAGGAGAGGCTTAGACAGGAGTGGCCCCGGACCTGTTCTGTTATAGAAGGTGGCATCTTTCTGATAAATGCGGGGGTCCTTCTTCTTCAACAAGGAGAGCGTTTTGTAAAAGTCCCGCTCCTGCTGGGGGTCAAATTCCTAGGACGGGAAAAGGGTTGGGGATAGGTTTCAGAAGGGGGGTAATAAGAGCCCTGGCACCAGCAAGTGAGCTCAGCAGTAGGGATTAGGATGGAGGGAGCGGGGATCTGGCTGGGGAAGAGAGGCAAGCGGTCAAACAGCAGGAGAGAGAGGGGCCCTCTTGGGGTGGGCAGGGGCAGGCTACAGGTAGATACAGGATATGGGTAGAGGAAGGTGAGGGGCAAGGAGAAGGTAATTCCTGGGGAAGACAAGGACTTGACAAGGGGCAGGTGGGCCGAGGGCACAAGGGAGACAGTGGGGAGGGGCTGGGCCAGGCCGTACAGTGGGGCCAAGATCAGGGCTGATGTGAGAAGTTGGGCGCCCCACGTGGCGCAAGGAGTACACTAAAAAATGGCTAGACTCGAGGATGAAAGGGGAAAGGGGGGTTCCTAGGGGACAGAGTCGCCCCACACATCAGAGTGGGCAGGTGGATGTTAGCAGGGGGGAGAAAATAAGGGGGATTTGGCTCTCCTAGGGAGAGGGAGGGCGCTGTCTGTCCCTCATGGGATGGGGAACGGGGGATGGACGGAAGCTCCCGCAGGGCGCTCTGGGGTCGGGGGTTGCCCCCCTGTCTACATCGGGGTCGGAGTGCAGTGGGGGGCTTGGACGCCTCCGCACGTCCAGGACGGGGCGCGGACGCGCACCACGCGCTCGTCGCTGGAGTCCGACTCAGAGCTGGAGTCGCTGCCGCTGTCCCGGTCCCCGTAGCGATCCTTCACTGCGGGACACAGACGGGATGCCCCCCAGGTCAGCCGGCTGGACCAGCTCGACTCCCCACTTCCCAACCGCCCATCGCAAGCAGGCTCCCGCGCGCATGCGCCCGGGACTCACGCCGCTGCAGTTCTTCGCGCTCCCGGTAGCGGTTGTACCGCGCGGCAAACGCCGTGTTCACCCGCAGCTGCGACGACCCGCGCGGTTCCGGCATGGCGGCTCTGTGGCCCATTGCGCACGCGCATTGAGGACGCCCTGGACGGGGCGGGGCCGCCCTCGGTCCCGCCCGCATCCAATTTCAAAAGAGGCGGACCGCACCTAACCCCGCCCCTGGCTTTTCCGGGATCCCCTTCGCCTCATGACCGCAGTCACCGCCCACCGCTACGCCCCTGCGGGGAAGGCCGCGGCCACCGCCCACCCGCCCCACCCCCGGTGCTCCGGGCACCCAGCTGACATCTGGGGGCCCTTTCTCCACTCGCGGTTTCCTGCTTCCCTTCCGTTCCGACAGCGAAAACCGCTGCCCCACCCAGCTCACTCACCCTGGCGCCCTGGGAATTACTATTCTCACCCCTCACCCACCGCATCCACGATCCCCGACCCCCGTCCTCATCCCCATCAACATCCGGGATGTGTAACTCTCCATCCCAGACTCAAAAATCTGAAGCCACCCGCGCTGTGATCATGCACAAGTCTTAATTTAATGGGTAAAAACATTAAATTATTACAACATTTTTTTCCAATAAAGCATAATAAATAGAATCCATTTCTTTTAAAACGCTGTACAAGAGACTGGAAAACAAGCTTCCAACAGAATATGAATAACTCATTCTACCTTCTTACTGATTTGGGACTCTCCCCCCACCCCCTATGCCCGAAGCAACGTGCACACTTCAGGTCTCTAAGCACAGCCAGCCAAGGTCACCAGGTTCTAGGCTCCCTGGAGGTGATGACTTCACTCTTAAACGCTCTGCCCTTGGGTCTTGTCTGAGGCCCCCACAACCTGAGGCGCAGAAAAAACTGAACCGTTTAGGTGGCTGTGGCCTGCAGGAGCCCTTCTCTGTCCAACACACCAAAAGGAGTGAGAAAAACAAATGAGAAACGTCCCCCAAATACCCACACACCCCGAAAACCAACACCTATAAGCCACAAACTGGTGCTCCTCCCCTACTGCGGCAGCGGGCAGGAGAAACAAGAAGAGAAAGTGTTTCTTCCCCTCTCTTCTGATACATAACCCCACGGGGTTCTCTTCCTGGAGAGAGTGACCCCAGATTACAGCGAGGCCACCATGTGCCCCTGCAGGATGTCCACGAGGTCCTGAGCCCCTCTCTGCAGTGCCAGTTCCAGGGGTGTGAGACCCCTGGCGTCCCTGCGATGGAGATCAGATTCAGCCGCCAGAAAGCTGACCACAGCAGTGTGACCCTCTTGCACCGCCAGATGGATGGGAAGTGCCCCGGTGCCATCAGGCGCGTTGACATCAGCCCCGTGCTCCACTAGGACCTTCAGGGTGTCCAGGAATCCAGTGCGGGCTGCGTCATGGACTGGACTGGTGCCGGAGGTGTCCTGGACATTGGGGCTGGCACCTTGCTTCAGCAACTCCAGGGCAATGGCGGTGCTGCCAAACATCATGACCTGTGTGAGGGACAGAGGATCAGGAGGTCCTCAAGGGAGGGGGTTCCAAAAAAGGGGTTACTGGAGAGAGAAGGGTCATCCAGAAAGAGGCATCTCCCCGGAACAGGAAATGCCTGAGGAGGGATCCTCTAGTGAACGGAGAAGCTGCATAAGCCCCCAGGGGACTGTTTGAGATGCAGAGAAAAAGTTCTCCTGGGAATAGGGACCCCCCAAAAAGCTGGTCACTCCCTTAAGAATGAGACCCCCCAACCCAGAGAACAGCCCCCATGGAAACTTTCAAGGAACCTAAGACTCTCCCGCAAGGGACCAAAGACGCCCCCAGATATGGGCAATCACCAGGAAATATAAAATCCCCTCCAGGAAATGGGCCCCCAGAGATGGAGAACTACCCCCAAAGAATTGATAGTCCTCATAAGGGAAAAGAGATGTCAAAGGAAAGCGAACCCCACCCCCTTCTCCAGGAATTAGCCTCCTCCTGTATAATGGTGATGTCACCTCAGAGTACCTGAGAGCTCCCTTCAAGAAGCGAGATTCCAAAAGCAATAATAAGAGAAGAGAAAAGAGACTCCTCTGTAAACTCTCCCAGGGAATATAAGGATGTCTTGCGATCTGACACTGTTCCTCCACTGGGGCCCCCACACTATAGCTAGGATCCGCATAACCTTTAGGAATGAAGACCCCACCCCCAAGTAACCAGATATGTCTCAGAGAGCCCCCTACAAAATGAGGAACCCCTGGAGACAGGACCTCTCCTTCCAGAGATCGGATCTCCCCATAGAAGCCCCAAGAAACGTGAGCCGTCCCCATGGAAACGGTATCCAAAGAAGCTGAACCCGCACCCACGGAATAAGAACCTCCCCAGGGAAAGTGAATCTTCTGCACTCAGAGAACCAGGAATCCTCCCAGAGAAGATGCTAAAAAGCTCTCCCCTCCCCCCACAACCTAGCCTCACCCACCACCCACCTTCGAAAGGGGACCGTGGGGGAACAATGAAAGCCTAGAGAAGAAGGACCGGTTTCCAGTGGGTCACCACCAGGGCCAGGAGACCAGAGGAGAGGGGCTCTGGGGTCTCGATCCTCACCCCGCCGAGCCACCCCCACCCCCGACCTGGGCCGGCCCGGCCTCACCTGCAGCGCCGTCTTGCCGAAGCGGTTGAGGGCGTCGGGATGCACCAGCTCGCGGTGCAGAAGGCGGCGCACCTCCTGCACGTCGCCCCGGGCCGCGGCCCCACTCAGCCGGTCGCCGGAGCGGACCTCCTCCAGCAGCATGTCGACACTGACGGCCTGCGAAGACCCCCGCCCCGCCCCAACCCGGCGCTGTCAGCACGGAGCAACCGGCGGGCGCTGGCCCGAGCAGCCCTCCCGGGACGAGGCCGTGGTGCGCCAGGCTGCGCTGCACTCCCGGCCCGGCTCCCCAGCCCAAGACCCCGGCCCTCCCAGCGGGCTCCTCCCCCTGTCAGCCGGAGGCAGGCAAGGGGCTGGGAGCTGGGCCCAACCCTCGGCCGCCGGCAGGGCCCTGCCCGGCGCCCGCCCCTTGGGGGCCGGGTCTCCCCCTAACTCACCCTCCCTCCTCCTTGCCGGGCGGGGTCTGCTCTGAGCCTGCGCCGCCGCCGCCGCCGAGGCAGCACCCAGGGGGCGGAGCCAACGTGCTCCCGGCCACGCCCCGAACGCCGCGGATTTGTTTTCTTACAAACTCGCTACTGTGTAGCGAATCCGCGTTGCCCGGCGCGCGACCTTACGGCGTTCCTCCCGCAGGGCCTGCGTAACCAATGGCTGCGCGTCGCCGGGGAAATTTCGAGCTCGGCGTGAAATGCGTCGTTCCTGATTGGTCAGAGCTCAGCAACCGATGGGCCGCCGGCAATGGCGGGGTTTTCGGTTTTCAAATGAACCCGGCAGGCGGGAAAGACGGCCGCTTTAACTGACCCAGGGAGAAAGGTCAGGGGCAGGGTAGTGCGGGCTGTTCTGGGACCTCGGCGCCTCCTGGGGGAAGGGAGGCAGGGCTGGGGCCACCCAATCCGAGGTCCCACTACTAATAGATATTCATTGGCCCTTACTACGCGCTGGGCGCTTTATTTCATTCATTCATTCATTCACTGTGTGCAGGGGGCGTCCTGGGAGCCGGACGCGCACATTCAAGCAACTAAATAATATTAGATAGTGTCAAGCACCGTGATAAAGGGAAACGGGGAGACGGGGTGGATGAGGAAGGGATCACCCTGACTGGCTCAGACTGAGCCAGGAGGAAAGGAGCCTGCAACTGCCACGTGGGAAGGCGTGGGAGGACATAGTCGCAGCCAGACAGGGACTCAGGTCTTCGCTCAAAGATTTACTTAGTACCTCCTAGAGGTTCCCGAGTGGAGAGCACGCCAGGAGGCCCCTGCTGCAGGGACACCTACGGTCTGGGACCAGAGACGATAGTTAATTTTTATTTATTTATGTATTTATTTTTGAGTCAGGGTCTCACTCCCGTCACCCAGGCCGGAGTGCAGTGGTGCGACCACAGCTCACTGCAGCCTCGACTTCCCCAGTTCAAGTGATCCTCCCGCCTCAGCCTCCCGAGTAGCTGGGACTACAGGGACTACTGGCTAATTTGTATTTTTAGTAGAGACGGGTTTTCACCATGTTGCCCAGGCTAGTGTTTTTTGTTTGTTGTTTGTGTTTTGCTTTTAAATACACTTCTTTTTTTTATTTTGGGGTTCTTGCCATGTTGCCCAGGCTGGTCCCGAATTCCTGGGCTCAACGGATCCTTCTGCCTTGGCCTACAAAACTGTTGGGATTACAGGCGTGAGCTCCAGCGCCCCGCCAATAGTTAAATCTTTTTAGAATGGTAGAAGCGACTGACCCGATGAGCCTAGCCGTTGAAACAGAAAGGCAGTGAGGGCCTCCCTGAGGAGGTGACATTTGATTTGAGACTTAAAGGTGAGGGAGGGAGACTTGTGGTTATATGGGGAAAAGCGCACCAGCTGGGAGGCACAGCAGATGCTAAGGCCCAGAGGTGGGAGTGTGCCTGGTGTGGTACAGAGGAGGGGACAGCAGGTAGGTGAGGGATCGGGGTGGCAATTGTGCAGATCAAGCCGTGGCTTTTTTTTTTTTTTTTTTTAGACGGAGTCTCGCTCTGTTGCCCAGGCTGGAGTGCAGTGGCGCGATCTTGTCTCACCGCAAGCTCCGCCTCCCGAGTTCACGCCATTCTCCTGCCTCAGCCTCCCGAGTAGCTGGGACTACAGGCGTACACTGTCACACCCGGCTAATTTTTTTGTATTTTTAGTAGAGACGGGGTTTCACCATGTTAGCCAGGATGGTTTCAGTCTCCTGACTTTGTGGCCCGCCTCGGCCTCTCCAAAGTGCTGGGATTACAGGCATGAGCCACCACGCCTGGGTTTTTGTTTGTTTGTTTGTTTTTTCTGAGACAGTCTCTCTCTCTGTTGCCCACGCCCGACCAGGCCATGACTTTAATAAGATAGGAATGACGAGCGCAGTGGCTCATGCCTGTAATCCCAACACTTTGGGAGGCTGAGGCAGGTGGATCACCTGAGGTCAGGAGTTCGAGACCAGCATGGCCGACATGGTGAAATCCCATCTCTATTTAAAAATACTAAAATTGGCCTGGAGCAGTGGCTCACGCCTGTAATCCCAACACTTTGGGAGGCCAAGGAGGGCGGATCATGAGGTCAGGAGTTTGAGACCAGCCTGACCAACATGGTGAAACCCCGTCTCTACTAAAAATACAAAAATTAGCGGGGCATGGTAGTGCGCGCCTGTAATCCCAGCTACTAAGGAGGCTGAGACAGGAGAATCACTTGAACCTGGGAGGTGGAGGTTGCAATGAGCCGAGATCACACCACTGTACTCCAGCCTGAGCAACAGAGCGAGACTTCGTCTCAAAAAAAAAAAAAAAAAGCTGGGCACAGTGGCTCATGCCTGTAATCCAAGCACTTTGGGAGGCCGAGGAGGGCAGATCATGAGGTCAGGAGTTCGAAACCAGCCTGGCCAACATGGTGAAACCCCGTCTCTAATAAAAATACAAAAATTAGCTGGGCATGGTATTGGGCGCCTGTAATCCCAGCTACTCGGAAGGCTGAGGCAGGAGGATCGCTTGAACCCGGGAGGTGGAGGTTGTGGTGAGCCGAGATCGCACCGCACTCCTCCAGCCTGGGTGACAGAGCGAGACTCCGTCTCAAAAAAAAAAAAAAAAAAAAAAAAATTAGCCGGGCGTGGTGGTGGGCGACTATAATCCCAGCTACTCCGGAGGCTGAGGCAGGAGAATTGCCTGAACCTGGGAGGCAGGGGTTGCAGTGAGCCGAGATCAGGACACTGCACTCCAGCTTGGACTACAGTTAGACTATCAAGAAGGAAAGAAAGAAGGAAAGGAAAGGAAAGGAGAGGAAAGGAGAGGAAAGGAGGAAAGGAAGAAAGGAAGAAAGGAGGAAAGAAGGAAAGAAAGAGAAAGAAAGAAGCGACGCTAACACGCGCCCTCTAGCGGCTTTTGGGGGAACAGACTGGAGGTGGGAAGCAAATCAACAGCAGAGGACCAGGGAGATGACCCGGGACTGAGGAATGGACACGTGTTGCCCACTCCCATTGCAGCACTTCAGTAATGTCCCCATTCAAAAAGCACATAGACAGCGGCTAGATTCATCTTTTTAATGACATCCTAAAATTCAGAGGAGGGGCCAGCGGGGCCTCTGGGCTCAGCAGCTGTGAAGGAGGGACACGCAACACCCGCTAAGGCAGGTCGTTGCAAGAAGGCACTCGTGAGGGGGACTTCAAGCCCCTCCTCTATTTCTTCATATAAAATTCGGGGGACGGGGAAAGCTCCAAGGGTGAGGGAAGCAGAGAGAGTTTCTCTCCCAGCCTATGGAATAAGGAAGATGTGAGGAAGGGGCGGGTGCTGGGAGCAAGAAACTGCCAAATCCAGGACCTGCCCTCACACAGACACACACAGCCCGCACCTTCCCTCCCTCTAAAATCTGCATCTGGGGCTGTAGGGAAGCCCCGTGTTCGAGCCCCCATCTCTTCTCCTAGCTGGTACGAAGCTGGTAATCTGCAGAGAAAGAATGAGGAGGGGCCATCTCAGAAATGGGGAGGGCGGCCAGTCACGGTGACTCACACTTATAATCCCAGCACTTTGGGAAGCCGAGGCGGGCAGATCACTTGAGGTCAGGGGTTCGAGACCAGCCTGGCCAACATGATGAAACCCCATCTCTATTAAAACTAAAAAATGGCCGGGCGCGGTGGCTCAAGCCTGTAATCCCAGCACTTTGGGAGGCCGAGGCGGGTGGATCACGAGGTCAGGAGATCGAGACCATCCTGGCTAACATGGTGAAACCCCGTCTCTACTAAAAATACAAAAAACTAGCCGGGCGTGGTGGCGGGCGCCTGTAGTCCCAGCTACTCGGAGGCTGAGGCGGGAGAATGGCGTGAACCCGGGAGGTGGAGCTTGCAGTGAGCCGAGATCGCGCCACCGCACTCCAGCCTGGGCGACAGAGCGAGACTCCGTCTCAAAAAAAAAAAAAAAAAAGGCCGGGCGCGGTGGCTCACGCCTGTAATCCCAGCACTTTGGGAGGCCGAGGCGGGCGGATCACGAGGTCAGGAGATCGAGACCATCCTGGCTAACATGGTGAAACCCCGTCTCTACTAAAAATACAAAAAACTAGCCGGGCGTGGTGGCGGGCGCCTGTAGTCCCAGCTACTCGGAGGCTGAGGCAGGAGAATGGCCTGAACCTGGGAGGCGGAGCTTGCAGTGAGCCGAGATCGCGCCACTGCACTCCAGCCTGGGCGACACAGCGTGAGACTCTGTCTCAAAAAAAAAAAAAAAAAAAAAAAAAAAAAAAAAAAAAAAAAAAAAAAAAAAAAAAAAAAAACTAAAAAATTAGCTGGGCGCAGTGATGGGTGCCTGTAATCCCAGCTACTTGGGAGGCTGAGGCATAAGAATCGCTTGAACCCGGCCGGGCGCGGTGGCTCAAGCCTGTAATCCCAGCACTTTGGGAGGCCGAGACGGGTGGATCACAAGGTCAGGAGATCGAGACCATCCTGGCTAACACAGTGAAACCCCGTCTCTACTAAAAAATACAAAAAACTAGCCGGGCGAGGTGGCGGGCGCCTGTAGTCCCAGCTACTCGGGAGGCTGAGGCAGGAGAATGGCGTGAACCCGGGAGGCGGAGCTTGCAGTGAGCTGAGATCCGGCCACTGCACTCCAGCCTGGACAAGAGAGCCAGACTCCACCTCAAAAAAAAAAAAAAAAAAGAATCACTTGAACTTGGGAGGTGGAGGTTGCAGTGAGCTGAGATTGTGCCACTGTACTCCAGCCTGGGTGACAGAATGAGACTCCATCTTGAAAAAGAAAAGAAATGGGGAGCGGGGGAAGGAGAAAGGACAGCCTCCCACACCCCCTCAATGTATCCCCTATCCCAGCACTTATGATCAACAAGGCTAAGAATGGGGCTAAACACAAGAACTGTAACCATAGCAACAAAGTGGTTTCCAGGCAGTAGATGGGAGTGCTATAGGTTCAGCCCCTTCTCCAAATTCACGACCACCCTAGAGCTGACAACTGCCCCCGTTTTTTTTTTCCTTTTTTGAGTCAGGGTCTCACTTTTGCCCAGGCTGGCACGATCACAGCTCACTGCAGCCTCGACCTCCTGGGCTCAGGTGATCCTCCCACCTCAGCCTCCTGAGTTGCTGGGACTACAGGTGTGCACACCACACTTGGCAAATTTTTTTTTTTTTTTTTTTTTTTTTTTGAGACGGAGTCTTGCTCTATTGCCCAGGCTGGAGTGCAATGGCCGGATCTCAGCTCACTGCAAACTCCGCCTCCCGAGCAGCTGGGACTACAGGCGCCCGCCACCTTGCCCGGCTAGTTTTTTGTATTTTTTAGTAGAGACGGGGTTTCACCGGGTTAGCCAGGATGGTCTCGATCGCCTGACTTCGTGATCCCCGTCTCGGCCTCCCAAAGTGCTGGGATTACAGGCTTGAGCCACCGCGCCCGGCCCCCGCACCTGGCTAATTTTTATACTTTTTTGTAGTGCAGGGGTTTTGCTGTGTTGCCAAGGCTGGTCTGGAACTCCTGAGCTCAAGCGGTCCTCCCACCTCAGCCTCCCAAAGTGCTGGAATTACAGATGTGTGAGCCACCACACCCAGCCAACTGCCCTCATTTTAAAGACCTGCAAACCAAGGCCCAGGGTGCCATGACAAGAAGGGACCATTTGCTTTTTTTTCCTTTTTTTTTTTTGTTTTGTTTTGTTTTGAGACAGGGTCTCTGTCGCCCAGGCGGGAGTGCAGTGGCGGGATCTCAACTCACCGCAACCTTCGCCTCCTGGGTTCAAGCAATTCTGCCTCAGCCTCCTGAGTAGCTTGGATTATAGGCACGCGCCACCAGGCCTGGCTAATTTTTGTGTTTTTAGTAGAAACAAGGTTTCACCATGTTGGCCAGGTTGGTCTCCACCCGCTTTGGCCTCCCAAAGTGCTGGGATTACACGCGTGAACCACCACACCCGACCCTCGTTGGTTTTCTGAGCTAGAATGTGGTGAAACCCCCAAGTCCCTAACCACTGCCTTTCCCTCACCCCATTGTCCCCAGGAGCTGGGCTGCCTTACCGCCACTCTGGGTGATGTAGCGAACCCAGGGCAGGGCCTGGTAACCACTTTTCTCAATGATCTTCATGTATCGGACCTAGAAGGGAATGAAAAGAGGTGGTCCAGGATTGCAGGAGGGAGGAGGCCAGGGCCAGGGAGAAAGAGATGGCTTAGGCCAAGGGGCTACATGGCACAGGCTGGGATCGATGAGGGGACATCACATGGTCTTGGCGGGACAAGGTGGCACAGGCAAGGGAATGGTGAATGGCTTTGGAGGTGGAGAAGGGACAGAAGTGAACAAGCCAGTGGGGAATGAGGTGGCACAGGCCGGGAGAGAGGGAGCCCAGACTGTGGGCAGATAAAGGTAACACTGCTCTAGGGAAAGACCAGGCAACCTTCAGAGGAGTGTTAACACAGGCCAGGGGACTGAGGTGACTCGAGCCAAGGGACAGGAGAGAGGGGAACCCACCAAAGTCAAGGGGAGGAGCCTCCCTGCCCGCTTATCTCACCTGGATCCCAGAGACAGTGAAGTAGGGGATCTCAAACTTGACCCCGATGGGGGGCCGGCCCTCCACCTCCTCCTTTTCCACGCTGGGGAGGCCAAAGTGGGCTCGCATCAAGTACTCCTTGCCCCCCTGAGGGAACATGGGGGTATTAGGCACTCCAGGGCCACCCTACGCTCCTGAGACCTTCCTTACAACAACCCCCAGAGCAAGATCTGCTCACAGCCCATTTCACAGACAGGAAAATAAACGCTCTTTAGCCTGGGCAGCATAGTGAGATCCCATCTCTACAAAAGTTTAAAAATTAGCTGGGGCCGGGCACGGTGGCTCAAGCCTGTAATCCCAGCACTTTGGGAGGCCGAGACGGGCGGATCACGAGGTCAGGAGATCGAGACCATCCTGGCTAACACGGTGAAACCCCGTCTCTACTAAAAAATACAAAAAAACTAGCCGGGCGAGGTGGTGGGCGCCTGTAGTCCCAGCTACTCGGGAGGCTGAGGCAGGAGAATGGCGTAAACCCGGGAGGCAGAGCTTGCAGTGAGCTGAGATCCGGCCACTGCACTCCAGCCTGGGCGACAGAGCAAGACTCCGTCTCAAAAAAAAAAAAAAAAAAAAATTAGCTGGGTACAGTGGAACACACCTGTAGTTTCAGCTACTCGGGAGGGTGAGGCAGGAGGATCCCTTGAGTCTGGGAGTTTGAGGCTGCAGTAAGCAGTGATCACACCACTACACTCCAACCTGGGTGACACTCACCAGGGAAGATTCTGATTGCAAAACCCAATCAGGTTTTTTTTTTCTTTTTTTAACTACCATGTCCTGTTTTACAGGCACTGATGATCCACCTCTCCCAAGATCACGGGGACAAACTAAAACCTCTAGCAGCCAAGGGATGTGGGTCACCTGATCCTGCCCATTTCACAGATGGGCAAACTGAGCCTCCTTAAGTGAAAATGGGTTTCCCAAACCCACCCAGCTCAGCAAAGCAATAGTGAGGAAGTTGAACCCAGGGCTGGTTTCTTCGAGACATTGGCAGGGGGATATTTAAATCTACTCACTTCCTGTCATGGAAGTTTACTCATCTGTGAAATAAACTGGCCTGGTTCCTAGCTTGATCACTCCCACAGAATAATCACTTGCATACATATGTACCTCTCTGATTTATTTGTATTTCTTTTTTCTTAATTTTTTTTTTTCTTGAGACAGAGTGTCACTCCGTCACCCAGACTGGAGTGTGGTGGCGCGATCTCGGTTCACTGCAACCTCCACCTCCCAGGTTCAAGTGATTCTCCTGCCTCAGCCTCCTGAGTAGCTGGGATTACAGGCACGCGCCCCTACGCCCGGCTAATTTTTGTATTTTTAGTAGAGACGGGGTTTCACCATGTTGGTCAGGCTGTTCTTGAACTCCTAACCTCAGGTGATCCACCTGCTTCAGCCTCCCAAAGTGCTAGGATTACAGGTAGGAGCCACCACGCCCGGC
Source organism: Theropithecus gelada (assembly GCF_003255815.1). Taxonomy (NCBI): domain Eukaryota; kingdom Metazoa; phylum Chordata; class Mammalia; order Primates; family Cercopithecidae; genus Theropithecus; species Theropithecus gelada. The sequence continues at coordinate 10,345,198 of NC_037687.1, forward strand.
CTCTTAATCTTTTTTTTTTTTTTTTTTTGAGACAGAGTCTTGCTCTGTCACCCAGGCTGGAGTGTACAGTGGCACGATCTCAACTCACTGCAACTTCCGCCTCCCTGGTTCAAGCAATTCTCCTGTCTCTGTCTCTTGAGTAGCTGGGATTACAGGCATGCGCCACCACACCCAGCTAATTTTTATAATTTTAGTAGAGATGGGGTTTCACCATGTTGGCCAGGCTGGTCTCAAACTCCTGACCTCGTGATCCGCTCACCTCTCAACCTCCCAAAGTGCTGGGATTTCAGGCGTGAGCCACTGCGCCCACCTCCTCTTAATATTTTTATAGAGGTAGGATCTCACTGTGTTCTCCAGGCTGGTCTCCAGCTCCTGGGTTCAAACAATCTGCCATGTCAGCTTCTCAAAGTGCTGGCATTCCAGTCATGAGCCACCACACCTGACTGGGTCTCTGATTTACTCTCTGCCTTGTTCTCATGCCTCCTGGGCAGCCCCTACACTACTCCAGTTCCCTCCACCCCCAGATCCCCCGCCGGTCCCTGGTGCTTACCGGGAAAGACTTAATACTCCAAATCACGACGTTTCTCTCTGGCACGTACTTGGCGCTGCCCACACTGGTCTTGAATCTGGGGGAGTCAGCATCGCTGGGTACAGGCACAGCTATCTCCACGCCGTTGGCCACTGACTGTTTCTTAAACTGCCCCTTGGCCTGTCAGGGGAGCATGAAGAATTCGCTTGCTCATCCTTCAAATATTCACCAAGCCCTTTTATTTATTTATTTATTTATTTTTGAGACGGAGTCTCGCTCTGTCGCCCTGGCTGGAGTGCAGTGGTGAGATCTCAGCTCACTGAAAGCTCCGCCTCCTGGGTTCACGCCATTCTCTTGCCTCAGTCTCCCGAGTAGCTGGGACTACAGGCACCCGCCACCACGCCCGGCTAGTTTTTTTTATATGTTTAGTAGAGACGGGGTTTCACCGTGTTAGCCAGGATGGTCTCGATCTCCTGACCTCGTGATCCACCCGCCTCGGCCTCCCAAAGTGCTGGGATTACAGGCTTGAGCCACCGCGCCCGGCCAGACTTTGTTTTTTCTTTTTTTTTTTTTTGGAGATGAGGTCTAGCTCTGTCATCCAGGCTAGGGTCCTTGTCTCACTGCAACCTCCTCTTCCTGGGCTCAAGCAATCCTCCCACCTCAGCCTCCGAACTATCTGGGACTACAGACACTCACCACTGGGCTAATTTTTGTATTTTTTATAGAAACAGGGTTTCACTATGTTGCCCAGGCTGGTCTCAAAGTCCTGGGTTTAAGTGATCTAATCATCCCAGCCTCCCAAAGTGCTGGGATTACAGGTGTGAGCCACCACGCCCACCTGAAATAATGTATTGTTAATAAGCGTTCCCCCAAGGGCACCTTGACCATGATCTCCACGCGACTGTGGGAGAACTTCTCAATGACAGACTCAATCCAGATCAGTGGCTTGACCTGTGGGAAGAAGGGGGGAGTTCTTGGAGACGGGTCATTCTCTTTTTTTTTTTTGAGACAGAGTCTCGCTTCTTCACCCAGGCTGGAGTGCCATGGCGTGATCTCGGCTCACTACAACCTCCACCTCCCGGATTCAAGCAATTCTCCTGCCTCAGCCTCCCCAGTAGCTGGGATTACAGGCATGTGCCACCACACCTGGCTAATTTTTGTATTTTTAGTAGAGACGGGGCTTCACCCTGTTGGCCAGGCTGGTCTCGAACTCCTGTCCTCGAGTGATCCACCCGACTCAGCCTCCAAAAGTGTTGGGATTACAGGCGTGAGCCACCGCGCTGGGCCCAGCGTCACTCTGCAGCCTACCCCATCCTACCCCACCCACATGTGGCTGGACCCCGCCTCACCTGGGTGCTGAGGCGGTAGGACATGAGCTCAAAGTCACCGTCAGGCGGGATGAAGGAGATGGTGCGGTCGTTGTCAAAGCGAGAGAGCCGCACGCACTGGTGGAATTTTACATCCTCCAGCTCTACCGATTTGTTCTTGCCGCCTGAAACTCAGAGTGGAGAGTGCAGAGTGACCCTGGGGAACAGGAAAGGATCCCTCCCTACCTTCCCTGCCCACCACTATCACCGATTTCACATATGGGGAAACTGAGGCCCAGAGAGGATGAATAAAAACTGGGAGAGTAGAGCTGGAATCCAAACCTAGCATCTGTACCCACAGGGCCTGGAATTTTTTTTTTTTTTTTTTTTTGAGACAGAGTTTCACTCTTGTTGCCCAGACTGGAGTGCAATGGCACGATCTTGGCTCACCACAACCTCCACCTCCCGAATTCAAGCAATTCTCCTGCCTCAGCCTCCTGAGTAGCTGGGATTACAGGCATGTGCCACCACTCCTGGCTAATTTTGTATTTTTAGTAGAGACGGAGTTTCTCCACGTTAGTCAGGCTGGTCTCAAACTCCCGACCTCAGGTGATCTGCCTGTCCCGGCCTCCCAAAGTGCTGGGATTACAGGCGTGAGCCACCACACCTGGCAGTGTCTGACTTTTAAATATGATGCTGAGGCCGGGCGTGGTGGCTCACACCTGTAATCCCAGCACTTTGGGAGGCCGAGACAGGTGGATCACAAGGTAAAGAGATCGAGACCATCCTGGCCAACGTGGTAAAACCCTGTCTCTACTAAAAATATAAAAAAAAATTAGCAGGGCGTGGTGGCACTTGCCTGTAGTCCCAGCTACTCGGGAGGCTGAGGCAGGAGAATCGCTTGAACCCAGGAGGCAGAGGTTGCAGTGAGCTGAGATCATGCCACTGCACTCCAGCCTGGTGACAGAGCGAGACTCCATCTCAAATAATAAATAAATAAGATGCTGAGCCAGGCACAGTAGTTCACACCTGTACTCCTAGCACTTTGGGAGGCCAAGACAGGAGGATCGCTTGAGGCCAGGAGATTAGACCAGCCTGGGCAACAAAGCGAGACCCCCGTCTCTATAAAAAATTTAAAAAGTAGGTGGTCCATGCCTGTGGTCCCAGCTACTCGAGAGGCTGTGGTGGGAGGATCACTTGAGCCTCGGAGGTCAAGGCTGCAGGGAGCTATGATCACACCACTGCACTGCAGCCTGAGCGACACAGCAAGACCCCATCTCTAAATACATAAATACATAAATAGGATGTTATAATGTCTCCTCCTCCCAGTAGGATGTCATCTCTGTAAGAACGAGGGTTTGTCTTTTTCTTCACTGCTGTGTCTTCAGAGCCTAAAACTGCACCTGGCACCCAACAGTCGCTCAATCATGAAACAGCCTTTGCAAAGTCAACCACTGGCTGCAATACTAGCCGTGACCAGCAGATGGAGAGGGAGCGCTTATTTCAAAACCGGCTGCGATTCTCTAAGTCCCCACGTGGGCGGGGTTTGCGACTCCCCTGTGCACTTCTCAGAAGAAAGGTCCCCTAAATACTTACGGCCAGTGAGCTCGAAGAGCACGCGGTCATTGAGGCCCAGCCGCAGCTCTGGCATTCCCGACAGAAACACCTTGAGCTTGATGGTACCAACGATCTCGCTCAGCAGGACGCTGCCGTTGGCGTTGACCTGAGGATGGATGTGGGGGGGTGGTCAGCAGGCATCCAGCTCCCTCTCCCGCAGCCAGGCCCTGGAAGGGGTGCGGGGGAGGTATGCGGGCTTACCAGCAGGTTGACAGACTCTATGACATCAATGAAGACCTCGTTCTTCTTATACTTGATACCCTCAGAGCGCCAGGACACAGCGTTAGTGACAGTGGGTGGCACCCGTGACTTGCCTGTCTCCAGCTTGTTGCTCTGCTGAGTGATGTACCTGGAGTGAGGGCGGTAGGGACAGGCAGCTGGACACAGGGACACCTCTGTGGATCTCCTCCAGTTACTTACACCCACAGTCCAGCCTGCCCCCAGGGGTCCACTCACTCCTGCAGGATCTTGCTGTCGGTGGTCTGCGGGAAGCCAAAGTCCATGAGCTCATCCAGCAACTCATAGACGATGACAAAGTTGTCCCGGATGCTCTCCTCCTCCAGCTCCTTGAAGTATTCGCAGAATACCTGGGGGTCAGGTGAGAGAGACACCCACAAAAGTGTAGCTAAGGGCTGGGCACAGTAGCTCATGCCTGTAACCCCAGCACCTTGGGAAGCCAAGGCACAAGGATCACTTGAGGTGAGTTCCAGACCAGCCTGGGCAACATAGTGAGCCCCTATCTCTAACAACAACAAAAATTTTATTAGGAGGGCGAGGCCGCAGTGGGCCATGAGGATGCCACTGCACTCCAGCCTGGGCAACAGAATAAGATCCTGTCTCAAAAAGAAAAAAGGCCGGGCATGGTGGCTCATGCCTGTAATCCCAATAATGGGAGGCCGAGGCAGGCAGATCACTTGAGGTCAGGAGTTTGAGACCAGCCTAGCCAACATGGTGAAACCCCGTCTCTACTAAAAATACAAAAATTAGCCAGGCATGGTGGCACCTGCCTGTAATTGCAGCAACTAGGGAGGCTGAAGCAGGAGAATTGCTTGAACCCAGGAGGTAGAGGTTACAGTGAGCTGAGATTGTGCCACTACACTCCAGCCTGGGCAACAAAGCGAGAGGCTATCTCAAAAAAAAAAAAAAAAGAAAAGAAAAGAAAAGAAAGTGTGCTGAATGCTTGAAAAAGTAGGCAAAAAAGGCCGAAAGGCCGGGTGTGGTGGCTTTTTTTTTTTGAGACTAAGTCTCATAGCGTTGCCCAGGCTAGAGTGCAGTGGCGAGATCTCGGCTCACCACAACCTCTGCCTTCCAGGTTCAGGTGATTCTACTGCTTCAGCCTCCCCAGTGGCTGGGATTACAGGTGCACGCCACCATGCCCGGCTAATTTTTGTATTTTTAGTAGAGACAGGGTTTCTCCATGTTGGCCAGGCTGGTCTCAAACTCCTGACCTCAAGTGATTCACCCGCTTCAGCCTCCAAAAGTGCTCTGATAGAGGCGTGAGCCACTGCGCCCAGCCTCTACTAAAAAAATTTTTTTAATTAGTGGGGCGGGGCTGGGCGCGGTGGCTGAAGCCTGTAATCCCAGCACTTTGGGAGGCCCAGACGGGTGGATCACGAGGTCAGGAGATCGAGACTATCCTGGCTAACACGGTGAAACCCCGTCTCTACTGAAAAATATTTAAAAAACTAGCCGGGCGAGGTGGCGGGCGCCTGTAGTCCCAGCTACTCCGGAGGCTGAGGCAGGAGAATGGTGTGGACCCGGGAGGTGGAGCTTGCAGTGAGCTGAGATCCGGCCGCTGCACTCCAGCCTGGGCTACAGAGCGAGACTCCGTCTCAAAAAAAAAAAAAAAAAAAGAAAAAAGAAAAAATTAGTGGGGCATGGTGTCTCAAAAAAATAAAATAAGGCCGGGCGCGGTGGCTCAAGCCTGTAATCCCAGCACTTTGGGAGGCCGAGACGGGCGGATCACGAGGTCAGGAGATCAAGACCATCCTGGCTAACACGGTGAAACCCCGTCTCTACTAAAAAATACAAAAATCTAGCCGGGCGAGGTGGTGGGCGCCTGTAGTCCCAGCTACTCGGGAGGCTGAGGCAGGAGAATGGCGTAACCCGGGAGGCGGAGCTTGCAGTGAGCTGAGATCCGGCCACTGCACTCCAGCCTGGGCGACAGAGCGAGATTCCGCCTCAAAAAAAATAGAATAAAATAAAATAAAATAAAATAAAAGAAAGAAACGAGCCAGGCATGGTGGCTCATACCTGTACTCACAGCACTTTAGGAGGCTGAGGTGGGTGGATCACCTGAGGTCAGGAGTGTGGGTGGATCACCTGAGGTCAGGAGTTTGAGACCAGCCTGGCCAAATACAAAAAATTAGCCGGGCGTGGTGGCATATGCCTGTAATCCCAGGTACTCAGGAGGCTGAGTCAGGAGAATCCCTTGAACCCAGCAGGCAGAGGTTGAGGTGAGCCAAGATTGTGCCATTGCAGCCTGGGCAACAAGAGCGAAACTCTGTCTCAAAAGAAGGGAAGGAGCCAGGCACAGTGGCTCATGCCTGTAATCCCAGCACTTTGGGAGGCCGAGGGGGCGGGGGGGTGGATCACCTGAGGTCAGGAGTTCAAGACCAGCCTCACCAACATGGAGAAACCCCATCTCCACTAAAAATACAAAAAATTAGCTGGGCATGGTGGTGCATGCCTGTAATCCCAGCTGCTCAGGAAGGCTGAGGCAGGAGAATCACTTGAACCTGGGAGGCAGAGGTTGCGGTGAGCAGAGATCACACCATTGTACTCTACCTTGGGCAACAAGAGCAAAACGCTATATCAAAAAAAGAAGAAGAAGAAGAAGAAGAAGGGAAGGGAGGGGAGGGGAGGGGAAGGGCTTCCAGACTTTTTTTTTTTTTTTTTTTTTGAGATGGAGTCTCACTCTCACCCAGGCTGGAGTGCAGTGGTGTGATCTTGGCTCACTGCAACCTCTGCCCTCCAAGTTTAAGCGATTCTACTGCCTCAGCCTCCAGAGTAGCTGGGATTACAGGCAGTTGCCACCACACCCGGCTAATTTTTGTATTTTTAGTAGAGAAGGGGTTTCACCATGTTGCCCAGGCTGGTCTCGAACTCCTGGCCTCAAGCGATCTGCCCGCCTTGGCCTCCCAAAGTGCTGGGATTACAGGCATAAGCCACAGTGCGTGGCCTTTTTTTTTTTTTTTAAAGCACAGAGACAAGAAGTCACTTGCTCAAGGTCACACAGCGAGGAAGCAGGGAAGCTGGGATTGGATGCCAAGTCCTCCAGCTTAGCTGAGCCGTACACTCTCTGAGACATTCTTGGTCCCTGCCCTTTAGGGAGAGATGACTTCATAAGTAGCTGATGAGATGCAGAGTGATGGGGCTTTGATGGTGGATGCACAGGGACTCAAACAAGGCCCCAGGGAAGGGCTGAGTGTGGTGGCTCCCACACTTTGGGAGGCCGAGGCAGGAGGATTGCTTCAATCTAGAAGTTCTTTTTTTTTTTTTTTTTTTTTTGAGGCCGAGTCTCGCTCTGTCACCCAGGCTGGAGTGCAGTGGCCGGATCTCAGCTCACTGCAAGCTCCGCCTCCCGGGTTCCCGCCATTCTCCTGCCTCAGCCTCCCGAGTAGCTGGGACTACAGGCGCCCGCTACCTCGCCCGGCTAGTTTTTTGTATTTTTTAGTAGAGACGGGGTTTCATTGTGTTAGCCAGGATGGTCTCGATCTCCTGACCTCGTGATCCGCCCGTCTCGGCCTCCCAAAGTGCTGGGATTACAGGCTTGAGCCACCGCGCCCGGCCTCAATCTAGAAGTTCTAGACCAGCCTGGGCAATATAGCAAGACCCCGTCTCTACCAGAAAAAAAAAAAAAAGAAGGCCCAGAGAGATCTGGGAAGGCTTCCTATCAGAAAAGGATTTTGAAAGAGGCTGGCAAGAGGGGTAGACAGATAGACCAGTCAGCCAATGGGACGCTAGTACCTACCTCTATTGTCTTATACAGGAAGGAGTACACCAGGGAGGCATTGGCGTTCTTCGATGTGGTGGCCACCACTAGGGGCAGCAAGGTTAAGGAAAAGGTGTCATTTATGGAGGAGTAAATGGAATACAGACCCTGAACCTCCACCCTGTCCCTTGCCACCGCCCTCATCTCTACCTGCCCCTGCCCGCTAGCCTGAGCCACAGAGATGTGCTGGGCAACGCCTGTCCTCAGCCCACCCTCTCTCAGCCTGAGCTGCCACCATCGCCAATACCCCCCACACCCACCCCCAGGGACACCACGTGGGGTGGATACAGTAGAGGTTGCTGTGTTTGATCCATAGGAAGTGGACTTCGCCGTGGCTCAGCAGCGGGGCCAGGGCGCCTTCCTCCTCCCTCTGTACCAGCAGAGGCATGAAGTGCTCAATCTTGCTCATGGCCACATCGCCCTTGTAATTGCGGCTGATCAACGGCTGAGGGTGGGAGGAAAGGACCTGGTCACCACCAGCATCCAGGAACCTACCACGCTGCGGGGGCACAGTGCCCGGTTCTGACCCTACTTCCTAGCTGAGGGGCTCGGGCAAGGCTCTGCCGCCTTGTGCCCGTTTCCCGCTCTGTAAAATGGGAGTGTGATGATAACAGCTAAATGGGTCTAGGACCCTCACTAAGCACCAGGCTGTGTTTTAGTAAAGAGTAGGCGACGGCTGGACACAGTGGCTCACGCCTGTAATCCCAGCATTTTGGGAGGCTGAGGCGGGTGGATCATAAGGTCAAGAGATCGAGACCATCCTGGCCACCACGGTGAAACCCCGTCTTTACTAAAAATACAAAAAATTAGCCGGATGTGGTGATGCGTGCCTATAGTCCCAGTTACTCGGGAGGCTGAGGCAGGAGGGTCACTTGAACCTGGGAGGCGGAGGTTGCCGTGAGTCGAGATCGCGGCACTACACTCCAGCCTGGCGACAGAGCAAGACTCCGTCTCAAAAGAAGAAAGAGAAAGAAAGAGAGAAAGGGAGGTGGCCGGGCGCGGTGGCTCAAGCCTGTAATCCCAGTACTTTGGGAGGCCGAGACGGGCGGATCACGAGGTCAGGAGATCGAGACCATCCTGGCTAACACGGTGAAACCCCGTCTCTATCAAAAAATAGAAAAAAACTAGCCGGGCGAGGTGGCGGCGCCTGTAGTCCCAGCTACTCGGGAGGCTGAGGCAGGAGAATGGCGGGAACCCGGGAGGCGGAGCTTGCAGTGAGCCGAGATCGCACCACTGCACTCCAGCCTGGGCGACAGAGCGAGACTCCGTCTCAAAAAAAAAAAAAAGGCCGGGCGCGGTGGCTCAAGCCTGTAATCCCAGCACTTTGGGAGGCCGAGGCGGGTGGATCACGAGGTCAGGAGATCGAGACTATCCTGGCTAACACGGTGAAACCCCGTCTCTACTAAAAATACAAAAAAAACTAGCCGGGCGTGGTGGCGGGCGCCTGTAGTCTCAGCTACTTGGGAGGCTGAGGCGGGAGAATGGCGTGAACCCGGGAGGCGGAGCTTGCAGTGAGCCGAGATCACGCCACTGCACTCCAGCCTGGGAGCACAGCGAGACTCCGTCTCAAAAAAAAAAAAAAAAAAAAAAAAAAGAGAAAGGGAGGGAGGGAGGGAAGGAAGGCAGGCAGGCAGGCAGGCAGGAAGGCAGGCAACTAAAACAAGAGTAGATGTTTGCTAACTTATTAGTTCTTGCCACAATCCTGTGGGGTAGATGTTATCATCATCTCAATTTTACATAGGAGAAGTGAGGTTAGAAACCATGTCCGTTGGAAGCATATGGAAACTGGCGATTGATGTAAGTCATCCTGGGTCCAGAATCCCTGCTGCTGCCCCAGACTTCATTTGCACCAAAGTGGGATTATTTAAAAAAAGAAAAAGACAAAGAAAGAAAAGTCCAGGTGCAATGACTCACTCATGTAATCCCACTGCTTCGGGAGACCGAGGCAGGAGAATCGCTTGAGGCCAGGAGTTTGAGACCGGTTTTGGCAACATAGCGGGATTCCTCTACAAAAAATTTCAAGAATTAGCTGAGCATGGTGGCCTGCACCTGTGTAGTCACAGCTACTCTGGAGTCTAAGGCAGGAGGATCGATTGAACCTAGGAGGTTGAAGCTGCAGTGAGCTGTGATCATACTACTGCACTCCAGCCTGGGCAACAGAGTGAGACCCTGAAGAAAAGAAGGAAGGAAGGAAGGAAGGAAGGAAGGAAGGAAGGAAGGAAGGAA
>NC_037687.1:10354880-10519049 GCF_003255815.1 Theropithecus gelada
GAAGGAAGGAAGGAAGGAAGGAAGGAAGGAAGGAAGGAAGGAAGGAAGGAAGGAAGGAGGGAGGGAGGGAGGGAGGGAGGGAGGGAGGGAGGGAGGGAGGGAAGGAAGGAAGGGGAGAGAAAGAAAGAAAGAAAAGAAGGAAAGAAAAGGAAAGAAAAGGAAAGGGAGGAAAGGAAGAAGGATAAAAAAAGGAAAAAGAAAAATGATTGTTCATATGATTGTGCCTGGTAGTCAGGAAGCCACCCATAATAAGTGAACACTTCTGGCTGGGCGCGGTGGCTCACACCTTTAATCCCAGCACTTTAGGAGGCTGAGGCGGGCGGATCATGAGGTCAAGAGATCAAGACCATCCTGGCTAACATGGTGAAACACCGTCTCTACTAAAAATACAACAATTAGCTGGGTGTGGTGGCACGTGCCTGTAATCCCAGCTACTCGGGAGGCTCAGGCATGAGAATCACTTGAACCCAGGAGGTGAAGGTTGCAGTGAGCTGAAATCACACCAGCCTGGTGACAGAGCAAGACTCCGTCTCAAAAAAAAAAAAAAAAAAAAAGAGTTACTACTTCCTAAGGTTGTTTTGTCCAGCGTCTGAACAGGGAGGACCCATGGCAGGTTCTCAAACATCTTAGTTCTCACTATTAATATTAACGGGAATATTATTTTCACCGCCACTCTTATTTTGGCTATTAAATGACAAGACAGGCTGGCTGCTGTGGCTTACACCTGTCATCCCAGCACTTTGGGAGGCTGAAGCAGGGGATAGCTGGGGCCCAGGAGTTCAAGACCATCCTGGGCAACATAGCAAGACCCCATCTCTACAAAAAAATAAAAAATAAAAATAGGCCAGATGTGGCCGGGCGCAGTGGCTCATGTCTGTAATCCCAGCACTTTGGGAGGCCGAGGTGGGCGGATCACGAGGTTAAGAGATTGAGACCATCCTGGCCAACATGGTGAAACCCCATCTCTACTAAATATACAAAAAATTAGCTGGGCGTGATGGCACGCGCCTGTAATCCCAGCTACTCAGGAGGCTGAGGCAGGAGAATCACTTGAACTCGAGAGATGGAGGTTGCAGTGAGCCAAGATCATGCTGTTGCACTCCAGCTTGGGCAACCAGGTGAGACTCCATCTCAAAAAAATAAAAAATAAAAATACAAAAATTAGCCAGGCATGGTGGCACATACCTGTAGTCCCGGCTACTCGGGAAGCTGAGGCAGGAGAGTTGCTTGAATCTGGGAGGTGGAGGTTGCAGTGAGCCAAGGTGGAGCCACTGCACTCCAGCCTGAGTGACAGAGCAAGACTCCACTAAAAAAAAAAAAAATTAAAAATAGCCAGGCATGGCTGGGCGCGGTGGCTCACGCCTGTAATCTCAGCACTTTGGGGGGCCAAGGCGGGCGGACCACCTGAGGTCAGGAGTTTGAGACCAGCCTGCCCAAGATGGTGAAACCCCGTCTCTACTAAAAATACAAAAAAATTAGCCTGGTGTGGTGGTGGGCACCTGTAATCCCAGCTACTCAGGAGGCTAAGGCAGTAGAATCGCTTGAACCCGGGAGGCAGAGGTCGCAGTGAGCCAAGATAGCACCACTGCACTCCTGCCTGAGTAACAAGAGTGAAACTCCACCTCAAAAAAAAGCCGGGCATGGAGGGGTCAGCCAGCAGCCCCAGCTACTCAGGAGTCTGAGATCAGCTTTGGCAACATAGCGGGATCCCTCTGCAAAAAAATGTCAAGAATTAGCCAGGCATGGTGGCCTGCACCTGTGTAGTCACAGCTACTCCAGAGACCAAGGCAGGAGGATCGCTTGAGCCCAGAAATTTCAGGATGCAGTGAGCTATGATTGCACCACTACACTCAAGCCTGGGAGACAGCAAGAGACCCTGTCTCCAAATTAAAAAAAGACAAGAGGAATAAAAGGACTTCAGGAAGAGGCAAGGCAGCCACAGATGGGGGGAGTTAGAGTCCCCTGTTCCAGCTGCCTTCCCCAGGTATTAACACTGTGGATGCCGACGGTGATGGAGATAATTTCAATTTGCTGAGTCCCTAATATTTCCAGAAAGGCCACTGTGCTAAGTAGTTTACACGCAGCGAGTTGTATTAATTCTCATTGGGTGGGGACCTCTGTTGCTCCCATTTTTACATACAGAGAAACTGAGGCCCTGGGAGGCGATCGCCTTGGCCTCAGGCACAAAGCGAGTGAATGCTGGAGGTGGGATTTGACCCGGGATTTCCAGGGATTGCGGGGGCGGGGGGTTGTTCCCAGGCCCCTTGCTGGGGACTCCGTGGCCTGCGCGGAGGGGTCGCCCCTGAATCCCCGGGAGCGAGACCTCACCTGTCCGTCTCCCAACTCCTCATGCCCAGCCTCACCTTGCCCTTGACGTCGAGAATGAAGACAGCCGAGGCGGACATGGTGGCAGCTGAGGGACCTAGGAGGCGGGCAGGGAGCGCCGGGAGGCGACAGCGGCGCCGCTTCCTTCTTCCTGCGGAAGCGCCTGCGCCCAGGTGAGAGCCCAGGTGTGTGCGTCTTAAAGGGGAGGCGTCCAGGTGAGCAGCGCTGTCGGCCAACGTGAAGACGGCTGCGGGGCCAGGAGAGGTACTACGACTTCAGATGCGTCTGCTGCCCCCCTTCACTTTCCCTAGCCACCCAGCAGTAATGACGGGTGGAGACCCCAGACCAGTCATCCATCCTTCCATCCATTCATTCATCCTTCCTTTCATTCATCTGTCCATTCACCATCCATCCATGCATCCTTCCATTCTTGCATTCATTAATCCATCCATTCATTAATCCATCCATGCATCCACTCATTTAGCCATCTTCCATCGATTCATTGATCCATCCATCCGGCATCCATTTATTCATCCATTTTTGCATTCATTTATTTATTCATCTATCCATTATCCATCCATCCATCCATTCATTCATCCATTCTAACATTCATCAATTTATTCATCTATCCATCCATCCATCTGTTCATCCATTCTTGCATTAATTTATTCACCTAAACATTTATCAATCCATCCATCCATCCATCCATTCATCCATTCTTGTATTCATTAATTAATTCATCTATCCATTCATCCACCCATCTATCCATTCATTCATTCATCCTCTCATTAATTCATCCATCCATTCATCTTGTTTCTCCTCAGTCTCACCCACACACGTCAGCCCCAGTACAACAGGGACTTTGTCTGGTTCATGTTTATGTCCCTAGTGCTCAGCACTGAGTGCTCAAAATTTGTCCAATTCATTCATTCACTCATTCATATAATAAATTTTACTGGTGAATTTTACTGAGTGAATTTGAAATACTCATTCATGCAGTAACAGGAACTGTGGACCAGGACAAATGTACTTGCTTTTATTATTCTTACAAATTACTTTTATTCATTCCAAAAAACCTTTTTTTTTTTTTTTTTTTTTTTGAGATGGAGTCTCGCTCTGTTGCCCATGCTGGAGTGCAGTGGCATGATTTTGGCTCACTGCAACCTCTGCCTCCCAGGTTCAAGCAATCCTCCTGCCTCTAGTAGCTGGGATTACAGGCAAGCACCACCACACCCGGCTAATTTTTTTTTTTTTTTTTTTTGAGACGGAGTCTCGCTCTGTCGCCCAGGCTGGAGTGCAGTGGGGTGATCTCGGCTCACTGCAAGCTCCGCCTCCCGGGTTCACACCATTCTCCTGCCTCAGCCTCCGGAGTAGCTGGGACTACAGGCGCCCGCCACCTCGCCCGGCTAATTTTTTGTATTTTTAGTAGAGACGGGGTTTTACCGTGTTAGCCAGGATGATCTCGATCTCCTGACCTCAGGTGATCCACCTGCCGCGGCCTCCCAAAGTGCTGGGATTACAGGTGTGAGCTACTGCACCCAGGCAAAAAAACTGTTTTTTGTAGAGACAGGGTCTCACTCTGTACCCTAGACTGGAGTGCAGTGATGCAATCATGGCTCACTGCAGCCTTGACTTCCTGGGCTCAAGCCATCCTCCTATCTCAGCCTCCCTAGTAACTAGAACTACAGGCACAAACCGCCACACCTAGTTAGTTTTTTTTGAGACGGAGTTTTGCTCTTGTTGCCCAGGCTGGAGTGCAATGACACGATCTCAGCTCACTGAAACCTCCGCCACCTGGGTTCAAGCAATTCTCCTGCCTCAGCCTCCCACGTAACTGGGATTACGGACATGAGCCACCACGCCCAGCTAATTTTTTTGTATTTTTGGTAGAGATGGGGTTTCTCCATATTAGTCAGGCTGGTCTCGAACTCACGACCTCAGGTGATCCACCTGCCTTGGCATCCCAAAGTGCTGGGATTACAGGCATGAACCACCACTCCTAGTCACACTTAGCTTTTGTTTTTTCTTTTTTTTTTTTTGAGATGGAGTCTCGTCCTGTCACCCAGGCTGGAGTGCAATGATGTGATCTCTGCTCACTGCAACCTCTGCCTCCCAGGTTCAAGCGATTCTCCTGCCTCAGCCTCCCGAGTAACTGGGATTACAGGCGTGCGCCACTATGCCTGGCTAATTTTTTGTATCTTTAGTAGAGACGGGGTTTCACTATGTTGCCCAGGCTGGTCATGAACTCCCGACCTCGTGATCCACCTGCCTTGGCCTCCCAAATGCTGGGATTACAGGCATGAGCCACTGCACCTGGCCCATACCTAGCTAACTTTTTTTTGGTTGTTTTTGTTTTATGTTTTAGATGGAGTCTGGCTTTGTCACCCAGGCTGGAGTGCAATGGCTCAATCTCTGGTCACTGCAACCTCTGCTTCCCAGCTTCAAGCAATTCTCTGCCTCAGCCTCCCAAGTGGCTGGGATTACAGGTGCCTGCTACCATGCCCGGCTAATTTTTTTTTTTTTTTTTGTATTTTTAGTAGAGATGGGGTTTCACCATCTTAGCCAGGCTGGTCTTGAACTCCTGACCTCGTGATCCATCCGCCTCAGCTTCCCAAAGTGCTGGATTACAGGCATGAGCCACCACGCCCGGCCCACCTAGCTAATTTTTTAATTTTTTGGGGTATCTGTATGTTACCCAGGCTGGTCTCACACTCCCGGGCTCAAGCAATCCTCCCACCTTGACCCTCCAAAGTACTGGGATTACAGACGTAGTCTGAGCCACTGTACCTGGTTTGTGCAGATTAAATGAGTTATTCTGTGCAACGTGGTGTTGGAAGGGAACTTGGAAGCTGACTGTCAACCATGTCGCTGAGAAGGAGGAGGATGAAGATGATGATCTGGATGATGATGTAGCAGTTGAGAGCACAGATGCTGCGTTTGATTCTTGACACCACCACACACTGGCTGTAAGGCATGGGCTGGTGATTGCACCTGCTGTGCCTCAGTCTCCCCTTCTGTTAAATGGGTATAACAGCTATGGTGCCCTCTCCTGCAATTGCATAGCCAAATGCCTGGCACAACCCCTAGCTCCATGCATGTTTCATGCACACCAGCTACTGCAGACCCAGATTCCACCCCATGACTTTCCTTTTTTTTTTTGAAATGGAGTCTTGCTCTGTCACCCGGCTGGAGTGCAGTGGTTCAATCTCAGCTCACTGCAACCTCTGCCTCCCAGGTTCAAGCCATTCTCCTGCCTCAGCCTCCTGAGTAGCTGGGACTACAGGTGCGTGCCACCACGCCTGGCTAATTTTTGTATTTGTATTAGAGACAGGGTTTCACCATGTTGGCCAGGATGGTCTCAAACTCTTGCCCTCGTGATCCACCCACCTTGGCGTCCCAAAGTGCGGTAGTATTGAGGACAGGGCAGAAGGAAAGGGAAAGTAAACCTCAGCCTTGCTCAGAACCACCTTGCTTGGCTGAGGGAAGGAGATGTCCTTCAGGGCCTCCAGGGAGCAAGACTCAGCCTACCCAGACCTCACCTGTCCTTTCCCCAAACACCGCCCCAAGCCGTTTATCAGCCCCTGGAGGTGGGGACTTAGAGAACAGCAGCTATCAGGATCATCCATTTGCCTCTCCACCTGAAATTAACATCAACATTGACAGCAGCACTGCACTTTAATGAAAACATTATCAACCAGGCCAGGAGCCGTGTTTCATGCCTGTATCCCAGCACTTGGGGAGACCAAGGTGGACAGATCACTTGAGGCCAGGAGTTTGAGACAAGCCTGGCCAACTTGGTGAAATCCCATCTCCACTAAAAACACAAAAATTAGCCAGGCGTGGTGACGCGCGCCTGTAATCCCAGCTACTTGGGAGGCTGAGGCAGGAGAATCACGTGAACCGGGGAGGCGGAGGTTACAGTGAGCCGAGGTTGCACCACTGCACTCCAGTCTGGGTGACAGAGTGAGACCCCATCTCAAAAAAATAAATAAATAAAATGAAAAATAAAAAGTTATCATCTGGCACAGGTCTCCTTCGCACCATCTTGGAAAGTCAGAAGCAGGGACACAGAGAGGTGAAGGCACCTGCCCAAGCCCGCGGCCACACAGCCTGGAGGGAGCTGAGCCAGAATTCAAATCTGAGTCCCAGGATTTAACAGTCTGGTCCCAGCCTGCTTCCGCCTACTTTGCTATATTGCTAGATGCAAATATTACTATTAGTAACACTAACTCTGGCTTAAATCGTGCTCACCCTAAGTGAGGGTGGCCCTAAATGTCTCCCATGTAGGAATCCTCAAGACAATCCCTTGAATTAGGGAAGCCTATTATCTTGTATTTATTTATTTATTTACTTGTTTATTTTATTTGTTTATTTGTTTGTTTATTTATGACAAGGACTTGCTTTGTCACCCAGGCTGCAGTACAGTAGTGCAATCACAGCTCACTGCAGCCTCAATCTTCTGAACTCAAGAGATTCTCCCATCTAGGCCTCTCCAGTAGCTGGGACTGCAGGTGAGCACCACCACTCCCGGCTAATCTTTAAATTTTTTGTAGAGATGGGGTCTCACTACGTTGCTCAAGCTGGTCTTGAGCTCCTGGCCTCAAGCCATCCTCCCACCTCAGTCTTCCAAAACACTGGGATTACAGATGTGAGCCACCTCCCCCAACTCTATTATATTCATTTGACAGATAGGGAAACTGAGGCCCTGAGAGGGTAAGTGATTTTTACAATGTCATCCAGTCAGAAGAAGCAGAGCTGGGATTTGAGCCCTGGAAAGCACAAGATTTTTTTTTTTTTTTTCTGAGACGGAGTCTCACTCTGTCACCCAGGCTGGAGTGCAGTGGTGTGACCTTGACTCACTGCAACCTCCGCCTTACGGGTTCAAGTGATTCTTCCATCTCAGCCTCCCAAGTAGCTGGGACCACAGGTTTGTGCCACCATGCCCGGCTAATTTTTATATTTTTAGTAGAGATGGGGTTTCGCCATATTGGCCAGGCTGGTCTCGAACTCCTGACCTTGTGATCGGCCCACGTTACACATTGGCGTCCCAAAGTGCTGAGATTACAGGCTTGAGCCACTGAGCTTGGCCTTTTTTTTTTTTTTTTTTGAGACGGAGTTTTGCTCTTGTTGCCCAGGCTGGAGGCCAATGGTGCGACCTTGGCTCACCATAACCTCCGCCTCCCAGGTTCAAGCGATTCTCCTGCCTCAGCCTCCCTAGTAGCTGGGATTACAGGCATGCACCAACATGCCCGGCTAATTTTGTGTTTTTAGTAGAGACAAGATTTCTCCATGTTGGTCAGGCTGGTCTCAAACTCCCAACTTCAGGTGACCTACCCACCTCAGCTTCCCAAATTGCTGGGATTACAGGGGTGAGTCACTGCACCTGGCCTTGATTTTTTTTTTTTTTTTTTTTTTTTGAGGCAGGGTCTCTGTCACCCAGGCTGGAGTGCAGTGGTGTGATCTCAGCTCACTGCAACCTCCATCTCCCTGGGTTCAAACAATCAAGCAATTCTCCTACCCCAGCCTCCTGCACAGCTGGGACCACAGGTGCGTGGCCACCACACCCAGCTCATTTTTATACTTTTCGGTACAGACAGGTTTCACAGTGTCGCCCAGGCTGGTCTCCAACTCGTGGACTTAAGTGGTCCACCTGCCTCGGCCTCCCAAAGTGCTGGGATTACAGGTGTGAGCCATCTCGCCCAGCCTAAAGCCCAAGACTTTATGTTGCTTCTGTCCAAAGAAGGGGGGCGGTCCTTCATGCTCCCAGCAGCTGTCTGCTGAGGTCACCTAGGGGGATGCAGTCACTGCTGGGTCCTCACCCCAGCCTAGACATTGCTGAACCTCAAAATAACTCGTCTCCTGGCGACCGGGTGCGGTGGCTCACGCCTGTAATCCCAGCACTTCGGGAGGCTGAGGCGGATGGATCACCTGAGGTCAGGGGTTTGAGACCAGCTTAGCCAAAATGGTGAAACCCTGTCTGGACTAAAAATACAGAATTAGCCAGGTATGGTGGCACATGCCTGTAGTCCCAGCTACTTGGGAGACTGAGGCAGGAGAATCCCTTGAAACCGGGAGGCAGAGGTTGCAGTGAGCCAAGATTGCGCCATTGCACTCCAGCCTGGGCAGTAGAGTGAGACTCTGTCTCAAAAACAACAACAACAAAAGAAAGAACTCATCTTCTGGGTCCCTGAGATGTTTTCAGGCAGTAAACAGAACCCGAAAGCCTGGGCCCAGTGCCCTGGAATCTGAAGCTCCAGGCCTGTTTGGCATGAAAAATTCATGAGCCCAAAAGCTTCCTTGGGGTCAGAGAACAGAGCAGCTCTGTGTGCAGGCTCTGCCTGTCCCGCCTGCCCCACCTCAGTGGTGACCTCCCCCATCCCCCTGAGGCTGTGGCCTTGTCCTAGTTCCTTCTGGATGCCTGGAGCCTCCCCCAGCCTCTCCCAGGGACCATGCCTCTAGGCCCTGTCCACAATCCCTTCTCCACACCACTAAAGGGATCTCTCTGAAACTCACAATTATTTTTTGACTCTCACTCACTCTCACATCCTCTATGCCCCCACCCATTGCCCTCCAACCACCCCCACCTGGCACAGTCAGACACCTGCTGACCTCTGCCACAGGGCACCACCTGAACCTGCTGCCCCAGACACCCTAACTTCCCGAATTTCAGTTCCTCTCCTGCTGTTTCAAGCCATCCTCCCAACTCAGCCTGCCAAGTAGCTGAGACTACAGACATGTGCCACCACAGCTGGCTGGCCACTTTAGCCATTTTGCAGTGCACAGTTCGGTGGCATTAAGCACTTTAATGGTCATGCAACCATCACTACCATCCATCTCCAGAACTTTCTCATCTTCCCAGAGGAAAACTTGTCCTCATGAAATACTCCTCCTCCCCATCCCAACCCCTGGCACCCACCATTCTTCTTCTCCTTCTTCTTCTTTTTTTTTTTTTAATTATTTTGAGATGGAGTCTCGCCCTGTTGCCCAGGCTGGAGTGCAGTGGCGCGATCTCGGCTCACTGTAGCCTCTATGTCCTAGGTTCAAGCAATTCTTCTGCCTCAACTTCCCTAGTAGCTGGGATTACAGGCACTCACCACCACACCCGGCTGATTTTATTTTATTTTTTTATATTTTATTTATTTTTATTTATTATTATTCTTATTATTTTTTGAGACAGAGTCTTGCTCTGTCGCCCAGGCTGGAGTGCAGTGGTGTGATCTTGGCTCACTGCAAGCTCTGCCTCCTGGGTTCACGCCATTCTCCTGCCTCAGCCTCCCGAATAGCTGGGACTACAGGTGCCCGCCACCATGCCTGGCTGATTTTTGTATTTTTAGTAGAGACAGGGTTTTGCCGTACTGGCCAGGCTGGTCTCTTGGCCAGGCTGGTCTCGAACTCCTGACCTCGCAATCTGCCCCCCTTGGCCTCCCAAAGTGCTGGGATCATAGGCATGAGCCAATGCACCCAGCTTTTTTTTTTTTTTTTGAGACGGATTCTCACTTTGTCGACCAGGCTAGAGTACAGTGGCACAACCTCGGCTCATTGCAGCCTCCTCCTTCTCCTAGTTCAACCGATTCTCCTGCCTCAGCCTCCCAAGTAGCTGGGATTACACGCATCTGCCACCATGCTGGGCTAATTTTTGTATTTTTGGTAGAGATGGGTTTCGCCATGTTGGCTAGGCTGGTCTCGAACTCCTGACCTTAAGTGATCCACCCACCTCGGCCTCCCGCAGTGTTGGGATTACAAGTGTAAACCACTGCGCCCAGCTACTCAGGAGTCTGAGATGGGAAGATCACTGGAGCATGGAAGATCGAGGCTGCAGTGAGCTATGGTTGCACCACTGCACTCCAGCCTGGGTGACAAAGCAAGATCACATCTTAAGAAAAGATTGTGCTGAGCCAGTTCCTGAGAAAACAACAAAATACAAAATAAATAAAGAAAGAAAAGGAAAGACGAAAGTTCCTTCCAGCAGAGATATGAGAGGAAAAGAAAAAAGAAGTCCCCTGTGACATCCCCATACCCCAATCTTCATCTCTCTCATAACCACTGGCTCATTCAGATCTTTTTCAGCTAGGTTACATGCAAGGGTGTGTGTGTGTGTGTGTGTGTGTGTGTGTGTGTGTGTGTGTGTGAGATATTGTACCCTCTTTCTCCTCTTTCTCTCTCTCTCTCTCTTTCTCCCATGCCATATAAGACTATACAACTTGTGGACAGGCACAGTGGCTCTCGCCTGTAATCCCAGAACTTTGGGAAGCAGAGGCGGGTTGGAGCACTTAAGGCCAAGAGTTCGAGACCAGCCTGGGCAACATGGCAAAAAAATCTGTCTCTACTAAAAATATAAAAACTGGGAAGGCTTGATGGCTCACACCTGTAATCCCAGCACTTTGGGAGGCTAAGGCAAGTGGATCACCTGAAGTCAGGAGTTTGAGACCAGCCTGGCCAACATGATGAAATCCTGTCTCTACTAAAAATACAAAAGATTAGCCGGGTATGCTGGTGGATGCCTGTAATCCCAGCTACTCGGGAGGCTGAGGCAGGAGAATTGCTTGAACCCGGGAGGCAGAGGTTGCAGTGAGGCGAGATCTCTCCACTGCACTCCAGCCTGGGTGACAGAGCGAGACTAAAACAAAACGAAACAAACAAACAACAACAACAAAATATATAGAGAGAGGCCGGGCGCGGTGGCTCAAGCCTGTAATCCCAGCACTTTGGGAGGCCGAGACGGGCGGATCACAAGGTCAGGAGATCGAGACCATCCTGGCTAATACGGTGAAACCCCGTCTCTACTAAAAAATACAAAAAACTAGCCGGGCGAGGTGGCAGGCGCCTGTAGTCCCAGCTACTCGGGAGGCTGAGGCAGGAGAATGGCGTGAACCCGGGAGGCGGAGCTTGCAGTGAGCTGAGATCCGGCCACTGCACTCCAGCCTGGGCGGCAGAGCGAGACTCCGTCTCAAAAAAAAAAAAAATAGAGAGAGAGAGAGATTAAGCTGAGCATGGTAGGGAACACTTGAAATCCCAGCTACTCCGGAGGCTAAGGCACATAATCGCTTGAACCCAAGAGAAGGAGGTTGCAGTGAACTGAGATCGTGCTGCTGCACTCCAGCCTGGGCAACAGAGAGAGACTCTGTCTTAAATTAAAAAATAAATACTACTTGCTATTATCACTCAACAATATGACCTGGACGCTACTCCGGAAAGCATGTGGTTGAAGGGGAAGGAAGTGTGTCTGGGGTGTAAAGTCGGACTCCCTGGGTTCAGATCCTTGCAGAGTAACAGGCTGATTATGTTACTATGGGTAATTATTTCATCTCTCTGGGTCACTTTCTCCAATTGGAAAATTGTTATAATGATTTAATATAGAGTGCTTGGGCCAGACGCGGCAGCTCACACCTGTAATCCCAGCACTCTGGGAGGCCGAGGCGGTGGATCATGAGGTCAGGAGATTGAGACCATCCTGGCTAACATGGTGAAACCCCTTCTCTACTACAAATACAAAAAATTAGCTTGGCGTGGTGGCGGGCGCCTGTAGTCCCAGCTACTCAGGAAGCTGACGCAGAATTGCTTGAACCCGGGAGGCAGAGGTTGCAGTGAGCTGAGAGCACGCCACTGCACTCCAGCCTGGCTACAGAGTGAGACTCCATCTCAAAAACAAAAACAAACAAACAAACAAAAATATATATACACACAGAGAGAGACAGAGTGCTTTACTGGGGGAGCCTAGATCGCACCACTGCACTCCAGCAGCCTGGGTGACAGAGTGAGACCTTCGCTCAAAAAAAAAAAAAGGTGCTTGGCCAGTGTGGTGGCTCGTGCTTGTAATCCCAACACTTCAAGAGGCCAAGATGGGCAGATCAGTTGAGGCTAATGAGACCTGGTCTCTATTTCAAAAAAAAAGAAAAAGAGTTTGAAAAATAATAATAATCTAAAGCACAGGCCGGGCACGGTGCCTCACGCTGGTAATCCCAGCACTTTGGGAGGCCGAGGCACGCGGATCACAAGGTCAGGAGATCAAGACCATCCTGGACAACCTGGTGAAACCCTGTCTCTACTAAAAACACAAAAAATTAACCAGACGTGTTGGCGGGTGCCTGTAGTCCCAGCTACTTGGGAGGCTGAGGCAGGAGAATGGCATGAACCCGGGAGGCAGAGCTTGCAGTGAGCCGAGATAACGCCACGGCACTCCAGCCTGGATGACAGAGCGAGACTCCGTCTCAAAAAAAAAAATAAAAGCACTTAATGCCTTGTCTGACTCTGACTAAGCTTTCTATAAACATTCACTCTTTCTTTCCTTTCCTTTTTTTTTTTTTTTTTGAGACCGAGTCTCATTCTGTCGCCCAGGTTGGTGTGCAGTGGTGTAATCTTGGCTCACTGCAACCTCCAGTTCCCAGGTTCAAGTGATTCTCCTGCTTCAGCCTCCCAAGTAGCTGGGATTACAGGCATGTGCCACCACATCTGGTTAATTTTGTGTTTTTAGTAAAGACAGGATTTCTCCATGTTGGTCAGGCTGGTCTCGAACTCCCAACCTCAGGTGATCCTCCCACCTCAGCCTCCCAAAGTGCTAGGATTACAGGTGTGAGCCACCGCGCCTGGCCTTAGAGACAGGTTTTCATCATGTTATCCAGGCTAGTCTTGAACTCCTGACCTCAAGTGACCCTCCTGCCTCCCAAAGTGCTGGGATCACAGGTGTGAGCCACCGCTCCTGACTAAACATTCACTCTTATTATAATCTGCAGGCCCACCTCTTTTTTTCTTAAACGACTTAAAAAATTCTCATTTTGAAATGTAACATATATTTATTTATTATTATTATTATTTATTTTTATTTTTATTTTTTTTTTGAGACAGTGTCTCATTCTGTCACCCAGGCTGGAGTGCAGTGGTGTGATCTTGGCTCACTGCGACCTCTGCCTCCCGGGTTCAAGCGATTCTTCTGCCTCAGCCTCCCAAATAGCTGGGATTACAGGTGCGCACCACCACGCCCGGCTGTTTTTTTTTTTTTTTTCTTCGTATTTTTAGTAGAGATGAGGTTTCACCATATTGGCCAGGCTGGTATTGAACTCCCGACCTCGTGATCCGTCCACCTTGGCCTCCCAAAGTACTGGGATTACAGGCGTAAGCCACCGCGCCCGGCCTGTTTATTAAGGCCTCACTTTATTGCCCAAGCTGGTCTGGAACCCCTGGGCTCAAGCAGTCCTCCTGCCTCAGACTCCCAATGTGTGTGAGACACTGCACCCATGAAAACGTAACATACGTATATGTTATATACGTATGTTACATTATATATATAGTGTGTGTATATGTGTGTGTATACATATACACACACATATATATTTGCATCATAAATGTTATTCCTGACGTGGGACAGATTCCTTTCATCCCCCCAGGTGAATCACATGGTACCCTGGACAGACCTAGGAAGCCCTCCCTTTCACCATCTCCAGGGCGGTAGTGAGAACGGCAGGTGCTGTGGACTGGGAAGGCTTTGGAGTTTCCCAGCCTACCTCTTCTCCCTTTCTCAACAAAGGATACCCGTTCCCTATTATTCCTCTTATCCACTCTTCCCTTTAAAAAAAAAACCCACAAAACCATCATCAATTAAAAAACACAAAGAAAACCTTTTCAAGTATTGGGAGTTAGGGGTCCTGGGCTGGGACTTGGGGTTACAGGTCACCAAGAAAGAGGGAGGGGAAGAGAAGGAGGGGCTGTCCCTACTGCTGGCTTTCTTCTTTACTGCATGCTATGGCAACTGTGTGTCGACCTCCTCTGCTGGCAACTGTACATACGGGACCACTGAGCCTGGAATGAAGCAGTCTTTTTTTACATTTTTTTTTGAGACAGAGTCTCACTCTGTCGCACAGGCTGGAGTGGAGCAGCATGATTTCAGCTCACTGCAGCCTCCGTCTCTTGGGTTCCAGCAATCCTCCTGTTTCAGCCTCCCAAGTAGCTGGGATTACAGGTGCCTGCCTCCACGTCCAGCTAAGTTTTGTATTTTAGTAGAGATGGGGTTTTGCCATGTTGGCCAAGCTGGTCTCAAACTCCTGACCTCAGGTGATCCACCTGCCTTGGCCTCCCAAAGTACTGGGATTACAGGTGTAAGCCACTGCACCCAGGCTAGACATTCTTCACTGATAAAATGTTAGGCTGTTTCTCAAGGTGTGTAACCCTGATGTCAGCTCATTTGATGTTGAGATACTGATCCACCAAATAGAGGGTGCCCCAGACATTCAGGTCATCCTTGAGTTCCACGACCACATTCTTGCCCACAAGGGACTTGAAAAATGAACAGAAGAGCATGATGCTGGCGACCTGACCAGGAAAAGCAACACATATTTTATTTTATTTTATTTTATTTTATTTTATTTTATGTATTTATTTTGAGATGCTGTCTCACTCTTTCACCCAGGCCGGAGTGCAGGGGCACAATCTTGGCTCACTGCAACCTCTGCCTCCCGGGTTCAAGCAATTCTCTGCCTCAGCTTCCTGAGTAGCTGGGATTACAGGTGCCCACTGCCATGCCTGTCTAATTTTTTTTTTTTTTTGGCATTTTTAGTAGTGACAGGGTTTCACCAAGTTGGCCAGGCTGGTCTTGAACTCCTGACCTTGTGATCCACCCACCTCGGCCTCCCAAAGTGCTGGGATTATAGGCACGAGCCACCGTGCCCGGCCAGCAACACATATTTTAAAAGGATAGACGTTGGTTGGGCACAGTGGCTTATACCTGTAATCCCAGCACTTTGGGAGGCTGAGGTTGGTGCATCACCTGAGGTCAGGGGTTCGAGACCACCCTGGGCAACATGGCAAAACCCTGTCTCTACTAAAATACAAAAATTGCCACTGAACTGCAGCTTGGGCAACAGAGCAAGATTCTGTCTCAAAAAAAAAAAAAAAAAAAAAAAAAAGGCGGAGGGGAGTGGGGTTGAGAAGGTCAAGTATTCACAAACTGAACTAAGGTATGTAACTACAATTCTGTTTCCATTGCCCAGAAGCTGCTCCTGTCATCCCAGTAGTTATTACCGTTCCAAAAGTCAACCACTGATCTATGTTCCATTATTATAGGTTAATTAGCAAGGCCTGTTCTAGAACTTCAGAAAAAAGTGTGTGGCTTCTTTCACACAGCATTATGCTTTTTGGGGAGAGATTCATCCATATTTTTGCCTGTATCAATAGTTTATTCCTGGACCAGGCGCTGTGGCTCACACCTGTAATCTCAGCACTTTAGGAGGCTGAGGCAGAAGGATCACTTGAGACCAGCCTGGGCACCCATAGGGAGACCCTCCTCTCTATAAAAATTTAAAAAATTAGCTGGGTATGGTCAGGTGTGGTGGCTCACACCTAAAATCCCAGCACTTTTGGAGGCCGAGGTGGGCGGATCACCGGAGGTCGGGAGTTTCAGACCAGGCTGACCAACATGGAGAAACCCCGTCTCTACTAAAAATACAAAATGACCTGGGCGTGGTGGCACATGCCTGTAATCCCAGCTACTCAGAGGCTAAGGCAAGAGAATCACTTGAACTTGGGAGGCGGAGGTTGTGGTGAGCTGAGATCATGCCATTGCGCCACTGCAATCCAGCCCGAGCAACAAGAGTTAAACTCTGTCAAAAAAAAAAAAAAAATTAGCCAGGCATGATGGTGTGTGCCTGTAGGCCCAGCAACTTGGGAGGCTGAGGCAGGAGGATCACTTGAGCTGAGGAGGTCAGGGCTTCAGACAACTATGACTGCACCATCACACTCCAGCCTGGGCAACAGAGCAAGATCCTGTCTCTAAAAAAAAAAGAAAGAATAAAATGTTCATTCCTCATCACTAAGGAGAATCCCATGGTATGGGTGAAACCCATGATGGTTTGCTTCACCATTAATCGGTTAATGGGCATTTGGGCTGCTCCTAGTTTTTCTGCCCATTACGAATAAGGATACTATAAAGCTGCCGTGAACATTTATATGAATGTCTCTGTGGGTTTTTTCTTTTCTTCGCTTATATTTTTCTTGGGTATATACCTAGGAATGCAATTTCTAGGGCATTAACTTTGCAAGAAACTGCCAGATCGTTTTCCAACTGGTTGTGGCATTTTACATTCTCACCAACAGTGTAGGAGAGCCCCCATATGCTTCCCATCTTCCTCAACACTTGGTTCGACCAGTCTTTTTAATTTTAGCTATTCAGGTGGGAGTGCAATGGTATCTCATCGACATTTCAATTTACATTTCCCTGATGACTTTGTGCTTTATTATTATTATTATTATTATTATTATTTTGAGACAGGGTCTCACTCTCTCACCCAGGCTGGAGTGCAGTGATATTTTCACACGTTTTTCTTTTTTTTTTTGAGACAGAGTTTCACTTTTTGCCCAGTTCTGTTGCCCAGGCTGGAGTGCAATAGCGTCATCTCGGCTCACCACAACTTCCACCTCATTGGTTCAAGTGATTCTCCTGCCTCAGCCTACTGAGTAGCTGGGATTACAGGCATGCGCCACCATGCCAGGCTAATTTTTTGTATATTTAATAGAGACGGGGATTCTCCATGTTGGTCAGGCTGGTCTCGAACTCCTGAGTTCAGGTGATCTGCCAGCCTCGGCCTCTCAAAGTGCTGGAATTACGGGCGTGAGCCTCTGCGCTCGGTCTGCTTTCACCCATTTTTTCCACAACAGCTGTCGAGGCTACAGGGAACACTTCTTGGTTACTACATCCCATGCACACACACCTGCAGTGATTTGTCCAGGGTCAGTGCCAGACAGGAATCGCACCAGGTGAACATGACTTGGATTTACTCTTTCTGCCAGAAAGCATTCTGCTTCAAAGCATTTACTCCCCTGATTTTATGTTGTCAAACTCTAAAATTCTTACCAATCTGATGAATGGAAATGGCATCTTTTGGTATGTTCAGTGGTACACCATGATCAATAGTTACCTATCAATTATTTATCTATCCATCATTTATTATTATTAATTATTATTATTATTTTGAGACAGGGTTGCCCAGGCAGTGGAACAATCATGGCTCACTGCAGCCTCAAACTGCTGGACCCAAGTGATCCTCCTACCTCAGCCTCCCGAGTAGCTGAATTACAAGTGTGCATTACCAAACCCGGGTAATTATTATTATTATTATTTTGTTTTTTTGAAATGGAGTCTCGCTCTGTCGCCCAGGCTGGAGTGTAGTGACGCAGTCTTGGCTCACTGCAAGCTCCGCCTCCCGGGTTCACGCCATTCTCCTGCCTCAGCCTCCCGAGTAGCTGGGACTACAGGCACCGGCCACCCCTGGCTAATTTTTTTGTATTTTTAGTAGAAACGGGGTTTCACCGTGTTAGCCAGGATGATCTTGATCTCCTGACCTCGTGATCCGCCTGCCTCTGCCTCCCAAAGTGCTGGGATTACAGGCGTGAGCCACCGCGCCCGGCTAAGCCCGGCTAATTTTTCAAATTTTTTGTACAGACGAGTCTTCCTATGTTGCCCAGGCTGGTCTGGAACTCTTTGGCCCAAGCTATCCTCCCGCCTCAGCCTCCGGAGTGGCTGGGATTACAGGCCCGCGCCACCACGCCCAGCCTCAGTATCTCCTTGACGATGAAATGCATAGATGAATGAATGAATGAATGAATGAATGAATGAATGAATGACAGACCTCTCTTTGCTCACCGTGCACACCCTCAAGAGGGTTACTCGAGAGCCAAGACTGGAAACAAAGGTTGGGGCCCCACCCATCCAGGGCCAGGACCCGCCCCCGGGACCCGCCCTCGCCCGCTCGAGGCTCCCATTGGAGGAGGCGCGCGGGGGCTGGCCCGGCGGGCGGGGCGGGGCCGGGGCCCGGGGCGGGGCGCTGCAGCCCGCGGAGCCTCCCGCCCGCCCGGGCTGGGGTCGCGCTGGCTCGGACTCCGCTCCCCGCCCCGCCGCGGCCATGGAGGACGAGCGGAAAAACGGAGCCTACGGTAGGAGCTGCCTCCGGTCAGGGGCCGCCTCTGCTGACTTGGGGGTGGGAGGACCTTGAGCGAGGGGGACATCTGAGACCCTAGGCACCCGCCCTGCCGCTGGAGGGCCCTCCGCGCTGGGGCCCCCGCATCCCACACTGCGCGGATCCCACGCCCCCTGCTCCAGCCGGGTCGCCCCGCGTCCCCTCCCCGGGAGCCCCAGCTCCCCCTCCGGCTGATGAGCCGGTGCTCATGGCGCATGCTCCGCCCGGGGAGGTCCCGTTATCTGGGTGGCTCAGATGGCGGGCGGGGGAGGGGAGGCGCGGCGATCCGGGCTCGGAAAAGAGACAGGGCCCTGACCTCCCCAAATCCCCCTCCTCTTCCAAACCCCTTTGTCCACTTCTTCCTCCTGCCCCTTTCCGCCAGAAGTAGCCGTCCAGGGCTTTTAGCCAGATGGGGAAACTGAGGCAAGACTGGGCAGACCGAATACCCAGCTGACAGCCCACCGGGTCTGGCTAGCCGCCTGGAAACGGCGGAAAGAAGGGCATCTTTGGTGAGGGGGCAGGAAGGAAGCAGGAAACAATTGAGAAACTTTCCCCTCCCTGTGCAAGGGGCTAGGGGCCCCCACCTCCCACTTCGGGAGGTGCTGGCGGCTGGAACTTCCTCCGGCGAACCTCTTGGGGCGGCCTCAGGCATTTGGCCCTGGGCATGGGCCCAGGATGTGGGCTTCTCTATCACCAGCGCCCTGTGGTTCCACCCTCCCCTGGATTCCCACGGTGGGGGGAGTTGCCATCCTTAGTTTTTCCTTTCTCTTCTCCATTTTGGGTCCCCAAGACCCAACTCAGTACCAGCCCCACGTGGTACTACCCTGGGGGCAAAGAAGCACTGTCGCGCCCCTCTTTGTGTGACAAGAACTTCCTGGAAACTGTGACACTGAAGGGCCTTGGGGAGGGGGCCGGAAACTGCTCGAAATTATTCAAGAAAAACAAGTTGGGTAGAGCTGTGCCTCCCTGCCCCTAGGGACTGTATGGCCTCAGGAGGCTACCGGGAGAGACAGATCAGGGAGGCTGGGACCTTCCCTGCAGAGCCCAGTCAAGGGGAGGCAGCAGTACCTGGCCACCTCCCAGCACCCCCTTCTCGATTGAAGCTGCTGCCCAGTCCTCTGGAGGGACCCCCTTGGTCTTGATTTGGGCTCAAATCCCAGCCCCAGCGGCTGTGGGTGCGGTGTGTCCCTTGGGTGTGGCAGGCTGTCTCTCACCTGAGAGTCTCAGCCTGAGGTTCCAGCCAGGTCTTGCCTGCTTGTGGGCAGCATCTGAGGGGGTCTTGGGTCTCTATGAAGTTTGGCTGGGACAGGGACGAGGGGCAGAGAGGACAATGATATGATTCACCCAGCCTTGAATTTGGCCAAAGGATGGAATTGAGCTGTGGACGGAGCAGGGCAGACCTCCCAGGCCCACACATGAGACAGGGGACCCCGCCAGACAGAGCTTGTTCTGGGCTTAAGGGAGTACCTTCAATCAACAAATATTTGTTGAGCACAATTTAGGCAGGGGTCTAGACACTGGAAACCCAGCAGTGAATAGAGCAGTGAAATCCTTGACCGCAGGGAGTAGTCAAGGGAAGGAATGTGTAATTTTAGGTTGTAAGTTGTGAAGCAAAGAACGGGACATCGTGTGATCTTGTGTGGCAGAAACAGCAGCGATTATTTTAGGTTACTAAGGGTTGGAAGTTGAGCCAGCCGTGGGAAGATTTAGGGGAAGTGTGTTTCATGCAGAAAGAACAGCAAACAAACCACATCGTTACTTAATTATATTTTGCCTTGGGGCCAGAGGGGGCATCTGGTTTGATTGCTTGAAGTAGGGGTTTTGCTTAGCTTGGAGTAGTCCCTTCACATCAGAACCAAAAACCTGGGGGCCTTGCACTGGCCCATAAAGTCCCTGATAGATGAAGGGAGCTTTAGGGAGCTTTCCCCTAGGGATGGTGTGGAAGAGTGACTCACTTATCCTACCCTCCTGCCCCAGTGGCTTCCCATCCGTCGTGAGTTTAGGGGCTGACATCAGACAAACCCAGGCTCAAATCCTGGCTCTGACATTTAGGAGCCATGTGGCCCTGGGTGAGTCCGTGACCTCTCTGAAGCTCTGTGTCTTTGTCTGTAGGACTCGGTGGACCACACTCACTGGTAGAGGAAGCATTTTGCATAGTCTGGCAAGCTCGATGTGCTCAGGAGGCCTCTGGGGCTGGTGTTACTGAGGACATGGCTTTCCGCTGAGCTGACGGAGAAGCAACCCAAGGCATTGAGTTGGGTGAGACCAGGTTGGGCAGGAAGTACATGCCTCAGCAGAGATCATATCTAAAGGAAGGCAGCAGTTCCGAGGGAAATGGGGAAATGGCTCTGGGCCCCGGCGGATGTCAGCAATGGGCACTGCCATCCTTCCCATCCAGCCCAAGCTTGGCAAGAGCAGTGCAGAAAAAGATTCTAGAATCCAAAACAATAAACTCTGACCATGGAGAAATAAAACTAGGGTCGGCAGGGGGTCAGTAATGATGCTTATTTAAAAAACGGACTCTTGGCCGGGCGCGGTGGCTCACGCCTGTAATCCCAGCACTTTGGGAGGCCAAGGCGGGCGGATCACAAGGTCAGGAGATCGAGACCACGGTGAAACCTCGTCTCTACTAAAAATACAAAAAAAATTAGCCGGGCGCGGTTGTGGGCCCCTGTAGTCCCAGCTACTCGGGAGGCTGAGGCAGGAGAATGGCGGGAACCCGGGAGGCGGAGCTTGCAGTGAGCTGAGATCCGGCCACTGCACTCCAGCCTGGGCGACAGAGCCAGACTCCGTCTCAAAAAAAAAAAAAAACAAAAAACAAAAAAACGGACTCTTGCCAGGTGCGGTGGCTCACACCTGTAATCCCAGCACTTTAGGAGACCGAGGCTGGAGGATCACGAGGTCAGGAGATCAAGACAATCCTGGCTACCACGGTGAAACCCCTTCTCTACAGAAAATACAAAAAATGCCGGGCGCAGTGGCTCACGGCTGTAATCCCAGCACTTTGGAAGGCCGAGGCGGGTAGATCACCGGAGGCCGGGAATTCGAGACCAGCCTGAGCAACACGGTGAATCCCCATCTCTACTAAAAATACAAAGTTAGCCAGGTGTGGTGCGTGCCTGTAATCCTAGCTACTCGGGAGGCTGAGGCAGGAGAACCGCTTGAACTTGGGAGGCGGAGGTTGTGGTGAGCCGAGATTGCTCCATTGCACTACAGCCTGGGCAAAAAGAGTGAAATTCAGTCTCGAAATGAATAAATAAATAAGAAAAACACAAAAAATTAGCGTGTCTGTAGTCCCAGCTACTTGAGAGGCTGAGGCAGGAGAATCACTTTAAACTGGGAGGCAGAGGTTGCAGTGAGCCAAGATGGCGCCACTGCACTCCATCCTGGATGACAGAGTGAAACTCCATCTCAAAAGAAAAAATAAAATAAAAAAATGGACTCTTGGCCGGCCGAGGATTACAGACTCATGCCTGTAATACCAGCACTTTGGGAGGCTGAGGTGGGTGGGTCACTTGAGGTCGGGAGATCGAGGTCATCCTGGCCAA
Organism: Theropithecus gelada; assembly: GCF_003255815.1. Lineage (NCBI taxonomy): Eukaryota > Metazoa > Chordata > Mammalia > Primates > Cercopithecidae > Theropithecus > Theropithecus gelada. Next base: position 10,376,695 of record NC_037687.1, read on the forward strand.
AATGGTGAAACCCCATCTCTATTAAAAATATAAAAATTAGTCAAGCATGGTGGTGCACATCTGTAATCCTAGCTACTTGGGAGGCTGAGACAGGAGAATTGATTGAACCTGGGAGGCGGAGGTTGCAGTGAGCTGAGATGGTGCCACTGCACTCCAGCCTGGGCTATGGAGCGAGACTCTGTCTCAAAAAACAACAAAAACCAGACTCTGGCTGGACAGTCACTGATGCCTGTAATTCCAGCACTTTGGGAGTCCCAGGTGGGAGGATCGCTTGAGCCCATGAGTTTGAGACCAGCCTGGGCAATATAGTGAGACCCTGTTTCTACAAAAAATTTAAAAATTAACGGAGTGTGGCAGTGCTCACCTGTAGTTCCAGCTACTTGGGAGGCTGAGGTGGGAGGATTGCTTGAGCCCAGGAGGCAGAGGTTGCAGTGAGCAAAGATAGTGCCACTGCACTCCGGCCTGGATGACAGAGGAAGGCCCTGTCTCAAAAAGAAGATTCCAGCTGGGTGCTGTGGCTCATGCCTGTAATCCCAGCTTGGGAGGCCGAGGCTGGCGGATCACGAGGTCAGGAGATCGAGGTCAGGAGATCCTGGCTGACACGGTGAAACCCTGTCTCTACTAAAAATACAAAAAATTAGCTGGGCATGGTGGCGGGCACCTGTAGTCCCAGCTACTCGGGAGGCTGAGGCAGGAGAATGGCGTGAACCCAGGAGGCGGAGCTTGCAGTGAGCCAAGATCGGGCCACTGCACTCCAGCCTGGGCGACAGAACGAGACTCCGTCTCAAAAAAAACAAACCTCCCCCCCAAAAAACAAAACAAAACAAAACAAAAAAGCAGATTCCCTTGTCCCATTTGCCAGAATACAATTCAGCCTGCAGTGAGGCCCTGGCACCTGATTTAAACATATATACATATGACTGGGTGTGGTTGCTCACGCCTGTAATCTCAGCACTTTGGGAGTCCGAGGCAGGTGTATCACCTGAAGTCAGGAGTTCAAGACCAGCCTGACCAACATGGTGAAACCCTGTCTCTACTAAAAATACAAAAATTGGCCAGGCACAGTGGCTCACGCCTCTAATATTAGAACTTTGGGAGGCTGAGGCAGGTGGATCACCTGAGGTCTGAAGTTCGAGACCAGCCTTACCAATATGGTGAAACCCTGTCTCTACTAAAAATACAAAAATTAGCTTGGCGTGGTGATGTGCACCTGTAGTCCCAGCTATGTGGGAGGCTGAGACAGGAGAATTGCTTGAACCCAGGAGGCAGTGGTTGCAATGAGCTGAGATTGTGCCATTGCACTCCAGCCTGGGTGACAAGAGTGAAACTCTGAAAAAAAAATTATATATATATAAAAATATATCTATACACATACACATATATATGTATATATGAAAAGGTTGTTACTTGCCGCTATTTTCTTTGAAAGGGATAATACAGTTACTTGCTTTAAATACAAAAGATGCTATGGTTTTATGATGAAAGTTTCCCTCTTGCTCTCTTACCCTGGACCATACTTTATTCTTTGTTGTTGTTGTTTATACACAGGGTCTCACTCTGTTGCCCAGGCTGGGCTAGAGTGCAGTGGTACGATCATAGCTTACTGCAGCCTCAAATTCCTGGGCTCAAGTGATCCTCCTGTGTAGTTGAGACTTATAGGTGAGTGCCGTGATGCTCAATTAATTTTTTTTTTTTTTTTTTAAGAGGCAGGGTCTCACCATGTTGCCCAGGCTGGTCGTGAACTCCTGGGCTCAAGCAATCCTCTTGTATTGGCCTCCCAAAGTGCTAGCATTATAGGCATGAGTCACCACACTCAGAGTTTTATTTGTTTATTTGTTTTGCCTAATGTATATTGGAGATGATCTCGTGTCAAAACCTCCAAAGCTTCCTCAATCATTTATTGTTATTATTATTTTATTTTTTTAAGAGACAGGGTCGCCTGGCATGGTAGCTCACTCCTGTAATCCCAGCACTTTGGGAGGCCGAGGCGGGCAGATCATGGGGTCAGGAGATCAAGACCATCCTGGCCAACATGGTGAAACCCCGCTTTTTTTTTTTTTTTTTTGAGACAGAGTCTTGCTCTGTCTGCACACCCATGTGACATCTGTCTCCCCCCAACACATGTGGGCATCTCATACTCAGTGCGGCAGCATCTAAGCTTTTTTTTTTGAGACACAGTCTCACTCTGTCACCCAGGCTGGAGTGCAGTGGCACAGTCTCAGCTCACTGCAAGCTCCGCCTCCTGGGTTCATGCCATTCTCCTGCCTCAGCCTCCCAAGTAGCTGGGACGACAGGCACCCTCCACCACGCCCGGCTAATTTTTTGTATTTTTAGTAGAGATGGAGTTTCACCGTGTTAGCCAGGATGGTCTCAAACTCCTGACCTCGTGATCTACCCGCCTCGGCCTCCCAAAGTGCTGGGATTACAGGCGTGAGCCACTGCGCCCAGCCACCCTGTTTCTACTAAAAATAAAAAAATTAGCCGGGCATGGTGGCGTGCACCTCTAGTCCCAGCTACTTGGGAGGCTGAGGCAGGAGAATCACTTGAACCCAGGAGGTGGAAGTTGCAGTGAGCCGAGATTGCGCCACTCCACTCTAGTCTGGGTGACAGAGCGAAACCCTGTCTCAAAAAATAAATAAATAAATAAATAAATAAATAGACAGGGTCTTGCTATGTTGCCTTGGCTAGCCTAGAACTCCTGAGTTAAAGGGATCCTCCCACCTCAGCCTCCCGAGTAGCTGGGACCAATTACAGGTGTGTGCCATGCTCCCAGCACAGTATTTTTTCACAGTATCAGAATAGTACATTTGTGGATGGACTGTCTTTTATTTAGCCAATCAAAGGGAATATTTATTTTAAACTTTTTTTTGAAGTAGGAAATACATACATAAAAGGGCATAGATCCTAAATATATGAGGCTGAAGGAGCTTTCACAAGGTGAACACCTCATCTGGCCAGCACCCAGATAAGGAAAAAAGAACATTTCCAGGGCCCTGTCATGTGCAAGAAGGGTCTATCTGTATTATTATTATTATTTTATTAGTATATACACATATATATATATATTTTTTAATTTGAGACAAGGGCTCACTCTGTCACCCAGGGTGAAGTGCAGTGGTACAATCTCAGCTCACTGAAACCTCTGCCTCCTGGTTTTAAGCAATTCTCCTGCCTCAGCCTCCCAAGGATCTGGGACTACAAGGTTCAAGTTACCATGCCTGATTAATTTTTGTATTTTTTGTAGAGACCGGGTTTTGCCATGTTGCCCAGGGTGGTCTGGAACTCCTGGGCTCAAGCTATCCACCTGCTTCAGCCTGCCAGAGTGCTGGAGCTAGAGGCTTGAGCCACTGCACCCAGCCTACCGTTTTTTTTTTTTTTTTTTTTTTTTTGAAATGGAGTCTTGCCTTGTCGCCCAGGCTGGAGTGCAGTGGCGCGATCTCGGCTCACTGCAACCTCTGCCTCCTGGGTTCAAGCGATTCTTCTGCTTCAGCCTTCCCAGTAGCCTGGACTACAGGCATGTGCCACCATGCCCGGCTAATTTTTGTATTTTTGGTAGAGACAGGGTTTCACCATATTGGCCAGGCTGGTCTTGAACTCCTGATCTCATGATCTGCCCGCCTTGGCCTCCCAAAGTGCTGAGATTACAGGCATGAGCAACTGCGCCCGGTCCAGCCTATATTTTAAATTGAAGTGTAATTTGGTGTTTTTTGTTGTTGTTGCTCCTTTTTTCTTTTTTTTTTCAAGACAGAGTCTTGCTCTGTCGCCCAGGCTGGAGTGCAGTGGCATGATCTCAGCTCACTGCAACCTCCGCCTCCTGGGTTCAAGCGATTCTCCTGCCTCAGGCTCCTGAGTAGCTGGGATTACAGGTGCACCTCACCACGTCCAGCTACTTTTTGTATTTTTAGTAGAGACGGGGTTTTGCCATGTTGGTCAGGCTGGTCTCAAACTCCTGACCTCAAGTGATCCACCTGCCTCAGCCTCCCAAAGTACTAGGATTACAGGCATGAACCACTGCACCTGGTGAAGTATAGTTTACATACTAAAAATCACACATTATTAGTTTTTTTGTGGAGATGGAGTCTCGCTATGTTGTCCAGGCTGGTCTTGAACTCCTGGGCTCAAGTGATCCTCCCACCTCAGCCTCTTAAAGTACTGAGAATACAGGTATAAGCCACCGTGCCCAGCCCATAACTCTTTTTCAATGTACAGATCTATGATGTTACATTTATTTATTTATTTATTTATTTATTTATTGAGAGTCTCGCTTTGTTACCCAGGCTGAAGGACAGGGCACGATCTTGGCTCACTGCTGCCTCTACCTCCCGGGTTCAAGTGATTCTCGTGCCTCAGCCTCATGAATAGCTGGGATTATAAGCACGCACCACCATGCCTGGCTAATTTTTGTATTTTTAGTAGAGACGGGGTTTCACCATGTTGGCCAGGCTGGTCTTGAACTCCCAACCTCAAATGATTCTCCCACCTTGGCCTCCCAAAGTGTTGGAATTACAGGCGTGAGCCACCGAGCCCGGCTAATGTTACTTATATTTAGATTGTTGGGTGGTGGCCTGTTTTTGTAAGGCTGGTGGGCTAAGAATGGCTCCTTTATTTTTAAATGATTGTAAAAAAAAGAAAAAATATATATATATATGACAGAGATGATATGTGAACCACAAAGCTTAAAATCTTTGATATCTGGTCCTTAACAGAAAACATTTGCAGAGACCTGGTAGAGAATTCTCCCTAGAGACTTTTCCTTATTATTATTTTTTTTTTGAGATGGAGTTTCGCTCTTGTTGCCCAGGCTGGAGTGCAATGGCGTGATCTCAGCTCGCTGCAACCTCTGCCTCCTGGATTCAAGTGATTCTCCTGCCTCAGACTCCTGAGTAGCTGCGATTACAGGCTCCTGCCACCACACCTGGCTCATTTTTGTATTTTCAGTAGAGACGGGGTTTCACCATGTTGGCCAGGCTGGTGGGGAACTCCTGCTCTCAAGAGATCCGCTCGCCTCGGCCTCCCAAAGTGCTGGGATTACAATTGTGAGCCACCGCACCCCACTGAGACTTTTCTTTTTTCTTTTGTCATTTCCCAATCAATCCCCAAAGTGAGCATTTGATTTATTTATTTATTTATTTATTTACTTACTTACTTACTTACTTACTGGTTGAATTCCTGGGCTCAAGCGATCCTTCCCCTTCAACCTCCTGAGTAGCTGGGACTATAGGCATGTGCCTCTATGCCGGGCTAGAGAGTATTATTTTAAAATATGATTTTAGGCTGGGCACGGTGCCTCACGCCTGTAATTCCAGCCCTTTGTGAGGCTGAGGCAGGCAGAGCACATGAGGTCAGGAGTTCAAAACCAGCCTGGCCAACAGGGAGAAACCCTGTCTCTACTAAAAATACAAAAATTAGCCGGGCGTGGTGGCGCGTGCCTGTTATCCCAGCTACTTGGGAGGCTGAGGCAGGAGAATCACTTGAACCTGGGAGGCGGAGGTTGCAGTGAGCTGAGATGGTGCCACTGTTCTCCAACCTGGGGAATAGAGTGAGACTCCATTTCAAATAAATAAATAAATATGATTTTATAAAAATGAAATAAAATATGATTTTTAAACTCTTGGTCAGGCCCACGAGCTGGAGCCCAGCCTGGGCAACATAGCAAAATCCTCATTTCTACTATAAAAATAAACAAGGCCGGGCACGGTGACTCACCCCTGTAATCTCAACACATTGGGAGGCTGAGGTGGGTGGATCACGACGTCAGGAGTTCAAAACCAGCCTGGCCAAGATAGTGAAACTCCATCTCTGCTAAAACTACAAAAATTAGCCAGGCGTGGTGGCAGGTGCCTGTAATCTCAGCTACTCGGGGGGCTGAAGCAGGAGAATCACTTGAATCTGGGCAGCAGAGGTTGCAGTGAGCCGAGATTGCGCCACTGCACTCCAGCCTGGGTAAGAGAGTGAGACTCCATCTCAAAAAATAATAAACAAACAAACAAACAAGAGACCTGGTGCAATGGTTCACTCCTGTAATCCCAGCTGTTTGCGAGGCCAAGGTGGGTGGATCGCTTGAGTCAGGAGTTTGAGACTAGCCTGGGCAACATTGCAAAACCCCTTCTTCCCAAAAATATACAAAAAATTAGCTGGGCATGGTGGCTCATGCCTGTGGTCTGAGCCACTCTGAAGGGTGAGGTGGGAGGATTGCTTGAGCCTGGGAGGCAGAGGTTGCAGTGAACCAACATTGTGCCACTGCACTCCAACCTAGATAACAGAATGAGACCCTGTCTCAAATATGCAAGTAAACAAATAAACTCTTACATAATAAAATTAATAAATTCCCTCTGTTCTGGCAGGGGGACGAAAAACTAATTATAAGTAAGTCCTTAAGTCCATGGAAGATTTTAGCTTTCCACGTGAAAATCTTCTACAAATCTTTGGTTAACTGTTTTCACCTCAGAGGTAGCTCAGCCAAGAAGTCTCCTTCCAGATTGTGACCTATTAATTTCTGTTTGTGTGTGGCATCTGGATCTTTTTTAAGCTTCTTAGACTGAGCCGGGTGTGGTGGCTCACTCCTATAATCCCAGGACTTTGGGATGCCAGGGCGGAAGGATCACTTGAGCCCAGGAATTTTATACCAGCCTGGGCAACATAGTGAGACCCTGTCTCTACAAAAAAACTTAAAAATTAGCAGGGCGTGGTGGTGCATGCCCGTAGTCCCATCCGCTAGGGAGTCTGAGGTGGGAGGATCACTTGAGCCCAGGCGGTCAAGGCTGCAGTGAGCTATGATTGTGCGCCTGCACTTCAGCCTGGGCAACAAAGGAGACCCTGTCTCAAAAAAAATAAAAAACATTAAATATTTCTAGAAGCAAATCTCTGGTTTTGTGCCTAGCACAGTCTAGTATACAGTAGGGGCCCTATCTTTTGCCCTTAACCCTTCTAAGCCTCCCCACCCAGATGCTGTCCTCAAACCCTTTGTCAACAGGAGGTGTCTGGGCAGCTGGTGATGCTCATTCCCCAGGCACAGACTTCTGGGAAGGCAGAGGCCAGCGGCTGGCTGTGTGGGTGAGGCTTTGGGTTGCTGCAGCCCTTGGGGACTTGGCCAGTGTCCGGAAGCTGTGGGGGCTGGGTGGCATTTGATGTCCTGGCACCAGCACTGTGACTGGGCAGGCTGCGGCAGTCCTCTTATCACCCACGCCCACTGCACTGGGTGGGTCAGTCGTCACAGCCAGCAAGGCTGGCACCCGAAGGCTGCCTCCCCCAATCCTGGCCTTGTCCAACAGCTCGGTTTTCCCACTTTTTCTTCCACACCATTGCTGCAAGATTATCTCTGCTTCTCCTAGTACCTGCCGAGGAAAAGGCCTGGGTGGGCTCCAGCAGGGCGTTGGTTTGATTCGTGGCTGTGTTCCTCACCAGCCGTGTGGTCCGAGCAAGCAGCCTCGGCGTGCCCGTCGTGAAATGGGATCACACTATTGGTTAGTGGGGATAGGAGGAGTTGTTTTTGTTTTGTTATTTTTATTCGTTTGGTTTATTTTTATTTATTTTTATTTAATTTAATTAATTAATTTATTTATTTATTTATCTATTTTTTTTTTTGAGACGGAATCTTGCTCGGTCGCCCAGGCTGGAGTGCAGTGGCACGATCTCGGCTCACTGTAAGCTGCGCCTCCTGGGTTCACGCCATTCTCCTGCCTCAGCCTCCCGAGTAGCTGGGACTACAGGCGCCCGCTGCCACGCCCAGCTAGTTTTTTGTTTTATTGTGTTTTGTTTTGTTTTTGAAAGGAGTCTCGCTCTGTTGCCAGGCTGGAGTGCAGTGGCGCAGTCTTGGCTCACTGCAACCTCTGCCTCCTGGGTTCAAGCGATTCTCCTGCCTCAGCCTCCCAAGTAGCTGAGATTACAGGCACCTGCCACCACGCCCAGTTAATTTTTGTATTTTTAGTAGGGATGGGGTTTCACTACAATGGCCAGGCTGGTCTTGAACTCCTGACCTCGTGATCTACCTGCCTCGGCCTCCCAAAGTGCTGAGATTACAGGCATGAGCCACCGCGCCCGGCCGGTTTTATTTTTTTTAGAGACAGGGTTTCTGTCATCCAGGCTGGAGTGCAGTGGCATGATCACAGCTCACTGCAGTCTCTGCCTCCGGGCTCAAGCGATTCTCCCACCTCAGCCTCCTGAGTAGCTCGTACCACAGGCACGCACCACCACACCCAGCTAATATAGTTATTTTTTTGTTTTTTCTTTTCTTTTCTTTTTTTTTTTTTTTTGAGATGGAGTCTCGCTCTGTCATCCAGGCTAGAGTACAGTGGCGCGATCTTGGCTCGCTACAACCTGCCTCCTGGGTTCAAGTGATTTTCCTGCCTCAGTTTCCCGAGTAGCTGGGACTACAGGCGCCCACCACTATGCCTGGATAATTTTTTGTATTTTTGGTAGACACGGGGTTTTACCGCATTGGCCAGGCGGGTCTCGAGCTCCTGACCTCAAATGATCTGCCTGCCTTGGCTTCCCAAAGTGTTGGGATTACAGGCGTAAGCAACTGCACCTGGCCAACTTGAAGGCTTTGGCTGGGTGTAGTGGCTCATGCCTGTAGTTCAAGCACTTTGGGAGGCCAAGGCGGGAGGATTGCTTGAACCCAGGAGTTTGAGACCAGCCTGGGCAACATAGTGAAACCCCGTCTCTTTAAGAAAAATGGAAGAGGGAGGTAGCAGAGTCAGAGGAGGACATGGAACAACGGAAGCGAGGTGGGTTTGATGTGACTGCTGGCTTTAAAAATGGAAGAAGCGGCCAGGAGCCAAGGAATGTGGGTGGCCTCTAGAAGGTGAAACAGGCAAGGAAACAGATTTTCCCCTAGAATCTCCGAAAGAAACACAGCCCTGCCTATACCTCGATTGTAGCCCAGTGAGATGCATTTTGTACTTCTGCCCTCCTGAGCTGTGAGATAATACATTTGTGTTTTTAATTTATTATTATTATTATTGTTATTATTTTAAGACAAGTTTTGTTCTTGTTGCCCAGGCTGGAGTGCAGTGGCGCGATCTCGGCTCGCTGCAACCTCTGCCTCCTGATTTCAAGCGATTCTCCTGCCTCAGCCTCCTGAGTAGCTGGGATTACAGGCACACGCCACCACGCCCAGCTAATGTTTTGTATTTTTAGTAGAGATGGGGTTTCACCACGTTGGTCAGGCTGGTCTCAAGTTCCTGACCTTAGGTGATCCACTTGCCTTGGCCTCCCAAAGTGCAGGGATTACAGGCATGAGCCACCGCGCCCAGCCATAAATTTGTGTTTTTTATTTTTTTATTTTTTTATTTTTTTGAGACGGAGTCTCGCTCTGTCGCCCAGGCTGGAGTGCAGTGGCGCGATCTCGGCTCACTGCAAGCTCTGCCTCCCGGGTTCACGCCATTCTCCTGCCTCAGCCTCCCGAGTAGCTGGGACTACAGGCGCCCACAACCGCGCCCGGCTAATTTTTTGTATTTTTAGTAGAGACGGGGTTTCACCGTGGTCTCGATCTCCTGACCTTGTGATCCGCCCGCCTCGGCCTCCCAAAGTGCTGGGATTACAGGCGTGAGCCACCGCGCCCGGCAATTTGTGTTTTTTAAGCCACCAAAGCATTGGTGTCTTGTTACAGCAACCATAGGAAATAATGCAGTTGACCCTCAAACCACATGGGTGTGAGGGGCACTGACCCCCTGTGAAATTAGAAATCTGTGTATGCCTTAAATTTTTGTAGAGACAGGGTTGTGATCTGTTGGTCAGGCTGGTCTCAAACTCCTGGCCTCAAGAGATCCTCCCACCTTAGCCTCCCAAAATGCTGGGGTTGCAGGCATGAGCCACCATGCCCGGCCTGCATATAACTCCCTAAAAACTTAATTAGTGATAGACTACTGTTGACTCAGCCTTACTGGTAACATGGAGGTCAGGAGTTTGAGACCAACCTGGCCAACATGGTGAAATCACGTCTCTATTAAAATCACAAAAATTAGCCAAGCATAGTGGTACGCACCTGTAATCCCAGCTACTTGGGAGGCTGAGGCAGGAGAATCGCTTGAACCTGGGAGGTAGAGGTTGCAGTGAGCCAAGATTGCGCCACTGCACTCCAACCTGGGCAACAGAATGAGACTCCGTCTCAAAAAAAAAAAAAAAGAAGAAAAGAAAATGTTATTAAGTTGGTGCAAAAGTAATTGCATTTCTTGCCTTTCTTTTTAATGGAAAAAATATTAAAATGTAAGGAAAAGAAAATACATTTATTATTCATTAGGTGGAAGCGGATCATCAAAAAGGTTTTCAGAGGCTAGGCGTGGTGGCTCACACCTGTAATCCCAGCACTTCGGGAGGCCAAGGCAGGTGGATCATTTGAGGTCAGGACTTCAAGACCAGCCTGTCCAACATGTTGAAAACCCTGTCTCTACTAAAAAAAAAATTAGGGGCCAGGTGCAGTGGCTCATGCCACCTGTAATCCCAGCACTTTGGGAGGCCAAGGTGGGAGGATCACTTGAGGTCAGGAGTTTGAGACCAGCCTGGCCCACATGGTGAAACCCCATTTCTACTAAAAATACAAGTTAGTTGGGCATGGTGGCTCACACCTGTAGTCCCCGCTACTCAGGAGGCTGAGGCACAAGAATCGCTGAAGCCCGGGAAGCAGAAGTTGCAGTGAGCTGAGGTCACACCAGTGTACTCCAGCCTGGGCAACAGAGAGAGACTCAAAAAAAAAGATGGTCTTCACATTGAGTGAGCTGAGGAGGAAGAGGAAGGGAAGGGGTTGGTCTTGCTGTCTCAGGGATAACAGAGGCAGAAGAAAATTGTGTTTAAGGGGATCCGTGAAGCTCAAACCTGTGTTGTTCGAAGGTTAACTGTCCATTGACTTGGGAGCTGGATAGCTTGGGTCTGCTGATTGCAATCTTTCGCACCATGGGCATCTTCTTTCTCTCTAGGCCTCAGTTGATCTGTCTGTCAAATGGGGATAATGATAGAAGTTGCTGTAAAGATGAAATGAGGTGGGTTGGACATGGTGGTTCACACCTGTGATCCCAGCACTTTGGGCAGCCAAAGCGGGATTGCCTGAGCCCAGGATTTAGAGACCAGCCTGGGCAACATAGCGAAACCCTGTCTCTACCAAAAGTACAAAAATTAGCCGGGCATGGTGGTGTGTGCCTGTAGTCCCAGCTGAGATGAAGGATCACTTGAGCCTGGGAGGTTGAGGCTGCAGTGAGCTACGATGGTGCCACTGCTTTCCAGCCTGGGTGACAGTGAGACCCTGTCTCCAAAGAAAAAAAAAAACCGGATGAAATGAGGTGAACCATGTAACATTTTGTTATTTTATTGATTGATCAATTGATTGAAACAGAGTGAAACTCTGTTTCAACATACACAGTGAAAAAGACAGGGTCTCATTCTGCTTCCCAGGCTGGAGTGCAGTGGTGCAATCTGAGCCCTCTGCAACCTCTGGAGTGCAGTGGTGCAATCTGAGCCCTCTGCAACCTCTGTCTCCTCAAGCTCAAAGATTCTCTCACCTCAGCCTCCCAAGTGGCTGGGACTACAAAGGTATGCCACCACGTCCCGTTAATTTTTGTTTTTTTTGTTGTTGTTTTGTTTTGTTTTTGTAGAGACGAAGTTTTGCCTGTTGCTTAGTCTAGTCTTGATCTCCTGGACTCAAGTAATCCACCCCCTTGGCCTCCCAAAGTGCTAGAATTACAGGATTCAGCCACCATGCCCTGTCTCTATTTTTACCTTTTTTTTTTTTTTTTTTGAGACGGAGTCTCGCTCTGTTGCCCAAGCTGGAGTGCAGTGGCCTGATGTCAGCTCACTGCAAGCTCCGCCTCCCAGGTTTACGCCATTCTCCTGCCTCAGCCTCCCGAGTAGCTGGGACTACAGGCGCCCGCTACCTCGCCCGGCTAGTTTTTTGTATTTTTTAGTAGAGACGGGGTTTCACTGTGTTAGCCAGGATGGTCTCGATCTCCTGACCCCGTGATCCGCCCGTCTTGGCCTCCCAAAGTGCTGGGATTACAGGCTTGAGCCACCGCACCCGGCCATGTTTTTACTTTTATTTTTAGAGACCGGGGCCGGGCACGGTAGCTCACGCCTGTAATCCTAGCACGTTGGGAGGCTGAGGTGGGCAGATCACCTGAGGTCAGGAGTTCAAGATCAGCCTGACCAATATGGTGAAACCCCATCTCTACTAAAACTACAAAAACTAGTCAGGCATGGCGGTGGGCGCCTGTAGTCCCAGCTACTCAGGAGGCTGAGGCAGGAGAATCGCTTGAACCCGGGAGGCAGAGGTTGCAGTGAGCCAAGATTGTGCCACTGCACTCCAGCCTGGAAGACAGAGTGAGACTCTGTCTCAAAAAAAAAAAAAAAAAAAAAAAAATAGAGACCGGGTCTTGCTCTGTTGCCAAGGCTGTAGTGCAATGGTGCCATCACAGCTCACTGCAGCCTGTAACTCCTGGGCTCCAGTCACCCTCCCACCTCAGTCTCCCTGGCAGCTGGGACTACAGGCACGGACCACCATGCCCAGCTTGTTCTTCTTTTTTTCTTTTTTTTTTGAGACGGATTCTCTCTCTTGCCCAGACTGGAGTGCAGTGGTGCGATCTAGGCTCACTGCAAGCTCTGCCTCCCGGGTTCATGCCATTCTTCTGCCTCAGTCTCCCGAGTAGCTGGGACTACAGGCGCCCGCTACCACGCCTGGCTAATTTTTGTATTTTTAGTAGAGACAGGCTTTCACCATGTTAGCCAGGATGGTCTCCATCTCCTGACCTTGTGAGCCACCTGACTCGGCCTCCCAAAGTGCTGGGATCACAGGCGTGAGCCACCATGCCTGGCCGCACCTGGCTAATTTTTTTGTGTATTTTAGTAGAGACAAGGTTTCACCGTGTTGCCCAGGCCGGTCTCGAACTCCCGAGCTCAGGCAATCCGCCCTCTTCGGCCTCCCAAAGTGCTAGGACTACAGGCATGAGCCAACGTGCCCGGCCTTTTCTTCCTAGTATACATTCAGGGCTACTGAATAAAGAATTTATCCTTTCCCTGCAAATTCTACATGTATCATGTATACAATTCTTTTTTTTTTTTTTTTTTTTTTTTTTTTTTGAGACAGGGTCACACTCTGTTACCCGGGCTGGAGGGCAGTGGCACAGTCACAGATCCCTGAAACCTGAACCTGAACCTCCTGGGCTGAAGTGATCCTCCCACCCTAGGCTTCCCCAGTAGCTGGGACTACAGGCACATCATACCCAGCTAATTTTAAAAAATTCTGGCCAGGCACAGTGGCTCACACCTGTAATCCTAGCACTTTGGGAAGCTGAGGCGGGTGGATCGCTGGAACTCATGAGTTCGAGACCAGCCTGGGCAACATGGCAAAGCCCAGTCCCTACAAAAATTACAAAAAATTAGCCGGGTGTGGTGTTATGTGTCTGTAGTCTCAGCCACTTGGGAGGCTGAGGGAGACTGGCTTGAGCCTAGCGGGTAGAGGTTGCAGTGAGCTGAGATTGTGACACTGCACTCCAGCCTGGGGGCAATAGAGCCAGACCATGTTTTTTTTAAAAAAAAAAAGTGTTTTTTGTTTGTTTGTTTTGTTTTGTTTTGTTTTTTTTGAGCCTCAGAGCCTACTTTGGCTCGGGAGGCTGCTCGATTTGCAATACAAAAAAAAAAAAATTTGTAGAGACGAGATCTCAATATATTGCCCAGGCTAGTGTTGAACTCCTGGACCCAAGCAATTCCCTTGCCAAATGTTGGGATTACAGGCGTCAGCCACTACACCTGGCCTGAGATTCATTTAAGTATAAAATTAGCAAATCTCCACTGGACACAGTGGCTCATACCTGTAATCCCAGCACTTCCGGAGGCCGAGGTAGGTGGATTGCCTGAGCTCAGGAGTTCACGACTAGCCTGGGCAACACATTGAAACCTCATCTCTACTAAAATACAAAAAATTAGCCGGGCGTGGCAGTGTGCGCCTGTCGTCCCAGCTACTTGGGAGGCTGAGGCAGGAGAATCGCTTGAACCCAGGAGGCAGAGGTTGCAGTGAGCCGAGATCACGCCACTACTCTGCCCTGGGTGACAGAGCGAGACTCCATCTCAAAAAAAAAAAAAAAAAAAAAAAAATTGCAAATCTCCAGCCTGGGCAACATGGTGAAATCCTGTCTCTACAGAAAAATCCAAAAAATATTAGCTGGGTGCAGTAGTGTGTGCCTGTAGTCCTAGCTACTTGAGAGGCTGAGGTGGGAGGATCACTTGAGCCCAGGAGGTGGAGGTTGCAGTGAGCCAAGATTGTGCCACCACACTCCAGCCTGGGCAACAGAGTGAGGCTTTGTCAAAAAAAAAAAAAAAAAAAAAAAATTCCCAGGCACTGTGGCTCGTGCCTGTAATCCCTGCACCTTGGGAAGCTGAGGAGGGCAGATCACCTGAGGTCGGGAGTTTGAGACCAGCCTACTGAACATAGTGAAACCCTGTCTCTACTAAAAATACAAAAATTAGCCTGGCATAGTGGTGTGCGCCTGTAATCCCAGTTACTCGGGGGAGCTGAGGCAGAAGAATCACTTGAACCTGGGAGGCAGAGGTTGCGGTGAGCCAAGATTGGGCAGCAGAGCAAGACTCCATCTCAAAAAAAAAACAACACAAATTAATTTTTAAAATACGTGCCCTTGGGAAATTCTAGGCTGAGTTTTTATTTTCAGTGTTCACTCTATATACATGGATTATATATTGTGGCTATTCATTCAACAAATACTTATTAAATGTCTGTTTTATGTCAGATGCTATGCTGTATACTGGGGACGCAGCCTGAATGAAAGACACATAAGTCCCTGTCCTTATGCAGGCAATAGGCAAGAGGGTAGATAATTAACAATCAATAAGCAAATGTGTAACGTGTCAGATGGTGATAAGAAGCAAAATTTATCACATCTGTAATCCCAGGGCTTTGGGAGGCCAAGGTGGGAGGAAGGCTTGAGCCCAGGAGTTTGAGACCAGCCTTGGGCAACACAGCGAGACCCTGTTCTACAACAAATTTTAAAACTAGGCAGGCATGGTGGTGCGTGCCTATAGTCACAGCTACTTGGGAGGCTGAGGTGAGAAAATCACTTGAGCCCAGGAGGTTTAGGCTTCAGTGAGCTATGATTGCTACACTGCATTCCAGGCTGAGTGACGAAGCAAGACTCTATTTGATAATAACAACAAGCAGAAAGTCATAGGGACCAGGTATAGTGGCTCACGCCTGTAATTCCAGCACTTTGGGAGGCCCAGGTGGGCAGATCACTTGAGGTCAGGAGTTCAAGACCAGCCTCGCCAACGTGGTGAAAGCCCGTCTCTACTACTAAAAATACAAAAATTAGCCGGGCACGGTGGTATGTGCCTGTAGTCCCAGCTGCTTGGGAGCCTGAGGCAGGAGAACCGCTTGAACCTGGGAGGCAGAGGTTGCAGTGAGCTTAGATGGCACCACTGCACTCCAGCCGGGGCGACAGAGCGAGACTCTGTCTCAAAAAAGAAAAAAAAGAAAGAAAAAAATGAAAGAAAGGGAAAGGTCATAGGACTGAGAGGAAAGGGATGGTGGGTTTTTTGTGTGTGCGTGGGCTATTTATTTATTTATTTATTTATTTATTTTTGAGACATTGTTTCGCTCTTGTTGCCCAGGCTGGAGTGCAATGGCACGATCTCGGCTCACTGCAACCTCCGCCTCCCAGGTTCAAGCGATTCTTGTGCCTCAGCCTCCCGAGTAGCTGGGATTACAGGCATGTGCCACCTTGCCCCGCTAATTTTTGTATTAGTGGAAATGGGGTTTCTCCATGTTGGTCAGGCTGGTCTCGAACTCCTGACCTCAGGTGATCTGCCCACCTCGGCCTCCCAAAGTGCTGGGATTATAGGCGTGAGCCACTACACCTGGCCTCACCCGGCTCATTTGTGTATTTTTAGTAGAGATGGGGTTTCACAGTGTTGCCCAGGCTGGTCTTGAGCTACTGGCCTCCAGTGATCTGCTTGTCTTAGCCTCCCAAAGTGCTGGAATGACAGGTGTGAGCTACCACGCCCTGTCAAGGTGGTATTTCAGGTGAGGCCTGAAGGCAGTGGAGTTGTATGGACGTCTGGGAGAAGAGCATTCTAAGCAGAGGGACCGAGCAGCTAGTGCAAAGGCCCTGAGGTCGGACCATGCTTGCCGAGTGTGGGATGTACCCAGGAGGCCAGTGAGGCTGGAACAGAGTAAGCCATGGAGAGAGAGGAAGCGGGTGAGGGCAGGAAGGTGACAGGGCAGATCACACAGGGCCTTGTGGGCTGTGGCAAAGAGTTGGGCTTTTTCCTCAGAATGAGGTGGGAACCATGGAGGTTTCTGAGCAGAGCAGGGATGTGCCCTGACTTATGTGTGCACGGACTGGCCGCTATAGGGACAATAGAAAGTGTCTGTGTTGGTCCAGGCGGGAGATCACAGGGCTGTGTGAAAGGGTGGGTGCTTGAGGAGCAGGTGAGAAGAGGTTGGATTCTGGATAGCTCTGAAGGCAAGCAGAGAGGTAGCCCAGGTTCCTGGCCGGAGCACGTGGGAGGATGGAGCTGAGTCACTGGATAATCAGAGGCTTGGGCAGGCCAGGCGCGGTGGCTCACTCTTATAATTACAGCACTTTGGGAGGCTCAGTTGGAAGGATCCCTGAGGCCAGGAGTTCTAGACCAGCCTGGGCAACATTGTGAGGCCCTGTCTCCACTAAAAATACAAAAAATTACCCGTGTGTGGTGGTGCATGCCTGTGGTCCCAGCTACTCAGGAGGCTGAGGTGGGAGGATCGCTTGAGCTCAGGAGGTCAAAGCCACAGTGAGCTGTGATTGTGCCATTGCACTCCAGCCTGGGCGACAAAGTGAGACCCTGTCTCAAAAGCAAAAAAGCGGCCGGGTGCGGTGGCTCACGCCTGTAATCCCAGCACTTTGGGAGGCCGAGGCGGGCGGATCACGAGGTCAGGAGATCAAGACCATCCTGGCTAATACGGTGGAACGCTGTCTCTACTAAAAATACAAAAAATTAGCCGGGCGAGGTGGCGGGCGCCTGTAGTCCCAGCTACACGGGAGGCTGAGGCAGGAGAATGGCGTGAACCCGGGAGGTGGAGCTTGCAGTGAGCCGAGATTGCCCCACTACACTCCAGCCTGGGTGACAGAGGGAGACTGCGTCTCGAAAAAAAAAAAAAGGCTTGGATGCCGCCACACTGAGTATGAGATGCCCACATGTGTTGGGGGGAGACAGATGTCATATGGGTGTGCAGCTCAGAGACAAGGGTTTCCTGAGGGCTCAATTTTTGGGATTCCTCAGTGTGAAATTGGTGGGTGGGGCCTGAATAAAATGTCCCCAGGGCACCCCATGTAGTTGGGAACGGAAGAGGCCTGTGGCTCGCTCTCTTTGTCCGCTGCTTGGAATGGGTAGGGTGGGACCAGCTAGCCTTTGGGCTGCCAGAGACTTCGAGAACCACAGGGCTTCTTTCGGAGTCTGGGTCACCCCAGGGCATGACTTGGTGTCTCGGGCCTCGCCTGTGGTCCAGGTGTTTAGACAGGGCCCCTCTGCTGGAGGTAACTAGGAGGAAGGCGCCTGTTTTTTTTTTTTTTTGAGACTGAGTCTCACTCTGTCGCCCAGGCTGGAGTGCAGTAGTGCGATCTTGGCTTACTGCAAGCTCTGCCTCCTGGATTCACGCCATTCTCCTGCCTCAGCCTCCCCAGTAGCTGGGACTACAGGCGCCCGCCACCTCGCCCGGCTAATTTTTTGTATTTTTAGTAGAGACAGCGTTCCACCGTGTTAGCCAGGATGTGCTGGAATTACAGGCGTGAGCCACCACGCCCGGCTGAGAGGGAGCCTTTTTTTTTTTTTTTTTTCTCTGCCGCCCAGGCTGGAGTGCAGTGGCCTGATGTCAGCTCACTGCAAGCTCCGCCTCCCGGGTTGGCGCCATTCTCCTGCCTCAGCCTCCCGAGTAGCTGGGACTACAGGCGCCCGCCACCTCGCCCCGCTAGTTTTCTGTATTTTTTAGTAGAGACGGGGTTTCACCGTGTCGGCCAGGATGGTCTCGATCTCCTGACCTCGTGATCCGCCCGTCTCGGCCTCCCAAAGTGCTGGGATTACAGGCTTGAGCCACCGCGCCCGGCCAGAGAGGGAGCCTTTTTAAGGACAAGCTGAGTTAGTGACCAGAATCCTGCCTGGGAGTCCTAGAGTCTAAGGCAGCAGCAACAATTATTGGACACCAACTGTATATGATCATGCTGACTGTATAACCTCATGCTGTCTGTGTACTCCCAACACTAAATGTATATTCCTGCTGAGGATACCTCCACGCCTCCTGTATAACGCATGTTAACCAAATAATCAGCTGCACTATAAATATCTATAAATATTCAAGGAGGGGCAGGTTGCGGCATGATGGCTCATGCCTGCAATCCCAGCACTTTGGGAGGCTGAGGTGGGAGGATTGCTTAAGGCCAGGAGTTTGAGACTAGCCTGGGTAACACAGTGAGATCCTGTCTCTATTTTTATTGTATTGTATTTTATGTTTTTTGAGACAGAGTCTTGCTCTGTCGCCCAGGCTGGAGTACAGTGGCATAATCTCGGCTCATTGCAACCTCCACCTCCCAGGTTCAAACCATTATCCTACTTCAGCCTCCCCAGTATCCGGGATTACAGGTGCCCACCACCACGCCTGGCTAATTTTTGTATTTTTACTACAGACAGGGTTTTGCCATGTTGGCCAGGCCGGTCTTGAACTCCTGACCTCAGATGATCTGCCCGCCTTGGCCTCCCACGGTGCTGGGATTACAGGCGTGAGCCACCACGCCCAGCCCATCTCTATTTTTAAAAATAATAATAATAAAAATAAATAAATTCACAAGCGGCCTCAAAGTTGGGAGATACTGGCTGCGCTCAGTGGCTCATGCCTGTAATCCCAGCACTTCGGGAGGCCAAGGTGGGTGGATCACCTGAGATCAGGAGTTTTGAGACCATTCTGGCCAACATGGTGAAACACTGTCTCTACTAAAAATACAAAAATTAGCCGGGTGTTACGGCACGCGCCTGTAATCCCAGCTACTCCGGAGGCTGAGACAGGAGAATTGCTTGAACCCGGGAGGTGGAGGTTGCAGTGAGTCAAGATTACGCTACTGAACTTCAGCCTGGGTGAAAGACTCTGTCTCAAAACACACACACACAAAAGTTGGGAGATACAGTGAGACCAGTTGTATTTTATTTTTTAATTTTTATTTGTTTTTTGAGACAGAGTCTCACTCTGTAGCACAGGTTGGAGTACGGTGGTGCAATCTCGGCTCCCTCAACCTCTACCTCCCTGGCCCAAGCAATTCCCCTGCCTCGTCCTCCCCAGTAGCTGGGATTACAGGCCCACGTCACTACGCCAGGCTAATATTTTTGTATTTTTAGTAGAGACTGGGTTTCACCATGTTGGCCAGACTGGTCTCAAACTCTTGACCTCAGGCAGTCTGTCCACATTGGCCTCTCTAAGTGCTGGGATTACAGGCATGAGCCATAGCACCCAACCAGTGAGACCAGTTTTAGTACGCAAAGGAGTATATAATCAGCACGTGGGTGGATAGTTGGTGTGGGGGTATATAGTAGGCATGGGGGTATACAGTAGGCATGGGGGGTGCGGCCAGCTGTACCATGCTGGTATACTCCCATAGTATACACCCATGATGGCTGTATACCTCACACAAACTGTATACCCTTCACCCCTACTATACACCCACAATCAGATTAAGTGCCTCTGTGATAATTATATACATCCATGTTACCTGTGGCTTCACTGACCATATGCCCCATACTTGCGGCATCCCATACCTGCTCTGTACCCCTATGTTGATTGAACACCATTACAGTGATCATACAGTATACCCATTGCCAACTGTGAACCCTGATACTAAGTGTGTACCCCTGGTATGCCATGCCTGATCTATGCAGTGTTTTTCTTTTTTTAGATTTTTAAAAATTTAATTAATTAATTAATTTTTTGAGACAGAGTCTCGCTCTGTCGCCCAGGCTGGAGTGCAGTGGCGCAATCTTGGCTCATTGCAACGTCCGCCTCCTGGGTTCAAGTGATTCTGCTGCCTCAGCCTCCCAAGTAGCTGGAACTGCAGGTGCGCACCACCATGCCCAGCTAATTTTTGTGTTTTTCGTAGAGATGGGGTTTCACCAAGTTAGCCAGGATGGTCTTGATCTCTTGACCTCACGATCTGCCCACCTTGGCCTCCCAAATTGCTGGGATTACAGGAGTGAGCCTCCACACCCAGTCTATTTTCTTTTTTCCTTATTCTTTTTTTTTTTTTGAGACAGAGTCTCACTCTGTCCCCCAGGTTGGAGTGCAGTGAGGTGATCTTGGCTCATTACAACCTCCACCTCCTGGGTTTAAGCGATTATCCTGCCTCAGTTTCCCAAGTAGCTGGGATTACAGGCATGTGCCACCACACTGGCTAATGTTTGTATTTTTAGTGGAGAAGGGGTTTTGCCATGTTGGCCGGGCTGGTTTCAAACTCCTGATTGCCGGTGATCCACCCACCTCAGCCTCCCAGAGTGCTGGGATTACAGGCGTGAGCCACCGTGCCTGGCCTATGCCTGCTCTTTGAGGTCAGTTTTGGTTTCATACTTTAGCCTCATTTTGCAGTTGAGGAAACTGAGGCTTAGGGAAGATAAGGCCTTTTTAAGTATCTTCTAGTTCAGAGGGTGCAGAAGGAACATTTGAATTAAGGGCGACCCAGGAGGATGTGGGCTTCAGAAGGGTGGAGATTGGATCTCTCTGGTGCCTCACTGTACATGGTGCCCCGCCCAAGGCCTGTACCCACTAAGGGCTGAATAAATGCTTGTTCTAAGGCCAGGCCCAGTAGTGCAACTGGGGGCCACGGTGGGAGGAGCCCACAAGTCCAGGAGTTAAAGATGAGCCTGGGCAACATAGCAAGATCCCATCTCTACAAAAAGAATTAAAAATTAGCCGAGTGCAGTAGAGCACCTGTAGCTCCAGCTACTTGGGAGGCTGAGTCAGGAGGATGGCTTGAGACGGGAGGTTTAGACTGCGATGAGCTGTGATTGCACCACTGCACTCCAGCCTGGGCAACAGAGGGAGATCCTGTCTCAAAAAAAAAAAAAAAGCAGACAAAAAGAAAACTCATTTCCTGCACAGGTTGGAGAAGTTTTCAGCCCCAACACTCCACAGTTGGTTGTCTGGGTTTGGGCCGTGGGCTGTTTTCCCTGCCAGTGCCTCAGTTTCCACACCTGCAAAACGGAGTCACAGAAACGCTCTTTCAGGGTGGTTAGGGGTTCTGGGCGGTGTCGCCCGGTGGCGGAGTGTTCCCGGGGTGAAGCCGCAGGGTTCTCGGGTGGGGGCGGGGAGGGCTAAATCCGGCCGGCCGGTGAGTGGCGGGAGCAGCTGCCGCCCCGCCCGCGCCCTCCCGGGTCCCACAGTCTGGGCAGCTGCCCAGCTTGGGCCGGTCTGACCGGTTTGGGCCGCCCCGCCTGGCGCTGTGCTGGGAGGAGCCGCCGCCAGTCGCGCGGTCAGTGCCTCCCTCCAGACTCGGGAGGGCCGAGGGGGCGCGGGAGAGAGTGCGGGCGGCCGCCGGGGCTGGTCGCCTGCAGGGATGGGGGACGAGCGGCCCCACTACTACGGGAAACACGGTAGGCAGCGACCCCCGCCCACAGCCCCGGGCCGACCCCTCGGCCCCTCGGTGGGGGCCTCAAGAGGACATGGGGCGCAGGGAAGGGGGCTGGAGGGGGAGCGCAATTGCAAATCTGCGCCTGGAGCCTCCCTACCATCAGCCAGCCCCCCTTACCCCACTTTTCCCCCGGAGCCTCGCAGACGACCCTCCTTACTCTCCCCCACCCAAAGGACCTGCCCCTGTAGCCCTCTGCCTGGCACTGCTGCCAGCGCCCCCTTTCCCCTATCCCATCTCAGACCTTCCCCGTCTCCACCTAGTTCCCTGGTGGCCACCATTTCAGCCCTCTTACCAGTGGGTGGCCGCCAGTTAATAAATTTGTTCACAATTAGTGATTCCTCCTTCCTCCCCTGTCCTGGCCTGCCAGAACTGGGGGCTTGGGTGTGGTCACCTGGAGGTGGGTGAGGCAGAAAATTCCACAGGTCTCTGAAATTCATTCTTGCCGAGGCAAAGACACCCCTAGGGGCTTTTGGGAGGGGGCGCTCTCCCAGCCCTGTCTTGGTTCAGGTCTCCAACCCCATCAATCTTTTTGACTTTCAGGAACGCCGCAGAAGTATGATCCCACTTTCAAAGGACCTATTTACAACAGGTAAGGGCTTTGGGTTTTGGAGGGTTCTCCCTGCTAATACTACCCCAATCCCTGTCTCTTCACACACCCCCACCCCCGATCTGTTCTCCAACAATCTGGTGACAAATATTTGAAACTTGTTTTGTTTGTTTGAGATGGAGTCTTGCTCTGTCGCCAGGCTGGAGTGCAGTGGCGCGATCTCGGCTCACTGCAACTTTCACCTCCCAGGTTTAAGCAGTTCTACCACCTCATTCTCCCGAGTAGCTGGGATTACAGGCGTGCGCCCGGCTAATTTTTTGTTGTTGTTGTAATTTTAGCAGAGATGTTTCGCTGTGTTGCCCATGCTGTTCTCGATCTCTTGAGCTCAAAGCGATCCACCTGCCTTGGCCTCCCAAAGTGCTGGGATTACAGGTGTGAGTCACCACATCTGGCCTGGATTTAATTTTTACCATGTTCGTATTTTTTGTTTATTTATTTATTTTTGAGATAGAGTCTCACTCTGTCACCCAGGGTGGAGTGGTGCAAACTCAGCTCACTGCAACCTTCCCCTCCCGGTTCAAGCGCTTCTCCTGTCTCAGCCTCCCAAGTAGCTGTGACTACTCAGAGGCTACTCAGGAGACTGAGGCAGGAGAATTGCTTGAACCTGGGAGGTGGAGGTTGCAGTAAACTGAGACTGCTCTACAGTACTCCGGCCTGGACGACAAGAGTGAGACTCTGTCTTGAAAAAATAATAACAAAAAAATAAAATGCAGCCAGGCACGGTGGCTCACACCTGTAATACCAGCACTTTGGGAGGCCAAGGTAGGTGGATCACTTGAGGTCAGGAGATCACTTGAGGTCAGCCTGACCAACATGGTGAAACCCTGTCTCTACTAAAAATACAAGAATTAGCCGGGCGTGGTGGTGGGGACCTATAATCCCAGCTACTTGGGAGACTGAGGCAGGAGAATTGCTTGAACCTGGGAGGTAGAGGTTGCAGTAAGCTGAGATCGTGCCACTGCACTCCAGCCTGGGCAACAGAGTGAGACTCCCTCTCAAAAAAAAAAAAAAAAGACTAGCTTGGGCAACATAGCTAGACCTTATCTCTACAGAATATATATAAATTTAAAAAAATGTATGGTGGTGTGCACCTGTAGTCTCAACTACTTGGGAAGCTGAGGCAGGAGGATCGCTTGAGCCCAGGAGTTCGAGGCTGTAGTGAGCTATGATTGTGCCACTGTCCTCCAACCTGGATGACAGAGTGAGACTCTATTGCACAAAATTAAAAAATGAAATGAAATAAAAATAAAAATGCATGTACATTTGGTACGGCATTCAAACCACTCAGGAAAATTTGTCCAGATAATACATGGATGAGGGTGTTTGCAGAGGACAGATGGGCCCATGGTGCACGTGGCACCAAGGCTTCTCCAAACGCTGCCCCTCTGCTCCCCAGAGGCTGCACGGACGTCATATGCTGTGTATTCCTGCTCCTGGCCATTGTGGGCTACGTGGCTGTGGGCATTATAGGTGAGTAGAGAACGGGGCAGGACTTGGAGTTCCAGGGTGGGCGGAGGCAGCCATAGCCTCTGGAGTGGGAACACGGCTGGATCTCAGGAGTGGTAGTGTCTCAGTATCCCTGGATCTTTCCACAGCCTGGACTCATGGAGACCCTCGAAAGGTGATCTACCCTACTGATAGCCGGGGCGAGTTCTGTGGGCAGAAGGGCACAAAAAACGAGTGAGTTGACTCCTTGGGGCATGGGGGGGGGGCTAGGGAGGAGGGGGCAGAAGGTTCTAGGCATTTCCCATCTCCCTAAGTCTACTTAACAAGTGCTTACAGACTGGGCGCAGTGACTCACGCCCGAAATTCCAACACTTTGGGAGGCCGGGGCAGGAGTATTGCTTTAGGCCAGGAGTTCAAGACCAGCCTGGCCAACGTGGCGAAACCCTGTCTCTACTAAAAATACAAAAATTAGCTGAGCATGGTGGCACACGCCTGTAATCCCAGCTACTTGGGAGGCTGAGGCAGGAGAATCACTTGAACCCAGGAGGCAGAGGTTGCAGTGAGCCGAGATCACGCCACTGCACTTTAGCCTGGGGGACAGAGCGAGACTCAGTCTCAAAACAGACAAACAGCTGGGCGCGGTGGCTCAAGCCTGTAATCCCAGCACTTTGGGAGGCCGAGACGGGCGGATCACAAGGTCAGGAGATCAAGACCATCCTGGCTAATCTGGTGAAAGCCCGTCTCTACTAAAAAATACAAAAAAAAAAAAACTAGCCGGGCGAGGTGGCGGGCGCCTGTAGTCCCAGCTACTCCGGAGGCTGAGGCAGGAGAATGGCGTGAACCCGGAAGGCGGAGCTTGCAGTAGGCTGAGATCCGGCCACTGCACTCCAGCCTGGGCGACAGAGTGAGACTCCGTCTTAAAAAAAAAAAAAGAAAAAAAGAAAAATTAGGTGGATGTGGTGGGGGCGCCCCTCTGGTCCCAGCTACCCAGCAGGCTGAGGTGGGAGGATCGCTTGAGCTGGGAGGCCAAGGCTGCAGTAAGGTTTAATTGTACCATTGCACTCCAGCCTGGACGACAGAGCGAGACCTGGTCTCAACAAAACAACAAGAAAACAAGTACTGATAAAAGTTCCACCACCCTCAGCCACTAGTCTAGTCCTTGGGGACACACAGCTCTAAATGAGATAGTAAGCATCCTGTTCTCTGGCAGCGCACATTTTAAGGGCGGGAGAGACTGAGAGGGGACAGTCCTGGATCAGACGTCAGGTGGTGATGAACAGGAGAGACAGCAGAGCAAACACAGCCTGAGTGGCGTCACTTCCTGGCTCTGTGACCTAGGGCAGGTGTCTCAATCTCTCTGAACCTCATTTTCCTCATCTCTAAAATGAGGATCATAACGGTCCCACCCTCATCGGGCTATTTTGATGGTTAGATGTGCCAATACATGTACAGAGCTTAGAATGCCACCTGGCATCGCTGGGCACGGTGGCTCACACCTATCATCCCAGTGCTTTGGGAGGCTGAGGTGGGAGGATCAAGACCAGCCTGGCCAACATGGTGAAACCCCATCTCTACTAAAAATACAAAAAAATTAGCTGGGCATTGTGGTATGTGCCTGTAATCCTGGCTACTCAGGAGGCTGAGGCAGAATTGCTTGAACCTGGGAGGCAGAGGTTGTAATAAGCCGAGATCATGCCACTGCACTCCAGCCTGGGCAACAGAGCAAGACTCCATCTCAAAAAAAAAAAAAAAAAAGAATGGCACCTGGCATAGAGTTGCTGATGCTGCAGTTTTTAAGTTATTATTATTATTATTGTGAAACGGATTTCGCTCTTATTACCCAGGCTGGAGTGCAATGGCGCAGTCTCGGCTCACTGCAACCTCCATCTCCCAGGTTCAAGTGATTCTCCTGTCTCAGCCTCCCGAGTAGCTGGGATTACAGGCACATGCCACCACGCCTGGCTAATTTTTGTGTTTTTAGTAGAGATAGGGTTTTAGCATATTGGTCAGGCTGGTCTCGAACTCCTGACCTCAGGTTATCTGCCTGCCTTGGCTTCCCAAACTGCTGGGATTACAGGTGTGAGCAACCACACCCAGCCTATTATTATTATTACTATTATTATTATTATTATTTTGACACAGTATCTCACTCTGTCAGCCAGTGGCAGGATCATAGCTCGCTACAGCCTGGAACTCCTGGGCTCAAGCAATCTTGCCACCTGGGCCTTCGAAAGTGCTGGCACAAGACAGGCCTAAGTCACCCTGCCTGGCCCTATATAAAATACCTTTTTTTTTTTTGAGACGGAGTCTCGCTCTGTCACCCAGGCTGGAATGCAGTGGCACCATCTCGGCTCACTGCAAGCTCCGCCTCCCAGGTTCGTGCCATTCTCCTGCCTCAGCCTCCCGAGTAGCTGGGACTACAGGTGCCCGCCACCACACCCGGCTAATTTTTTTTATTTTTGTAGAGACGGGGTTTCACTGTGTTAGCCAGGATGATCTCGATCTCCTGACCTCGTGATCCGCCCACCTTGGCCTCCCAAAGTGCTGGGATTACAGGTGTGAGCCACCATGCCCAGCCCATCTTTTTTTTTTTCTTTTTGAGACAGAGTCTAACTCTGTCGCCTAGGCTGGAGTGCAATGGTGCGATCTTGGCTCACTGCAACCTCTGCCACCCAGGTTCAAGCAATTCTCCTGCCTCAGCCTCCTGAGTAACTGGGATTACAGGTGCCCACCACCACACCCAGCTAATTTTTTTGTATTTTTAGCAGAGATGTGGTTTCTCTATGTTGGCCAGGCTGGTCTCGAACTCCTGACCTCAGGTGATCCACCTGCCTTGGCCTCCCAAAGTGCTGGGATTACAGGCGTGAGCTAACATGCCCAGCCACAGAAAATATCTTACAGGAAACAACAGTCCGGGCATGGTGGCTCATGCCTGTAATCCCAGTACTTAGGGAGGAGGATTGCTTGATGCCAGCCTGGGCAACATGGGGAAACTCTGTCGCTACCAAAAATACAAAAAATTAGCCAGGTGTGGTTGCACACGTCTGTAGTCCCAGGTGCTCAGGAGGATGAGGTGGAGGATCACTTGAGCCCAGGATCACTAGAGGCTGCAGTGAGCCAAGACTGTGCCACTGCTCACCAGCCTGGGCAACAGAGAAAGACTGTCTCAAAAAAAAAAAAAAAAAAAGAGTCTGGGCACAGGGGCTCCCGCATATAAACTCAATACTTTGGGAGGTCGAGGCGGGTGGACCACCTGAGGTCAGGAGTTTGAGACCATCCTGGCTAACACAGTAATACCACGTCTCTACTAAAAATACAAAAATTAGCCAGGCATCATGGCAGGCACCTGTAGTCCCAGCTACTCAGGAGGCTGAGGCAGGAGAATTGCTTGAACCCGGGAGGCGGAGCTTGCAGTGAGCCGAGATTGTGCCACTGCAACTCCAGCCTGGGCGACAGAGCGAGACTCTGTCTTAAAAAAAATAAATAAATAAAATAAAGTTTACTATAGGGTGGTTAAGAAGTCTTAACAGGTTGGGTGTGGTGGCTTACACCTATAATCCCAACACTTTGGGAGGCGAAGGCAGGTGGATCACTTGAGGTCAGGAGTTTGAGACCAGCCTGGCCAACATGGTTGAAACCCTGTCTCTACTAAAAATACAGAATTAGCCAGGCTTGGAAGCGGGCACCTGTAATCCCAGCTACTCGGGAGGCTGAGGCAGGAGAATCGTTTGAACCCAGGATGCGGAGGTTGTAGTGAGCCAAGATCGTGCCATTGCACTCCATCCTGGGCAACAAGAGCGAGATTTCGTCAAAAAAAAAAAAAAGAAGAAGTCTTAACAGTTTCCATTCTCCCTTCTCCAACTCCAGGAACAAACCCTACTTGTTTTATTTCAACATTGTGAAATGTGCCAGTCCCCTGGTTCTGCTGGAATTCCAATGTCCCACTCCCCAGGTAACCTGTTCCCACCATTCCCTTTTTCCTCTCCCCACTTTCCATCCTTTTCCCCCTGTGAATGTGGGCTGGGACCTCTGTCCTGAGCGGTCTGTCCCAACCCCACCCAATCCCTTCCTTCTCCCCGCCCAGATCTGCGTGGAAAAATGCCCCGACCGCTACCTCACGTACCTGAATGCTCGCAGCTCCCGGGACTTTGAGTACTATAAGCAGTTCTGTGTTCCTGGCTTCAAGGACAATAAAGTGAGTTGTAGACTGTCCTGAGAGCCCAGGTATGGGCAGCGGCAGTGTACTAGCCTTGGGGACTTACCTCCCTCCATCTCTCTTGGCAGGGAGTGGCTGAGGTGCTTCGAGATGGTGACTGCCCTGCTGTCCTCATCCCCAGCAAACCCTGTGAGTCAGGGGATCCCAGGAGACTCAGGTGGGGACGGGGAGGCTGTGCAGAGGTTCAGCCTGACTAGTCCCATCCTCTGCTCCATGCAGTGGCCCGGAGATGCTTCCCCGCCATCCACGCCCACAAGGGTGTCCTGATGGTGGGCAATGAGACGACTTATGAGGATGGGCATGGCTCCCGGAAAAACATCACGGACCTGGTGGAGGGCGCTAAGTGAGGAGATTGGCGCACCACACCGGGGTCGCACTTTCCTGGGTGGGACAGGCATCCCCTGGGGTTGACCTGATCACAGAAGAGGGTCTGACCTGAGCCTCGGTCTCCTTCCCCCAGGAAAGCCAATGGAGTCCTAGAGGCGCGGCAACTCGCCATGCGCATATTTGAAGATTACACCGTCTCTTGGTATTGGATTATCATGTAAGTCAGGAGGGGAGGGGCCTCTCCCCTGGCTGCCCCTTCTAAGCCTGGCTGGGGGTGGAGTCTGTTCATGACCATTTTCTTTTCCCCAGAGGTCTGGTCATTGCTATGGCAATGAGCCTCCTGTTCATCATCCTGCTCCGCTTCCTGGCTGGCATTATGGTCTGGGTGATGATCATTATGGTGGTTCTGGTGCTGGGCTACGGTACGTTACCCCCTCCCCGTGACTCCTCTTTCCTGAATCTACACACTGCTCTGCCCTTTCCCATGGAAATGGCCCATCAGGGAAAAAAAAGAAAATGTCAGGCTGGGTGCGGTGGCTCACACCTGTAATCCCAGCACTTTGGGAGGCCAAAGCGGGCAGATCACTGAGGTCAGGAGTTTGAGCCCAGCCTGACCAACATGGAGAAACCCCATCTCTACTTAAAATACAAAATTAGCTGGGCATGGTGGTATATACCTGTAATCCCAGCTACAAGGGAGGCTGAGGCAGGAGAATCGCTTAAACCTGGGAGGCGGAGGTTGCAGTGAGCTGAGTTCACACCATTGCACTCCAGCCTGGGCAACAAGAGCGAAACTCCGTCTCAAAAAAAAAGAAAAAGAAAAAATGTCTCAGCGCTGTAGTTAAGGATGCATACTATGGTACCAGAATAGCAGAGGTTCAAATCCTGGCTTTGCCAATTCCTTGGGCAAGTGCCTCAACCTAACTGTGCTTCAATTTCTCTTTTTTTTTTTATTTTTGAGACCTAGTCTCACTCTATCACCCAGGCTGGAGTGTAGTGGCGCGATCTCTGCTCACTGCAAGCTCTGCCTCCCGGGCTCACACCATTCCCCTGCCTCAGCCTCCCAAGTAGCTGGGACTACAGGCACCCGCCACCATGCCCGGCTAATTTTTTGAATTTTTAGTAGAGATGGGGTTTCACCGTGTTAGCCAGGATGGTTTCGATCTCCTGACCTCGTGATCCACCTGCCTCTGCCTCCCAAAGTGCTGGGATTACAGGCATGAGCCACCGCGCCCGGCCTCTTTCTTTTTTTTTTTGAGATGGAGTTTCGTTCTTGTCGCCCAGGCTGGAGTGCAATGGCGTGATCTTAGTTCACTGCAACCTCCACCTCCTGGGTTCAAGCAATTCTCCTGCCTCAGCCTACTGAGTAGTTGGGATTACAGGCATGCACCTCCACACCCAACTAATTTTGTATTTTTAGTAGAGATGGGGTTTCTCCATGTTGGTCAGGCTGGTCTCGAATTCCCGACCTCAAGAGATCTGCCCACTTCAGCCCCCAAAAGTGCTAGGATTATAGGCATGAACCACCATGCCTGGCCTGCTTCAGTTTCTTTCTCTGTAAAATGAGGGTAATTTATATTTCTAGTTGGCAAACTAAATGACAAGGAGGTAATGTGCAGATAAAATATGTGTAGGGGCCTGTTTAGTTCAGGCCTATGGAATCCAGAGGCACAATATTGTGCTCAACAAAACAATGCTTCATATTTTGGATTTTTGTTGTTTTTGAGTTTTTGTTTTGTTTTGTTTTGTTTTGAGACAGAGTCTTGGTCGCCCAGGCTGAAGTGCAGTGGCACAGCCTCGGCTCACTGCAACCTCCGCCTCCCGTGTTCAAGCAATTTTCCTGCCTCAGCCTCCTGAGTATCTGGGTTTACAGGTGCCCAACGCCATGCCTGGCTAATTTTTTTTGTATTTTTAGTAGAGACGGGGTTTTACCATGTTGGCCAGGCTGGTCTTAACTTCCTTGTGATCTGCCTGACTTGGCCTCCCAAAGTGCTGGGATTACAGATGTGAGCCACCATGCCCAGCCTTGATTTGTTTTTTGGGACAGAGTCTCACTCTGTCACCCAGGCTGGAGTTCAGTGGCATAATCACAGCTCACTGCAGCCTTGACCTCCTGGGCTAAAGTGATCCTCCCAAGTAGCTGAAACCACAGGCATGCACCATCATGCCTGGCTAAATTTTAAATATTTTTGTAGAGACAGGCGCTCCCTATGTGGCCCAGGCTAGTCTTGAACTCCCTGAGCTTGAGCAATCCTCCCGCCTTGGCCTCCCTAAGTGTTGGGATTATAGGCATGAGCCACTGTGCCCGGCCCATATTTTGATTATTCCTTGAACTTTCCTAGAAGAAAAATGCTTGGTAATCCAATCTGAGGACACTCATAGTAAAATATTCATATTAATAGTGGTTTCTAGCCTGGTGTGGTGGCTCACGCCTATAATCCCAGCAATTTGGGAGATCAGCCTGACCAACATGTAGAAACCCCATCTCTATTTTTATTTTATTTTTATTATTATTATTATTATTATTTTTTTTTTCTTGAGACAGAGTCTCTCTCCGTCGCCCAGGTTGGAGTGCAGTGGCGCAATCTCGGCTCACTGCAAGCTCTGCCTCCTGGGTTCACGCCATTCTCCTGCCTCAGCCTCCCAAGTTGCTGGGACTACAGACGCCTGCCACCATACCCGGCTAATGTTTTTTTTGAGACAGAGTCTCGCTTTGTCACCCAGGCTGGAGTGCAGTGGTGCGATCTCGGCTCACTGCAAGCTCCGTCTCCCAGGTTCACGCCATTCTCCTCCTTCAGCCTCCCTTGTAGCTGGGACTACAGGTGCCCACCACCACACCCGGCTAATTTTTTGTATTTTTAGTAGAGATGGGGTTTCACCGTGTTAGCCAGGATGGTCTCGATCTCCTGACCTCATGATCTGCCTGCCTCAGCCTCCCAAAGTGCTGGGATTACAGGCGTGAGTCACTGTGCCCGGCCTTATTATTTTTTTTTTGAGACAGAGTCTCGCACTGTTGTCCAGGCTGGAGTGCAGTGGCACAATCTCAGCTCACTGCAACCTCCGCCTCCCGAATTCAAGCAATTCTCCTGCCTCGGTCTCCTGAGTAGCTGAGATTACTGGCCCCCACCACCACGCCCAGCTAATTTTTTTTTTTTTTGTATTTTTGTATTTTTAGTAGAGATGGAGTTTCGCCATGTTGGTCAGGCTGGTCTCAAACTCCTGACTTCATGATCTGCCCACCTTGGCCTCCCAAAGTGCTAGGATTACAGTTGTGAGCCACCACAACCGGCCAACCCCATCTCTATTAAAAATACAAAATTAGCTGGGCGTGGTGGCACATGCCTATAAGCCCAGCTACTTGGGAAGCTGAGGCAGAATCACTTGAACTCGCGAGTTGGCGGTTGCCGTAAGCTGAGATTCTGCCATTGGACTCTAGCCTGGGCAACAATAGTGAAACTCCGTCTTAAAAAAAAAGAAAACAGTGGTTTCTAGGCAGGTTTATGCCTGTAATCCCAGCACTTTGGGAGGCTGAAGCAGGAGATTCACTTGAGTCCAGGAGTTTGAGGATGCAGTGAGCCATGATCAAGCAACTGCATTCCACCCCGGGCAACACGGTGAGATCCCATTGCCAAAAATAAATTTAAGGCCAGGCACCATGCCTCACACCTGTAATGCCAGCACTTTGGGAGGCTGAGGTGGGTGGATCACTTAAGGTGGAATTCGAGACCAGCCTGAACAACATGGTGAAAACCCATCTCTAATAAAAATACAAAATTAGATGGGCATGGTGGCGCATGCCTGTAATCCCAGCTACTTGGGAGGCTGAGGCGGGAGAATCTCTTGAATCTGAGAGGCAGAGGCTGCAGCGAGCTGAGATCGTGCCATTGCACTCCAGCCTGGGCAACAGAGTGAGACTCTGTCTCAAAAAAAAAATTAAATAAATAAATAATAATAATAATTTTTAAATTATCTGGGGGCCGGGCACAGTGGCTCCCGCCTGTCATCCCAGCACTTTGGGAGGTCAAGGCGGGCAGATCAGGAGGTCAGGGAAGATTGAGACCATCCTGTCTAACAGGATGAAACCCCGTCTCTAGTAAAAATACTAAAACTTGGCCAGGCTTGGTGGTATGTGCCTATAGTCCCAGTTACTTGGGAGGCTGAGGCAGGAGAATCACTTGGACCTGGGAGGCAGAGGTAGCAGTGAGCCGAGATCACGCCACTGCACTCCAGCCTGGGTGACAGAGAGAGACTCCGTCTCAAAAAAAAAAAGAAAAAAAATTAGCTGTATGCACCTGTAGTCTCAGTGACTTGGGAGGCTGAGGTGGGAGAATAGCTTGAGCCCAGGAAGCTGAGGCTGCAATGCGCTACGATGGCACCACTGCAGTCCAGCCTGTATGACAGAGGTAGACCCTGTCTTAAAGTAATAGTAATATACTCAATGCAACCAAAAAAATAGTGGTTTCTAGCTGGGTGTTGGCATTTTAGGTAGCTTGATTTTTTTTTTTATTTTATCTCCCAAAGTGCTGCGATTACAAGCATGAGCCACCACACCATGCCTGTCTTTTTTTTTTTTTTCAAACGGAGTCTCACCCTGTCGCCCAGGCTGGAGTGCGGTGCAGTGGCACAGTCTCGGCTCACTGCAACTTCTCCTTCCCGGGTTGGAGTGATTCTCCTGCCTCAGCCTCCCAAGTAGCTGGGACTCAGGCATGTGCCACCACGCCCAGCTAATTTTTTGTATTTTTAGTAGAGATGGGGTTTCACAGTGTTAGCCAGGATGGTCTCGATCTCCTGACCTTGTGATCCACCTGCCTTGGCCTCCCAAAGTACTGGGATTATAGGCATGAGCCACTGTGCCCGGCCAAGCCTGTCTTTATTTTATAATTATAGTTTGCAAGCTAAGAAGAATGCTGAAAATTTCTTTTTTTTTTTTTTTTTTTTTTTGAGACGGAGTCTTGCTCTGTCGCCCAGGCTGGAGTACAGTGGCCGGATCTCAGCTCACTGCAAGCTCCGCCTCCCAGGTTTATGCCATTCTCCTGCCTCAGCCTCCCGAGTATCTGGGACTACAGGCGCCCGCCACCTCGCCCGGCTAGTTTTTTGTATTTTTTAGTAGAGACGGGGTTTCACCGTGTTAGCCAGGATGGTCTCGATCTCCTGACCTCGTGATCCGCCCGTCTCGGCCTCCCAAAGTGCTGGGATTACAGGCTTGAGCCACCGCGCCCGGCCTGAATGCTGAAAATTTCTAATGCTGCTCTACATATTAATAGCCAGGCCACTCCCGAGAATCACTGTTATAAGGTGGCGAGGGGGTCAGAGAGAGGTCTTAGCCATGCAGCATCCTGACACCTGCTCATTCATTCATTCATTCAACAGCTATCCTGGCTGGGCGTGGTGGCTCACGCCTGTAATCTCAGCACTTTGGGAGGCTGAGGTGGGCGGATCACCTGAGGTCAGGAGCTCGAGACCATCCTGGCCAACATGGCAAAACCCTGTCTCTACTAAAAAATACAAAAATTAGCTGGGCATGGTAGCGGGCACCTGTAATCCCAGCTACTCGGGAGGCTGAGGCAGGGAG
Organism: Theropithecus gelada; assembly: GCF_003255815.1. NCBI lineage: Eukaryota > Metazoa > Chordata > Mammalia > Primates > Cercopithecidae > Theropithecus > Theropithecus gelada. Next base: position 10,410,495 of record NC_037687.1, read on the forward strand.
AATCTCTTGAACCCTGGAGGTGGAGGTTGCAGTGAGCCCAGATCATGCCGCTGCACTCCAGCCTGGGTGACAGAGTGAGCCTCCATCTCAAAAAAAAGAGAAGTTAGACCGTGGCAGCACATGATTATGATTCCAAGTAGGGGGAAAGGGTTCTGGAAGGTCTCCTGTGAAGGTGACACTTGAGCAGAGACCTACAGATGTGTGGGATCTAGCCATGGGGAGAGAATGCACCGGGCGGTGGGAACTGCAAGTGTAAAGTCCCTGAAGCAGGGGCTAGAAGAGGCAGCCTCTCAGCCTCGATGTTTGCTTCTGTTAAATGCAGGCAGTTGTAGCGCTTTGCAAAGTTGCAGGAGGCATTGGTGGACTGAGCTTGTGGTTTCCCCCGTGCAGGAATCTTTCACTGCTACATGGAGTACTCCCGACTGCGTGGTGAGGCTGGCTCTGATGTCTCTTTGGTGGACCTCGGCTTTCAGACGGATTTCCGGGTGTACCTGCACTTACGGCAGACCTGGTTGGCCTTTAGTGAGTCACAGTCTCCCAATCCTGCCCCGACATGAGGCCTTGGAGGGAGTGGGGAGCCCAGGCGGCTCAGCCTTTGCCCTTTGCAGTGATCATTCTGAGTATCCTCGAAGTCATTATCATCTTGCTGCTCATCTTTCTCCGGAAGAGAATTCTCATCGCGATTGCACTCATCAAAGAAGCCAGCAGGTGGGGGCCAGGTGCCGGGGGTCAGGATGGAGCTGTCCCTAGAGTTGTGTCTTTTGCCCTGATGCCTGTGTCTCTGCTCCTCCCTAGGGCTGTGGGATATGTCATGTGCTCCTTGCTCTACCCACTGGTCACCTTCTTCTTGCTGTGCCTCTGCATCGCCTACTGGGCCAGCACTGCTGTGTATCCACCCCCAGACACCAATCTCTGACCCCAGGGATGGCTAAAGACCAACTTTGCCCAGAAGTGACCTGCATCTTAGGGACAGGGCTGGAAACTGGTGGGATAATGGATTCTTTCCCACGAAAGTCCCTGGGGTCCTCAGTCCTAGACCTCTGCTTCCTTAATGAACCTCCAGCTTCCTGTCCACTTCCAATGAAGCGGTCTATAAGATCTTTGATGATAGCTCCTGCTCACTTACTGCGAAAACCTGCAACCCAGAGGTGGGCGTCCCCAGGGTGGGAAGGGCAGGTATTGCCCCAGAAGGCCCCGGATGATTTTAAACCTCTCACGTCCCCTTGGAGGTTCAGCAAGAAATTGGCTCCTGTTGCATGTCTTGTGCTGGGTGTGGGGGAGGACGCACGGTGGGGAAGAGACTCTCTAACTGGATTGAACAACTTCCCAGGACAACCTGGCTTCCTCTCTTCAACTTGCCCTGGCCTTCACCCTGGGTGCTAAATCACCTATTTTTCCCTCTTTTCTTTTTTTTTTTATGAGACAGAGTCTCACTCTGTCGCCAGGCTGGAGTGCAGTGGCATGATCTCAGCTCCCTGCAACTTCCAACTCCCTGGTTCAAGCAATTCTCCTGCCTCAGCCTCCCAAGTAGCTGGGATTACAGGCACACACCAGCACGCCAGGCAAATTTTTGTATTTTTAGTAGAGACAGTGTTTCACCATGTTGGTCAGGATGGTCTTGATCTCCTAACCTCGTGATCCACCCGCCTCTGCCTCCCAAAGTGCTGGGATTACAGGCGTGAGCCACCTTGCCCGGCCCATTTTTCCCCATTTCATTTCCTGTCTCCATTCTCTCTTCTTGACCCTGGTGATGGCCACTTCTTGTTTCTAGAATTCCTTCCTTTGCACAAGCTGTGTTCCAAACCCTTAGTTCCTTCACTTAACTCTGATCCTTATGTCTCCTGTCCTACCTCATGGTTTTCCTGGCCCCACACCTGATGCTTAGAGCCTACTGTGAACCCCTGGCGCCTCTTTTTGGACTCGGTTCTCCCTTCTCTCCCACAGACCTTCCCCTCCTCCAATGAGTCCCGCCTATGCCCCAATGCCCGTTGCCAGTTCGCCTTCTACGGTGGTGAGTCGGGCTACCACCGGGCCCTGCTGGGCCTGCAGATCTTCAATGCCTTCATGTTCTTCTGGTTGGCCAACTTCGTGCTGGCTCTGGGCCAGGTCACACTGGCCGGGGCCTTTGCCTCCTACTACTGGGCCCTGCGCAAGCCGGACGACCTGCCGGCCTTCCCGCTCTTCTCTGCCTTTGGCCGGGCGCTCAGGTGGGCTGGCGTTGCGGGCAGGATGGGGTGGAGGACGAGGCCTGGCCCAGCCACCGACCACCCCCTCGGCCCGCAGGTACCACACGGGCTCCCTGGCCTTTGGCGCGCTCATCCTGGCCATTGTGCAGATCATTCGTGTGATACTCGAGTACCTGGATCAGCGGCTGAAAGGTACGGCCCACCCACCGCTTGCATTAGCTCCTGTTGCGGGGCGAGGCTGAATAGCAGACCAGGATTGGTTCTTCCTTGGAGGTGGGCGGTGCCAAGATCATAGAGCAGTGATGGATTTCTGTCTATGCCGCGGGGGAGCTCAGGAGTTGGCGTGATTGGGTCCTGCGATGGAGGAGCAAACCAGAGAACCTACTGGGTGGAATTCTTGCTGTTGAGGGGACAGGCCCAAGAGGACTGGCCCACCATTGATTATTGCTAGAGTGAATTGGAGTGGGATATATTTGCGCTGAAGGAAGCACGAATAAAACTGGTTTATTAGCTGAGCGCCGTGACTCACGCCTATAATCCCAGCACTTTGGGAGGCTGAGGCGAGCGGATCACCTGAGGTCAGGAGACCAGCCTGGCCAACATGATGAAACCCCATCTCTACTACAAATACAAAAATTAGCCAGCCATGGTGGTATGCGCGTCTGTAGCCCCAGCTACTCGGGAGGCTGAGAGAGGAGAATCACTTGAACCCCAGAGGTGGAGGTTGCAGTGAGCCGAGATCGAGCGACTGCACTTCAGCCTAGGAAACAGAGCGAAACTCCATTTCAAAAAAAAGAAAAAAAAAAAAAACTGGTTTATTTTTCTTAGAGGAAGGGCTGTGGGGCTGCGATTGATTGTACTTTGCTTTAGAGACAGGATCTTTCTCTGTCGTCCAGGCTGGAGTGCTGTGGCACCATCATGGCTTACTGTGGTCTCAAACTCCTGGGCTCAAGTCCCTGTCTCTTTGACAGCATGGACTCAGGAGACCTGGACATTGGCAAGTGTGTGTGATAGGGAAGAGGGGATCCCTTCCACGTCAGGCGGTGTCCCCTCACTTCTGCATCCCTTCCCTTCTCTTCCAGCCGCAGAGAACAAGTTTGCCAAGTGCCTCATGACCTGTCTCAAATGCTGCTTCTGGTGCCTGGAGAAGTTCATCAAATTCCTCAATAGGAATGCCTACATCATGGTGAGTGGGCCTGGGACCCCCAACCAACCCACCAGCTCCTGCTGGGTGAGAGGACCACCCCACATGCCCACCCATTGGGTCTGATCTCTCCCTCCCACTTTCCTCCAGATTGCCATCTACGGCACCAATTTCTGCACCTCGGCCAGGAATGCCTTCTTCCTGCTCATGAGAAACATCATCAGGTCAGGAATCAGCACCATCTTCCTCCTGCCACCTCCCTCTTCCCCTAGTCCCTGAAGCCAGCATTAACACCTGCCCCTCACTGTCCCCTGCAGAGTGGCTGTCCTGGACAAAGTTACCGACTTCCTCTTCCTGTTGGGCAAACTTTTGATCGTAGGCAGTGTGGGTGAGTGCCGCCCACCTCGCCTCTCAGGGTGTGGGAGCCTGATTTCTGTCTTCTGTGATGGGTGTCATCTTCTTTTTTTTTTTTTTTTTTTTTTTTTTTTTTGAGGCGGAGTCTCGCTCTGTCGCCCAGGCTGGAGTGCAGTGGCCAGATCTCAGCTCACTGCAAGCTCCGCCTCCTGGGTTTACGCCATTCTCCTGCCTCAGCCTCCCGAGTAGCTGGGACTACAAGCGCCCGCCACCTCGCCCGGCTAGTTTTTTGTATTTTTAGTAGAGACGGGGTTTCACCGTGTTAGCCAGGATGGTCTTGATCTCCTGACCTCGTGATCCGCCCGTCTCGGCCTCCCAAAGTGCTGGGATTACAGGCTTGAGCCACCGCGCCCGGCGGGTGTCATCTTCTTAGGAGGCTATTTCCTATATCCAGAACCCTTCACCATCTTCATCACTTTCTTCTCCTTCTCCAGGGATCCTGGCTTTCTTCTTCTTCACCCACCGTATCAGGATCGTGCAGGATACAGCACCACCCCTCAATTATTACTGGGTTCCTATACTGGTATGGACCTCTGGGGAGAGATGGGGGTTTGGGAAGAAAGAGGTGTTGGGATTTGCTTGGTCTTCTTTGACTAGATAAATGTGGCTAGAGGTCAGAGGTGGGGAATTGATTATTTATTCGGACCACAAACTCTTTGTTTGTTTTTGCATCAGAGTCTTGCCCTGTTGCCCTGGCTGGAGTGCAGTTGTGCAATGTTGGCTCACTGCAACCTTTGCCTGCTGGGTTCAAGCGAATTCTCAAGCTTCTGCCTCCCGAGTAGCTGGGATTACGGGCGCCTGCCCCCACACCTGGCTAATTTTTGTATATTTATTTTTTAATTTTAATTTAATTTAATTTAATTTTTTTTTTTTTTTTTCTTTTTTGAGACAGACTCACTCTGTTGCCCAGGTTGGAGTGCAGTGAAACGATCTTGGCTCACTGAAACCTCTACCTCCCTAGTTCAAGTAATTCTTGTGCCTCAGCCTGCTGATTAGCTGGGATTACAAGCACACGCCACCACACCTGGCTAATTTTTTTTGTTTTTTTGAGACAGAGTTTCACTCTTGTTGCCCAGGCTGGAGTGCAATGGGGTGATCTCGGCTCACTGCAACCTCCACCTCCCGGGTTCAAGCAATTCTCCTGCCTCAGCCTCCTGAGTAGCTGGGATTACAGGCATGCGCCATCATGTGTGACTAATTTTATATTTTTAGTAGAGACGGAGTTTCTCCATGTTGGTCAGGCTGGTCTCGTACTCCCAACCTCAGGTGATCCGCCCGCCTCGGCCCCCCACAGTGCTGGGATTATGGGCGTGAGCCATCACACCTGGCTAATTTTTGTATATTTAATAGAGATGGGGTTTCACCATGTTGGCTGGGATGGTCTCAAACTCCTGATCTCAAGTGATCCGCCTGCCTCGGGCTCGCAGAGTGCTAGGATTGCGGGTGTGACCCACCACCCCCGACCTCGGACCACAGACATTATTGAGCACCTACTGTGTATTCAGCATTGAGGTGGAGTGCTTCCCTCTAAAGGCCTTAGAGTTTGGGGGTAAACAGATATTCCTCCATAATGATATTGGTGAATGTATGATTGCAGACTGGGATACATCACTAGTATGTATAGCACAGGGAACCGTTTGAACCTGTGGTGGGGGATCTGGGCAGGTGTGGGGGTCCAGGTGGTGCCATGCAGGTGATGTTGGATCCGAGATCTGAAGCTGTAGGCAATATCCAGGCAGAGGGAACGGCAAGTACAGTGGCCCTGAGGTGCGAGTGTGCCAGGAACAGTAAGGAAAGCAGTGGGGCTGATGTGGAAGGAGTAAAGAAGTGGAGATAGGGACTGGGTGCGGTGGCTCACACCTGTAATCCCAGCACTTTGGGAGGCTGAGACAGGTGGATCACTTGAGGTCAGGAGTTTGAGACTAGCCTGGCCAGCATGGCGAAACCCCATCTCTACAAAAAAATACAAAAATTAGCCGGGTGTGGTTGCGGGCGCCTGTAATCCCAGCTACTCGGGAGGCTGAGGCAGGAGAATTGCTTGAACCTGGGAGGCAGAGGTGGCAGTGAGCCGAGATCACGACACTGCATTCCAGCCTCGGTGACAGAGTGAGACTCTGTCTCAAAAAAAAAAAAAAAAAGGGGGAGATATGGCCAAAGAGGTAATAAGGCTGTGGAGTGATTGAGCCTTCATTGCAAGGGCAGTATTGTATCTCAGTGTAGGTCTTGAAGCCCAGTGACCTAGTTTCTTATCTTAGATCCTCTATTTGCTAGTTCTAAGATGAGGAAGAGTAATCTTGGGCAAGTTATTTAATCCCTCTAAGGTCCACTGACTTTTTTTTTTTTTTTTTTGAGATGGAGCCTTGCTTTGTCGCCCAGGCTAGAGTGCAATGGAGTGATCTCTGCTTACCACAACCTCCACCTCCCAGGTTCAAGCGATTCTCCTGCCTCAGTTCCCCTAGTAGCTGGGATTACAGGCAAATGCCACTGTGCCTGGCTAATTTTTTTATTTTTAGTAGAGATGGGGTTTCACCCTGTTGGTCAGGCTGGTCTCGAACTCCTGACTTCAGGTGATCCACCCACCTCGGACTTCCAAAGTGTTGGGATTACAGGCATGACCCCTTATGCCTGGCCATGATTTCATTGTATTGAATTTGTATTTTATTTTATTTTTATTTATTTATTTATTTATTTTTTGAGACGGAGTCTCGCTGTGTTGCCCAGGCTGGAGTGCTGTAGCGCAATCTTGGCTCACTGCAAGCTCCGCCTCCTGGGTTCACACCATTCTCCTGCCTTAGCCTCCCGAGTAGCTGGGACCACAGGTGCCTGCCACCATGCCTGGCTAATTTTTTTGCTTTTTTTTTTTTTTTGGAGACGGAGTCTCGCTCTGTCGCCCAGGCTGGAGTGCAGTGGCCGGATCTCAGCTCACTGCAAGCTCCGCCTCCCGGGTTCACGCCATTCTCCCGCCTCAGCCTCCCGAGTAGCTGGGACCACAGGCGCCCGCCACTTCGCCCGGCTAATTTTTTGTATTTTTTAGTAGAGACGGGGTTTCACCGTGTTAGCCAGCATGGTCTCGATCTCCTGACCTCGTGATCCGCCCATCTCGGCCTCCCAAAGTGCTGCGATTACAGGCTTGAGCCACCGCGCCCGGCCATTTTTTTGCATTTTTAATAGAGACAGAGTTTCACTGTGTTAGCCAGGATGGTCTTGAACTCCTGACCGCGTGATCCACCTGCCTCAGCCTCCCAAAGTGCTGGGATTACAGGCGTGACCCACCACGCCTGGCGAATTTTTATTTTAATATAATAGAGATAGGCCAGGTGTGGTAGCTCACACTCTACTATAATAATAATAATGATAATAATAATAGAGGCAGGGTCTCCCTCTATTGCCCAGGCTGGTCTCGAGCTCTGGGCTCAAGGGATCCTCCTGCCTCAGCCTCCCGAAGTGCAAGGACTACATGTATGAGCCATCACACCCAGCCATGTCTACTGACTTCAGTCAACAAATGTTTATCTAGCAGCTACTTAGGCCCTGTGAGTCTTCAGATTGCTATGGATGTAGTAGTAAATGGGACTGGGTCTAGTGAGGATGTGGGCATTAAACCTGGAAAGCCCTAAACATGCATAAAATTGCAGCTACACCAAGAGCTCAGGAGGGGTGCCCAGTGCTAGGAGGACATAAAATAGGCTCTAGAGGCCGGGCATGGTGGCCTACACCTGTAATCCAGCACTTTGGGAGGCCAAGGTGGGCAGATCATGAACGTCGCGAGATCGAGACCATCCTGGCTAACACAGTGAAACCCCGTCTCTACTAATAATACAAAAAAACTAGCTGGGCAAGTTGGCAAGCACCTGTAGTCCCAGCTACTTGGGAGGCTGAGGCAGGAGAATGGCGTGAACCCGGGAGGCGGAGCTTGCAGTGAGCTGAGATCCGGCCACTGCACTCCAGCCTGGGCGACAGAGCAAGACTCCGTCTCAAAAAAAAAAAAAAAATTAGTCAGGTGTGCTGGCACGTACTTGTAGTCCCAGCTACTCAGGAGGCTGAGGCAAGAGAATCACTTGAACCCGGGAGGTGGAGGTTGCAGTGAGCCGAGATCATACCACTGCACTCCAGCCTGGATGACACAGCAAGATTCCATCTCAGGAAAAAAAAAAAAAAAAAGGCTCTCAGCCAGACGCAGGGGCTCACATGTATAATCCCAGCACTTTGGGAGGCCAAGGCAGGCAGATCGCTTGAGCTCAGGAGTTTGAAACCAGCCTGGGCAACATGGCAAAACTTCATCTCTACAAAAAAAAAAAATACAAAAATTAGCTGGGTATGGTGGCACATGCCTATAGTCCCAGCTACTTGTAAGCCTGAGGTGTGAGTATCACTTGAGCTACTTGTAAGCCTGAGGTGTATCAAGGCTGCAGTGAGCTGAGATGGTGCCACTGCACTCCAGCCTGAGCAACACAGTGAGACCCTGTCTCAAAAAAAATAAAAATAAAAATAGAAAAGCCCACTCTATGTGTCATAGGTGGTTTCCCGGAGGAGGTGGGACTTGAGAATTTGCTCTTTGAGCTGAAAGCAGAAGGTTGATGAGGCATAAATTAGATTTAAGTCAGGGCAATAGCACATGCAGAGGCCCAGGGGTTAAATAAAGCAAGGATGAGACTGGGTGCGGTGGCTCATACCTGTAGTCCCAGCACTTTGGGAGGCCAAGGTGGGTGAATCTCTTAAGCCCAGGAAGGGTAATGGATAACGTGGCAAAAACCCATCTCTACAAAAAATACAAAGGTTAGCCAGGCATGGTGGTGCACATCTGTAATCCCAGCTACTCCGGAGGCTGAGGTGGGAGGATCACTTGAGCCCAGGAGGCAGAGTTTGCAGTGAGCCGAGATCACGCCACTACACTCCAGCCTGGGCTACAGAGTGAGATCGTGAGACCCTGTCTCAAAAAAAAAAAAAGGCCAGGTGCGGTGGCTCACGCCTGTAATCCCAGCCCTTTGGGAGGCCAAGGCAGGTGGATCACCTGAGGTCAGGAGTTTGAGACCAGCCTGGCCAACGTGGTGAAACCCCATCTCTACTAAAAATACAAAAATGAGCCTGGCGTGGTGGCGCATGCCTGTAGTCTCAGCTCCTCGGGAAGCTGAGGCAGAACGGCTTAAACTCTGGCGATGGAGGTTGCAGTGAGCCGAGATCACGCCATGGCACTCCAGCCTAGGCGACAGAGTGAGACTCCGTCTCAAAAAAAAAAAAAAGAGAGAGAAAGAGGGCTTCGTGTGGATCGCGGGGCCCCGCCAGCGGGGGTGAGGGGTTGGGATGTCATTAATCCAAAGAGGGTTTCTCAGCAGGGGAAGGACGTGGTCCCAGCATAGGAGAGACACAGTGGGTGGGGGCTGCTCTGGGAAGGACGTGGAGCAGGGACGGCTTGTTTCTCCTTGCCCAGACGGTGATCGTTGGCTCCTACCTGATTGCACATGGTTTCTTCAGCGTCTATGGCATGTGTGTGGACACACTGTTCCTCTGCTTCTGTGAGTGACCCCTCACCCCAAACCTTGCTGGGCCCCAAATCCCTTCTTCCCACTGGGCATCACATCACCCTCCAACGGGGCACCACGGCCGCCTGCCCCCAGCTTCCCCGGGGCTTGGCTGTCCCTCGTCCTGGGTCCCCAGCCTGTCTTCCTGGTTTCCTTTTGCGCTTAGAAGCAACTCCAACCTCCTGTCCACTTGCCCAGGCTGCAGCCTGGACGCTGCCCTGGAGCCCACCCGCGCTTCGCAGTTTCTGGCTTTGATGGGGGGGGGATCTGTGGCTGCCACTAACTCTGGTTTCTCCAACTGTTTTTTTTGTTTGTTTGTTTTTTTCGTCTCTCTTCCTCTCCTCCATGCCTGCTGGCTTCCCTGTTCTTCCCTGCCTCCCTCTTTCCCTCCCTTCCTGACCACCCCATTTTCCCCCTGCCGGTTCCCGGGGGGAGCCCAGGTGAGGACCTGGAAAGGAATGACGGCTCTCAGGAGCGACCCTACTTCATGTCGCCCGAGCTGAGAGACATCCTGTTGAAGGGGAGTGCGGAGGAGGGGAAGCGGGCGGAAGCCGAGGAGTAGAGAGTGAGGGAGGCTGGCGTGGGGGCCAGGTTTCCTCCATGTAGACTGGGGGTGCATGAAGCGGGGGGGCTTCCTGGCCTGGGAGTGTGGGGATCCTGTGTGTTCCTTGGAGCCCACTACAGTCTGCCCCTCTCTGGTCCCAGTGTGTCTGCTTTCTAACCCTCTGAGGCTTCTCTGTGACCCTTGTCCACCCACCCTGTCCCCGGAGGCCCCTGCCCATGGGCTCCCCTCATGCCTCCTGCTCTGGGACCTCTCTCCGCAGTGGAGGACCTGGAGAGGAATGACGGCTCGGCCGAGAGGCCTTACTTCATGTCTTCCACCCTCAAGAAACTCTTGAACAAGACCAACAAGAAGGCAGCGGAGTCCTGAAGGCCCCGCGCTCCCCACCTCTCAAGGAGCCTCACGCCGCAGGGTGCTCAGTAGCTGGGTCTGTTCCCTCAGCCCCTTGGGCTCACCCGAAGTCCTATCACTGCCGCTCCGCCCCCTCCCCATGAGCCAGATCCCACCAGTTTCTGGACCTGGAGAGTCCGGGGTATCTCCTTCTTATGCCAAGGGGCGCTTGGAGTTTTCATGGTTGCCCCTCAAGACTACGAGAAATGAGTAAAAACCCAGTGGGGCCTCTTGCTGTCTGGGACGGCATGTGGCCCGACCTCCGCAAGCTCCCTCATGCTTCCTGCCCCCGCTTACACGACAACGGGCCAGACCACAGGAAGGACGGTGTTTGTGTCTGAGGGAGCTGCTGGCCGCAGTGAACACCCACGTTTATTCCTGCCTGCTCTGGCCAGGACTGAACCCCTTCTCCATACCTGAACAGTTGGCTCCAGGGCCACCAGAAGCATTTCTTTATTATTATTATTTTTTAACCTGGACATGCATTAAAGGGTCTATTAGCTTTTCTTTCCATCTGTCTCAACAGCTGAGATGGGGCCGCCAAGGAGTGCCTTCCTTTTGCTCCCTCCTAGCTGGGAGTGACTGGGGTGGGGGTGTGTGTGCCCAGGTGGGGGTATCTCCTGGCTGGGAAGGAGGGAGTGGGAGGGAGACTTTTGCTTGCAGGGGTTGGCAGTGGAGAGCGGGCTGGAGAGGAGATCGCTAATAGCTGTTTAATGGAAACCTGCTGGGCTGGAGGGAGTTAGGCTGAATTTCCCGACTTCCTCTGCCAGTTATTGACACAGCTCTCTTTGTAAGAGAGGAAAGAAACTGAACCCACCCAAGGGATGATTTCAGGGGGAGAGGTGGAGGGCAGATGCCCTGGGCAAACCCGGCCCCTCTGCCCACACACCTCACTTGATGATCCTTTTGCCAAACTTGTCGAACTCAGGGGACCTGGCTTCCCGGTTGCCCCTCTGCCATATTCCAAGGCCCCCTCAGACTTCACGTCTCTGCTCATCAGCACTGTCCCAGGATCCTGGAGAGGGAGAACCCCCGACCCCAGGGGAAAGAAGGGGGGGGTCTCCCCTTTCCTGTGTCTGCGCCAGCCCTGCCCCCATTGCGTCTGCACACCCCTGCGTGTAACTGCATTCCAACCACTAATAAAGTGCCTATTGTACAGGTCCAGGCCTGGTGTGTTTGTGGGGGGCAGTGAGCCAGTGGGCGGCTGGTAGGGGGAACCCCCACTTCCAAGGCCCTAGGAGTCTCTGAGCTGTGGCGATTCTCTCAACACGCAGGAGGAGGGGGCCGGAAACCCACTGGCTGCTGGCTCTGCCTGAATTTCCAACCTTCAGGCAGCTCAGATTTCCCCTGATTAGGCTCTAATCCCTGGATTCCAGAAGGCAGAGGCAGCCTGTCCACCTCCCCTATCACCCATCCTGGACACGTGCCCCCAGGGCCCAGGCACCTGAGGTCGTGCAGTCTATGCTCCCCTGCTACTTTGGGTCTGCGAAGGGACCGCCCTTGGGGTGGGCCCTGCTGCCTGGAAGCTCACTGCTGCCCCCTCGTGCCAGCTGCCTGTGTCAGCCACCTCCAGACAATCCGCCCCAATATTTCAACTGTCTTTGCTCTCCACTCCCCTTTCTTGGGGAATTTTTCTTCAATATCCACTTTTTTTTTTTTTTTCCCAGACAGTCTTGCCCTGTCACCCAGGCTGGAGTGCAATGGTGCAATCTCAGCTCACTGCAACCTCCGCCTCCCGGGTTCAAGCGACTCTCCTGCCTCAGCCTCCCAAGTAGTTGGGATTACAGGTGCATGCCACCACGCCTGGCTAATTTTTTGTGTTTTAAGTAGAGACGGGGTTTCGCCATGTTGGGCAGGTTGGTCTCGAATTCCTTACTTCAGGTGATCTGCTCGCCTCGGCCTCCCAAAGTGCTGGGATTACAGGTGTGAGAGCCACCTCGCCCAGCCTTTTTTTTTTTTTTTTTTTTGAGACAGGGTCTCACTCTGTGGACGAAGCTTAAGTGCAGTGGTGCAATCATGGCTCACTGCAGCCTCAGGTGATCCTCCCACCTTAGCCTCCTGAGTAGCTGGGATGGCAGGTACACACCACACCTAAGTTTTGTATTTTTTGTAGAGATTGGGTTTTACCATATTGCCCATGCTTTTTTTGTTTGTTTGTTTTTGAGACAGAGTCTCCCTTTGTGGCCCAGGCTGGAGTGCAGTGGCACAGTCTCAGCTCACTAAACCTCCCGGGTTCAAGTGATTCTCGTGCTTTAGCCTCCCGAGTAGCTGGTATTACAGGCACTCACCACCACATCCAACTAATTTGTTTGTTTGTTTGTTTCTTTTTGAGACGGAGTCTTGCTCTGTTGCCCAGGCTGGAGTGCAGTGGCGTGATCTCAGCTCACTGCAAGCTCCGCCTCCTGGGTTCACGCCACTCTCCTGCCTCAGCCTGGGCGATAGGGCGAGACTCCGTCTCAAAAAAAAAAAAAAAAAAAAAGCTCCTGGCGGCCAGGCGCAGTGGCTCACACCTATAATCCCAGCACTTTGGGAGGCTGAGGAGGGCGAATCACGAGGTCAGGAGTTCAAGACCAGCCTGGCCAACACGGTGAAAACCTGCCGCTACTAAAAATACAAAAATTAGCCAGGCATAGTGGCACACACCTGTAATCCCAGCTACTTGGGAGGCTGAAGCAAGAGAATTGCTTGAACCCAGGAGGCAGAGTTTATGGTGAACCAAGATGACACTATAGAACTCCAGCCTGGGCAACAGAGTGAAACTGTCTCAGAAAAAAAAAAAAAAAGAATGGTGGTACGATACATATAGCACAAAATTTGCCATCTCCATCTCTTTTTTATTAAGCAACTGGGTCTCACTGTTACCTAGGCTGGCCTTGAACTTCTGGACTGAAGGGATCATCCCGCCTCAGCCTTCCGAGTAGCTGGGATGACAGGCACTCACCACTGTGCCTGGTTTCTGTTTAATTTTTCGAGGAACCACCATAGTGTTTTCTGGCTTCATGCTTTGGCTCCACTTTCTTCTAGGTTGGCTCCACTCTCTGCCAAGTTCCTTTATCTGGGTATATTCCCTGCCTCCAACCACACTGTGCTGTGATAGTTAATTTTAGGTGTGAACTTGGCTGGATTAGAAAATACCCAGATTTGAGCTGTGATGTAAAAATAAGACAAAGAAAAAAAAAAAAAAACAGTGGCTGGGCTCAGTGGCTCGCACCTACAATCAGCATTTTGGGAGGCCGAGGTGGGCAGATGGCTTGAGCTTGAGTTTGATCGAGACAAGCCTGGGCAACATGTGGAAAGCTTGTCTCAACCAAAAATATGAAAATTAGCAGGGTGTGGTGGTCACGCACATGTTGTCCCAGCTACTCAGGAGGATGAAGTGAGAGGGTCACTTTAGCCCAAGAGGGGCAGTGAGCTTAGATCACACTACTGTGCTCCAGCCTGGGTGACAGAGCAACACCTTCTCTGATAAAGCATTACTTCTGGGTGAGCGTCATCCAATCTGCAGGGCTCCGATAGAACAGAAAAAGGAGAGAAAGGATTTTCCTCCCCAGAGCTGGGACACCCTCCTCCTCCTGTCTTGACAAGACTTATACTAGTGATCCCTGGTTCTCAGGCCTTCGACCTTGGACTTGGAATTACACCATTGGTGTCCCTGGCTCTGAAGCTTTAGGATTCAGACGAAACCTCGCTACTGGTTTTCCAGGGTCTCCAGCTACTGGAGCTACTGGCTTTAGGGTCTGCAATGTGTGTGGTAGGACATCTCAGCCTCCATGATCACATGAGCCAATTATCCTAATAAATCCCCTCTCATCTACCTGCCTCCTATTAGCTTTCTTTGGAGAAACCTAATAATACACACATCATACGTTTTCCTGGCTCTCTCTCTCTTTTTTTTTTTTTTTGAGATGGAGTCTCCCTCTGTCGCCCAGGCTAGAGTGCAGTGGTGCGATCTCAGCTCACTGCAAACTCTGCCTCCCAGGCTCACACCATTCTCCTGCCTCAGCCTCCTGAGTAGCTGCGACCACAGGTGCCAGCCACCATCTCCAGCTAATTTTTTTTTTTTTTTGTATTTTTAGTAGAGACAGGGTTTCACTGTGTTAGCCAGGATGGTCTTGATCTCCTGACCTCGTGATCTGCCTGCCTTGGCCTCCCAAAGTACTGGGATTACAGTCATGAGCCACCGCGTCCAGCCACATTTTCCTGGCTTTAAGATGAGAAGTCTTCTCTTTTTTTGAGACAAAAGTCTTGCTCTGTCACCCAGGCTGGAGTGCAGTGGCATGATCTCAGCTGACTGCAACCTCTGCCTCTCAGATTTAAGTGATTCTCCCGCCTCAGCCTCCCGAATAGCTGGGATTACAGGCGCCCGCCACTATGCCCGGCTAATTTTTGTATTTTTAGTAGAGATGGGGTTTCACCATCTTGGCCAGGCTGGTCTTGAACTCTTGAACTGTTGCCACCCACCTCTGCCTCCCATAAGTGCTGGGATTACAGGGCCATAGAAGTCTTCCTCCTAAGTCTCAGGCCTGGAGCTCACTGACTCTGACCAACCTGATTATGATCATTTACTCATTGTAAATCATTGAGTCAATCATTCTGGTCAAAGTATGGGTCTAGTTTGGGAGTCAGGCAGTGGGGACCTGCCATCTGGACAACAGTTTGATGAAGGGAGAGGAATGGTTCCCCAACGACTATGGTCATCCCAGTGTCCATCCCAGAGTGGTAACCAATGTCCACCCTGGGGGGAGTAAGAAGGGAACAGGCATATGACAAAAAACTTTCAAGAGGGAAGTTAACTGGATGTGATTGGGAGGGCCGGTGGAATCTTTCAAGATGAGGAAGACAATGAATAGAGAGGCTGTAAGGACAGCAGAGTCACTGAGAGTGACAGGACCTGTCTAGACAGAGGGATTGCAAGAGGGGGATGACCTCAATCTTCAACCAATGAGCGGGAGGGAGGGAAGAGAGAAGAAGGAACAGCCAGTTGACAGATGATGTCACTAAGGCAAGGAGGGGAGAATGGTGTTGTATATAGGGTTTGTGACCACTGAGTGGTGGAAGGGCAAGGGCAGAGGTGGGAGGTTGGGTCAGGATAGCAGTTCAGTAAGACAGGGCAGATGGCATCTTGCGTCTTCCATCCTTTATGGTGACCAAGGACTAGGAGCCTGATGGATGGGGTTTATTGGAAGGTTGGCCTGAAAACTTTTTACTTAAAAAAATTTTTTTTTCTTTTTTTTTTCTTAGACACAGTCTTGATGTCACCCAGGCTGGAATGGGGGGTGGCTCAATCTCGGCTCACTGCAACCTCTACCTCCCAGGTTCAAGCAATTCTCATGCCTCGGCCTACCGAGTAGCTGGAATTACAGGCGCTGGCCATCATGCCCAGCTAATTTTTGTACTTTTAGTGGAGACAGAGTTTTATCATGTTGGCCAGGGTGGTCTTGAACTCCTGACCTCAAGTGATCCACCAGTCTTAGCCTCCCAAAGTGCTGGGATTACAAGTATGAGCCACGGCACCCGGCCTTCTTTTTGTTTTTATTCTTGAAAACTTTTTTTTTTAAATGTAGAGATGGGGCTGGGTGCGGGTAGCTCACACCTGTAATCCCGGCACGTTGGGAGACCAAGGTGGGTGGATAACTTGAGGTCAGGAGTTTGAGACCAGCCTGGCCAACATGAAACCCAGTCTCTACTAAAAATACAAAAACTAGCTGGGCATGGTATTGTACGCCTGCAATTCCAGTGACTTGGGAGGCTGAGGCAGAATTGCTTAAACCCAGGAAGTGGAGGTTGCAGTAAGCTGAGATCCTATCATTGCACTCCAGCTGGGGCTACAGAACAAGACTCCATCTCATAAATGAATAGAACAGAACAGAACAAAATAGGAGATGGGGTCTCACTATGTTGCCCAGACTGGCCTTGAACTCCTGGGCTCAAGCAATCCCCCTGCCTCAGCCTCCCAAAGTATAAGATTACAGGTGTGAGTCACCGTGCCTGGCGAAGACAGCACTTTTAAGGAAGTTCTGGTTGGATGGGGCACCAGTTCAAGAGGCAACGATCACAACCATTACTGTTTTTGAAGCTTCAACTCCATGCCAGGTACTTAAGCAACCCCTTGATGTTGAATTAACTCCAAATCAGTCCTCCTCCAAACCAAACCCTAGGTTTGGGTTTGACCCAAAGACTGTGCTTGTCATCATGATCCTTTCCACCCTTTACTGTGTTTGGGGACCCTGGGGCAAGAAACGCCTTAGCGGAATGAGATCTTCAAAAGCATTTTAAGTAACCTTGGGCTCTCTGGAGTTCGGAGTCAGAAAACTAGTAACCATCCTCATTCTGCCACTTGGCAGCGCTGTTAGTTCAAACAAGTCACTACCCGCATTGACCTGTTCCGAAAAAAGTCAGTCTAGGCTTTGTTATTAACATTCATTATCACAGTGACCTTGAACAATTTAAACTTACTTTAATCATTTTTTTGGTTTCGTTTTTGTTTTTTTGAGACAGGGTTTCTGTCGCCTAGGCTAGAGAGCAGTGGCCCAATCTCAGTTCACTGCAGTCTCAACCTCTTGGGCTCATATGATCCTCCCACCTCAGCCTCCTGAGCAGCTGGGACTACCGGTGTGTACCACCATGCCCAGGCATTTTAACCAATTTTATCTTAATGCATGCCCCAATCATCTTACCAAACCTTTCTTCAGTTTTTAGCTCTATTTGTGAGACAGATCTGAGGCATAGGAAACGAAATTAAAAAGCCTTGTGCGAATAATTTATCAATTTATATGAAAAACAAGAATACAATTATGCATCTCTGAAAATAAAACTTTGTAGAGTTGGCCAGGTGCAGTGGCTCACACTTGTAATTCCAGCACTTTGGGAGGCCAAGGCGGACAGACCACCTGAGGTTGGGAGTTCGAGACCAGCCTGACCAACATGGAGAAACCCATCTCTACTAAAAATACAAAATTAGCCGGACGTGGTGGCGCATGCCTGTAATCCCAGCTACTCGAGAGGCTGAGGCAGGAGAATCGCTTGAACCTGGGAGGCAGAGGTTGCAGTGAACCAACATCGTGCTATTACACTCTAGCCTGGGCAACAAGAGCAAAACTCGGTCTCAAAAAAAAAAAACTCTGTAGAGTTACACAAAAAACTGTACAATGGCTGCTAAGAGGGAGGGAACTGGGTGTCTGAGGAAGACTTTGTGCTCTCATGTCTTTGGCACATTTGACATATCATGTGACTATGCTACCTATTAAAAATCCACAGTAAAATGTAAATAAAATAGCAGAGGGTACAGTATGCACTCTTTTTTGAGACAGGGTCTAGCTGTGCCATCCAGGCTGAAGTGCAGTGACTCCATCATGGCTCACTGCAGCCTGGACTTCCACAGCTCATGCGATCCTCCCACCTCCTCCTTCCAAGTAGATGGGACTATGGGCACAGGCCATCACGCTCTGCTAATTTTTGTAGAAACTGGGTTTTGCCATGTTGCTCAAGCTGGCCTCAAACTCCTGGGCTTAAGGGATCCTCCAGCCTCAGCCTCCCAAAGTGCAGGGATTACAGGCGTGAGCCACCATGCCCGGCCAGGCACTCATTTTTGTAATTGTTGCGGGAAACACAGGACCAGAGAGACCAACGTGGGAAACAGGAGGATTTATTTAGGTGTACACCAGCTCAGTGGATTCATGTCTGAAAAGCTGAGCATTGAACAAAAACTGAGTGTGGTTTTTATAGGCAAACTTACAGAAGCAAAACAAAAGTAGTTAATGATACAGTGACAGGTCATGTAATCTACAGCATAACTGTTGACTTAGCACAACTTGTGGCTTTGCACAGCTGTTGGCCTTGCAGCTGCATCGAAAGGAAAACAGAATCTACAAATCTTACTAAATACAAGCATTGGCAAACACAGTAATAACTAATGGTTCACAGAAGGAGAGACAGTAAAGGAATTTGTTTTTCTTTTCAACTTTGCTCCGGAGGAGGGTGTCTGGAGCCCATTCCTTTGGCCTCGACTTTTCAGTGCTATCTTATAAGCATTCAAGGACACCACGCTTTTAAGGACAAGGCACTCGGTCACGGGCGCCTTTACTGATGTGAGCTGGCTAAGCAGAGGAAAACTTGTTCTGCTTTTCTTTTTAACCCTTGCCTTGCCACATAATTACATCTTTACACTTCAGTTTTTTTTTTTTTTTTTTTTTTTGAGACGGAGTCTCGCTCTGTCACCCAGGCTGGAGTGCTGTGGCCAGATCTCAACTCACTGCAAGCTCCGCCTCCCGGGTTCACGCCATTCTCCTGCCTCAGTCTCCTGAGTAGCTGGGACTACAGGCGCCCGTGACCTCACCCGGCTAGTTTTTTGTATTTTTTAGTAGAGACAGGGTTTCACCGTGTTAGCCAGGATGGTCTCGATCTCCTGACCTCGTGATCCGCCCGTCTCGGCCTCCCAAAGTGCTGGGATTACAGGCTTGAGCCACCACGCCCGGCCTTATTTTTTTTTTTTTGGAGATAGGGAGTTGGAGTCTCGCTCTATTGCCCAGGCTGGAGTGCAGTGGTGCCATCTCAGCTCACTGTAACCTCTGCCTCCCAGGTTCAAAGTGATTCAAGCCATTCTTGTGCCTCTGCCTCCTGAGTAGCTGGGATTGTAGGCGCACACCACCACACCGGGCTAATTTATTTATTTTTTTTTGAGGCTGAGTCTCACTCTATTGCCCAGGCTGGAGTGTAATGGTACACTCTCAGCTCACTGCAACCTCTGCCTCCTGGGTTCAAGCGATTCTCCTGCCTCAGCCTCCCAATTACTGGGATTACAGGCGCCTGCCACCACACTCAGTTAATTTTCGTATTTTTAGTGGAGACGGTGTTTCACAATGTTGGCCAGGCTGGTCTTGAACTTCTGACCTCAAGTGATCCGCCCACCTCTGCCTCCCAAAGTGCTGGGATTACAAGCGTGAGCCACCACGCCCAGCCAGGAAACCCACTTTCAACACCTCCTTGCTCTTCTTTTTTTTCAGACAGAGTCTCGCTCTGTTGCCCAGGCTGGCGTGCACTCACTGCAAGCTCCGCGTCCCTGGTTCACGCCATTCTGCTGCCTCAGCCTCCCGGGTAGCTCGGACTAATGGCGCCCGCCACCATGCCCGGCTAATTTTTTGTGTTTTCAGTAGACAGGGTTTCACCGTGTTAGCCAGGACGGTCTTGATCTCCTGACGTCGTGATCCGCCTGCCTCCGCCTCCCAAAGTGCTGGGATTACAAGGGTGAGCCACCGCGCCCGGCCTTCCTTGCTCTTCTTGCTCCAAATCCTGGGAACATTTGAATCAACAGGCGGGCATCTGTCAAACCTCCCTAGCAACTACGCCTGCGGATGGCCAACCCGACCCTGGCAGAGCGTGGGGTTTAGTTTAAGCACAGACTGCACATCGGGGACCTCATAAGGCGCCTGGGAGCATCCAAGGACACCACGCTTTTAAGGACAAGGCACTCGGTCACGGGCGCCTTTACTTCGGAGCTCCGCGCTGTTGCTGGCCGAGCGTACGTAGAGTCCCAGCCCCAACTTTCCCAGGAACTGGCCGTGAGCCCTCTAGTGTGATACTTTTTGGCCTGGGCCTCAGTTTCTCCATCTGTCAATCGGGAAAGGGGAAAGCGGGCTGGAGAATCCCGACCAGGTCGGCTATAGCCTTCGGAAGCTACGGCCCGGGGAGGCTACACCAAGGAAGGTCCGTGGGACGAAAGAACGCGCGCGCTCGTTGGCGCCGGTCCCGGGATGAAGGGACAGCAACGAGGAGACACTGGACCTGGCCGTTCCTCGCACGCATCTCTGACCTTCTGTGCCTCTCAAGAGAGATGCGGGAAGCATAGCCACCTCCACTGTAGCACGAGTCTCCGGCCAACATACCACCACTAAGAAGGTACACATGCGTCAAAGCCTCTCAGAGCCATTTCCGCTAACGTACTCAGGGCAACGGGCGTAAGATGGCGGACGCGCAGGCGCGAAATGCCGCAGCCGTGGGGAGGCTCCGCCTCTCATGCTTGCATTGCATCACGTGGTAATGGCCGCTCAAAAACCGCCTTAGCAAAAACCAGAGCGTGACCTCGTCACGTGATGGAGGACTCCCAATACGGCAAAGGGAAGGCGCCAAAAGTTCTTGTCAGATGGCGAAGAAAACTGCGAAATTCGCCATTGTCACATGATAGAGTAACCTATCGAAAGCGGAGGGAAAGGTGCCGAAGTCACGTGACTATGCAAGCAAACACTCAGGCTTGTCCCACGTGATAACGCACGCCCGCCCCAAGACCCCCCTATGTCTTTTCGCTCCTCCCTCCCATTTGGGTTGGGCCTGCGTCGAGGCGCAACGCGGCGTCAAAGGGGGCGGGGCTTCAGCTGATCACGTGTTCCCGCACCTCCCCGGCGCGCGCCTGCCCGCCCGCCCGCTCGCCCCCGGTCCGGACTCCTCCTCCTCCTCTTCTCGCCATTGCAGTTGGACCCAGCAGCCCGGCGCGCACCGCGTGGCTTTTTGGGGGAGACCCCGGCGGGCTGTGGCAGGAGGGCGGCGGCGGCGGCTGCGGTCGAAGAAGGGGACGCCGACAAGGTAAGCGTCAATGTGGCGGCGGCCGGGCCCGCTCCCGCCTCTGCCCCTCCCCCCGCCCGCCTTCCTCACCGAGGTCCCTACCGAGGGTTCGCGGTGACAAGGCTGGAGGGGTCCCGCGCTCGCCGCCTCCCCCCGGTCCCCTCATCCCGGCGGCTGATCGGTTCCTCCCTTGCCGGCCTCGCTCCCGCGCTCGGCCGTTAACTCTCCTCCATTGTGCGGAGGAAACAAAATGGCGGCGACGGCGGCGGCGAGGACTCGGTGCGCGCGCAGCCGCTCCCCCCCACACGCGGCCCCTCGGCCGGCGGCGGCGCCACGCGCGGGGGGTGCGCGCGCACCGGGCCCCCGGCCGCCGCTTCCCCGGGGCCGGGCTTTGTCTGTTGCGGCCTCCTGGGGACGCGCGCACGTGTCTGGAGCACACACCCCCTCGGGTCCCGAGCTTCGCGGCGGGGCGACCCTCCTTCCTCACTCCTTACTCCTTTCCTATTCCCTCCTCCTCTTTGTCCCAGTCCCGCCCCCGGTTCCAGGAGAGTCCCAGGTTCCTGAGGCGGGAAACGTTGCCTCCTTTGTCCTCACGGGGCGCGGAGAGGCGGACCCCTCCTTGGAAGCCCCTTTCCACGCGGACTGCAGAGGAAGCTTTTGTGGGTTCGTCGGGTTTCCAAATCTCTAGTCAGCCAGGCCTCTCTCAGATCAGGGTCCAAATTTGGAAGGGTTTCAGCTTTCTTTTTCTTTAGTTCATTTGTTTTCATTTTTGAATGTTTTTCCAGATTGTATTTGCCTTCCCTAGAACGGCAGTCTGTTTGAGTGCAAGCTTGGGCCCCGAAACGTGGATGCTTAAAACCCCTTTCTACCTTTATTTTCCCTCGTAGTTGAGCGATTGAGATTCTCGAGGTTACGCAGGAGGTTCTGCCCCAGTTAATCTACCGCCTGGATGAATTATTTGGGGTGTACGGCGGTCTGCATGCTCTCCCCCAGTTCCGTGACCAAATTTGAGGAGAGTAAGGGATCTCTTCTTCACATATCCAACATTGATTGCCAGTTGCTGCTTAGGTGACATGGATCAGCAACGAAGCATCAGTTTCAGTGACATCCTTTTCTGGACTCCGGTAATTCAATGATGCTGAATCTCTTTCAAGATTTTGCTCACTTTAAAATGAGCGGTGTGATGGCATATTTGTGGTCCACATGGAATCGCGAGGTGCCATCCGAAGTTAGGATTGAAATTTAGGACTTTTTAAGCTCTCTTTTCCTCAGGTATTTGTAGTTGGGAATCTCCATGGATTGCTCAAAGTGCTGCCACTATGCCTTGTGTTTGATGCTTTGTGTGTGGTCTCGTGGGATGTAGTTACAGCAGCCGCCCAGACTGTGAATGAAGTATGGGAACCAGGGCCTCATTCACAGCTGGAAAGCAGGGGGAGGCCGCAGGACACTTGCAGGTGCTCCTCTCCCTGTTCTGTGGTGCGGGGGCCCCTTGCCTATGTGAGTGGCTCGTGGTCCCTGGGATTTGTGAATGGAATCTGCAGGCCCCAGTGTTTGGAATATTCTTTAGTTCAGATTGGAGGCTGGCCATGAGTGCCAGGCTTGGCCTTGTCCCCACTGGGCGCTATTTATCTGTCTCCCTATCTTCCTGGAGCTCAGCCGCCTGTTCCTGGAGCTGAGAGGTGCCTAATTGTTTGTGGTTTTTCTGATTGAACTTGTTTGGTGCCTCTAGGCAAAAATTCCTTTGGCTCCTTCTAGTATTTGCAGAGTCTTGAAGGCCCATATTCCTGAGCATGAGGAATCTAAGTCTGTTTCTTATTTTTCCTAAATTCTTCATGTTAAATACCACATTGACAAAGGACAGCTACTAATACTTTGATCACACAGACATATACGGTGCTCCCTGGTTAAGGCCTCCAGGTAGGGGACAGGTAGAGTCAGTGATGGGGAAGAAGCCTTCCCTAAGTCCCTTTCCTTTGGGTACACAGTAGACTACCCTTTTCTTCTTCAGGCTTTAGCAAGATGTGGGGGTTAGAAGTCTTCTGGGAAAAGACTTTAGTCGTTTTCTTTGCGCTGGGGCCTCTTCTCTTATGGACTGTTTTCACCCTCTTTGTCGGTTTCTTTTGATTACCTTTCATGGCTCCAGAGGAGTGATTGCTTTCCCCATTTATACCTCTTGGACTTGCCATCCTGCTACATTTTGTCAGCAAGTTAATTCACCTTGTGCAGTTTTGAAAGATACGAAAGTGTTAACATTTAGTATTGTGTAAGTGTTAACGTTTAGTATTAGCCCAGGAAATTGTGACCTTTTATTTGAATCTTGCTGTGATTGAACCTTTGCCGGAACTAGGATTTTCTAGGGTTTGTGTTTGTTTGTTTGTTTGTTTTGTTTTGAGTCAGAGTTTAGCTCTTGTTGCCCAGGCTGGAGTGCAGTGGTGCGATCTCGGCTCACCGCAACCTCCACCTCCCGAGTTAAAGCGATCCTCCTGCCTCAGCCTCCTGAGTAGCTGGGATTACAGGCATGCTCCACTACACCCAGCTAATTTTGTGTTTTTGGTAAGACGGGGCTTCTCCATGTTGATCAGGCTGGTCTGGAACTCCCGACCTCAGGTGATCTACCACCCGCCTCCCAAAGTGGTGGGATTACAGGTGTGAGCCGCCACTCCCAGCCTCCTAGGTTCTATTTATTGGATGCTTTTTATGTTAACTAAGTTCTAGCAGAGAAAGATTTGATTTGTTTCCATCAGGAAGTTTGGAATCTGAGGCAGATAGTGGTTTGAGTGGCATCTTTGCACAATGAATGAGTAAAGAGATTTGGGGCCTGGGAGGCATGAGGCAAACTTTAGTTTACTGCTGAAGCATATGTCCATTTTATCTGAAACAAGTAGGTTTCCCGTCTGTATGATTATACAGAGTAAGCTGGTGTGGAAATAATTGTGAAAGTAGGGTAGGCAGGTGGGTGGTGGTTGGAGGCCTCATTGGCGTGCTGATTTTTAAGAAATTTTTATGATATTTATGATCTCAAAATCCTTGTGAAACTTTTCCCTGAGAACACTTCACAGGTGATTCCATTATAAATAGCAATAATAGCCAGGTGCGGTGGCTCACACCTGTAATCCCAGCACTTTGGGAGGCTGAGGTGGGCGGATCATGAGGTCAGGAGTTTGAGACAATCTTGGCCAACATGGTGAAACCCCGTCTCCATCTCTACTAAAAAAAAGAAAAAAAAAAACAACAAAATTTTCTGGGTACGGTGGCACACACCTGCAGTCCCAGCTACTCGGGAGGCTGAGGAAGGAGAATCGCTTGTACCTAGGAGGCGGAGGTTGCAGTGAGCTGAGAAGGTGCCACTGCACTCCAGCCTGTGTGATGGAGCAAGACTCCGTCTCAAAAAAATAAAAAATAGCAATTGGAAATTCAGATACATTTAGCATCAGCTGTGTTTAGGCGTTTTGTAAAAGTGATGTCCAGTTAAAATTTAATTTTTTTTTTGAGACAGGGTCTTGCTCTGTCACCCAGGCTGGAGTGCAATTGCGTGATCTGCACTCACTGCAACCTCCGCCTCCCAGGCTCAAGAAGCAATCCTCCCACCTCAGCCTCCCAAGTAGCTGGGATCACAGGCACATGCCACCACACCCGGCTAATTTTTTGAATTTTTTGTAGAGACAGGGTCTTTCCACGTTGCCCAGGCTGGCCTCAAAACTCTTGTGCTCAAGCAGTCTGCCCACCTTGGCCTCCCAAAAAGCTGGAATTACAGGAGTGAGCCATCGCTCCTGGCCAGAATTTAATTTTTTTTTTCTTCTCATTAAATGTTTACGTAGTGAAGAAATTGAAATGTAGCTACTAGTTTATTATTATTTTTAAACTTTTAAACCAATTTTATTTTTTTTGTAGAGACGGGGTCTTACTATGTAGCCCAGGCTGGTCTCAAATTCCTGGGCTCAAGTGATCCTCCTGCCGCAGCCTCTGAAAGTGCTGGGATTACAGATGTGAGCCGCCTTGCCCAGTGGCACTCATTTTAAGACAAAAATATGTTTATTGTCTGAGGGCCATTCTCTTGTGGAATATGTGATCACCATGGATCATTTAGTCACAAAGTTGAATGTGTATTACAGTATGTAAATTTGCTCCAAATTATTATTTTTGTGCCGGAGTCTGCTCTGTCGCCCAGGCTGGAGTGCAGTGGCGCCATCCCGGCTCAGTGTAAGCTCCGCCTCCCGGGTTCACGCCATTCTCCAGCCTGAGCCTTTCGAGTAGCTTGGGACTACAGGCGCCCGCCATCACACCCAGCTAATTGTGTTTTTAGTAGAGACGGGGTTTCACCATGTTAGCCGGGATGGTCTCCGTCTCCTGACCTTGTGATCCGCCTGCCTCAGCCTCCCAAAGTGCTGGGATTTCAGGTGTGAGCCACCGCGCCTGGCCAATTTGCTCCAAATTATTTTTATAATTTTAAGTGATAGTGAGAAGTTCTACTTGGCAGTGTGAAGTACGTAATTTTCCGTGAACATGTGCGACAGCTGTCCTTACCTTTTTGAGGATTTTGCTTCAAGCTGAAGGTTAAGGTCTTACTTAGATAAAGATAAAAGGTCTTGGAGATGAATTAGTCTTCCAGGCCACTTTTTTTCCTGTTACTTGTCTATAAAACTACTTTCTCATATCAGAGTGGGTTTTTTTTTGTTGTTTTGGAGACGGAGTCTGTCATCCAGGCTGGAGTGCAGTGGGACGATCTCGGCTCACTGCAACCTCTGCCTCCTGGGTTCAAGTGTTTCTCTTGCCTCATTTTTCTTGCCTCAGCCTCCCAAGTAGCTGGGATAACAGGCGCCCACCATCACGCGCAGCTAATTTTTTGTATTTTTAGTAGAGATGAGGTTTCATCATTTTGCCTAGGCTGGTCTCAAACTCCTGATCTCAAGTGATCCGCTGCCTCAGTCTGCCAAAGTGCAGGGATTACAGGTGTGAGCCACAGCACCCAGCCTAATTTTTGTATTTTTTTTTTTTTTAATTTTTGTATTTTTAATAAAGACTGAGTTTCGCCGTGTTGACTAGGGTGATCTTGAACTGGCCTCACTCAAGTGATCTGCCCGCCTCGGCCTCTCAAAGTGTTGGGATTACAGATGTGAGCCACTACACCTGGCCTGCAGTTATTTCAAAGTAAAAAGGTTTTACTTCATCCTTTGCTACTAAACAGTTCATATGTTTGAATGTTAATATTTAATGTCCATGTGAGAGATGGCCTTTTTTTTAAAAAAAAAATCTTAACTGGAAAAATACAGTTCTGGGGAAAGTAAACATTGAAGTATACACTGAGTTAAAGAAAAAAAAAAAACCAAGGCTTCACTCTGGGAATACATGGGGAAGGATTGCCTCTGCCTCCAGCCAGATATGGGAGGATCTCTCAACCATGCTTCCCTCACCCCCTTGCTGCCTGAGAGCATGCTGGAAAGAGGGTTTGATAATTCCCACGTGAAGTCATGTTGAATGTTTTTCTGTGGTGGCAGATTTTAAAGCATTTCTGTTAGTTCATCCAAGAGCAGTTAATGTTTTTCTTTTTTTTTTCTTAAGGACTGGCCCTCACTATGTTGCCCAGGCTGGTCTTGAACTTCTGGGCTCAACGAATCTTCCTGCCTCGGCCTCCCGAGTAACTGGTACTACAGGCATGCACAACTGTACCCAATTTAATCCTCTTCATATGTTGCATTTGTAGTAGTATGTTCACAAAACATTTCCCCATAATGCCACCTTTAATCCTTGCTGTCTGCAGCCCAAGGCAGGTGGTATTTTCATCCTCATTTTTCACCCAGCACCAGAAAGGTAAGTGATTTGCTGTAGGTCCCAAAGCTGCCAGGTTGGAGAGCCCAGGGGCAAATCTCAGGCTTCTAACTCTAGGACTGTGGGCACTGCACAACACTAATGAGCCTGGAGTCCTGGGTCTCCAGAAACATTTGAGGAACAACTTGGTTTTTTTTTGTTTTTTTGAGACGGAGTCTTGCTCTGTCGCCCAGGCTGGAGTTCAGTGGCTGGATCTCAGCTCACAGCAAGCTCCGCCTCCCTGGTTCACGCCGTTCTCCTGCCTCAGCCATTCTGCCTCAGCCTCCCAAGTAACTGGGACTATAGGCGCCCGCCACCTCGCCCAGCTAGTTTTTTGTATTTTTTAGTAGAGCCGGGGTTTCACCATGTTAGCCAGGATGGTCTCGATCTCCTGACTTCGTGATCCACCAGTCTTGGCCTCCCAAAGTGCTGGGATTACAGGCTTGAGCCTCCGCGCCCAGCCTTGAGGAACAACTTGTATTTGCCAACTTTTTTTTTTTTTTTTTTTGAGATGGAGTCTAGCTCTGTCGCCTAGGCTGGAGTGCAACAGCACGCTCTTGGCTCACTGCAACCTCCGCCTCCTGGCTTCAAGCGATTCTCCTGCCTCAGCTTCCTGAGTAGCTGGGATTACAGGCGCGCGCCATTGCACCCAGCTAATTTTTGCATTTTTAGTAGAGATTGGGTTTTACCATGTTGGCCAGGCTGGTCTCAAACTCCTGACCTCATGATTTGCCCGCCCTGGCTTCCCAAAGTGCTGCGATTACAGTCATGAGCCACCGCGCCCAGCTGTATTTGCTAGGTTTTTATTTTGTCAAGGAAAATATATTTAAATTAGTGATCATTCACCATTTCCATTTTTCATAAGTAACAAGATTGTCTTTATCACCAAAACTATAGGAATAAGATAAAGGACAGTCCTTTAAGTTGAAAATATTTATTAAAATCTTTATTTCTGGCTGGGCACGGTGGCTCACGCCTATAATCCCAGCACTTTGGGAGGCTGAGGGTGGAGGATCACTTGAGGTCAGGAGTTCAAGACCATCCTGGCCAACATGGTGAAATCCCATCTGCACTAAAAATACAAAAATTAGTCAGGAATGGTGGTCTGTGGCTGTAATCCCAACTACTTGGTAGACTGAGGCAGGAGAATTGCTTGAACCCAGAAGGTGGAGGTTGTAGATGAGCTGAGATCACACCACTGCACTCCAGCCTGGGTGACAGAGCAAGACTGTCTCAAAAAAAAAAAAAAAAAAAAAAAAAACCACTTTATTCCTAACTTTGATGTAGTAACACTGTTGCAGTCTGAATGATGAACCATTGCACTGGACTTCACGTTGTTAAATATTTCAGAATGGCATCGATAGCAAGATTTTAGACTGGCATTGCTGGGATTACAAGCGCGCACACCGGGCTAATTTTGTATTTTTAGTAGTGTTGGGGTTTCTCCATGTTGGTCAGGCTGGTCTTGAGCTCCCAACCTCAGGTGATCCGCCCGCCTTCGCCTCCCAAATGGTGGGATTACAGGTGTGAGCCACTGCGTCCAGCCAGTTGCTTTCTGAGAATAATTTTTATTGTGCCCTTGATGGCGTGAATCTGTCAAAGTTTAAGGAGTCACCAAGACTCCTAGCTCGAGTGTATCATTTCAGCTCACAGCCCAGGATGGGCCAGCTCCAGAATTCAGGAAACTAGGAGGTGGGTTGAGTCTATGTAAATTTCAAAGCCTAATTTGGCCTCTCTAAGGCGAATATCCACTTCAGGACTATTCGCTAGAGTTGCTGGGAAGGCTGTAAGATTTATGAAATACCCCGAAGACAGGTCGGGCCATACCTGTGAGGGTGTTGCCACTGTACCTGTCCATTCCACAAACATCTGTTAATCCACTCATGCTCAACTAACTTGGGCATGTTTCTTTTCCAACAACAAGTGCCATGAACCTCACAGTGTAATTAGTGAGAGGTCTGAAAGATGACCGTTGCACCACAAACAATGTTCTGTGGTTGAAGCTTCTGTAACTGCATGCTGTGGGTTGGCTGGATTCAGGAACAAAAGAAAAACAAATCCCTGTGTGTTAAACCATCCCAAACCACCAAGAAGTCATGTTTAAAATCGCGATACTTCACTTACCACTTGATCCTGCCTTGAGTTTGTTTTCAGAGAAGCTGCATGTTGCTGGTGCCCAGGATTGAATCATAAAAATTGTAAGAATAGTCATTGCTGGTGCCAGGTTTGAATAAATGTGGTTGCAAGAGCAGCATTGTTCATCGTTTCGCAGCTTTCGTTTAAAGTTAGATTGGTAGGGGCAGCGGAGTGTTGCTTGTGAGTGGGTGCTGTAGGCTTCTTGCCAGCAGTGTGCCTCACTAAAAATCATCTTGAAAGGGAAGTTTCTGACCAGGCGCAGTGGCTCACGCCTGTAATCCCAGCACTTTTGGGAGGCCGAGGCAGGTGGATCACAAGGTCAGGAGGTCGGGACTGTCCTGGCTAACACGGTGAAACCCCGTCTCTACTAAAAACAGAAAAAATTAGCCAGGTGCAGTGGCAGGCGCCTGTAGTCCCAGCTACTCGAGAGGCTGAGGCAGGAGAATGGCGTGAACCCGGGAGGCGGAGCTTGCAGTGAGCCGAGATGGCACCACTGCACTCCAGCCTCGGCGACAGAGGGAGACTTTGTCTCCAAAAACAAATTTTTTTGTAAAAAAAAAAAAAAATCGGCTAATTTTTTTGTATTTTTAGTAGAGATGGGGTTTCACCGTGTTAGCCAGGATGGTCTCGATCTCCTGACCTCGTGATCCGCCTGCCTCTGCCTCCCAAAAAAAACAAAAAGGAAAGGAAAGTTTCTGCTCACCCTGAAGATTCCTGGATCAGTTAATGAGACAAATTCCAAGAAGCTGGCTTGGATGTCAAATTTGTCTTGGGCTCACAGAGAGAAATGGTTTGTTGCCCTGAAAAGGAGCAATAACTGTAGTTTTTAAACATTTGTTTTAGTTCAGATAATTACTACTTTTATTCATTTTGTCCACGTGAGTCGGAAAGCATTGCTCCCGTTGCCTGGTCTAAGGGAGGAGGACCCAGGCATGTAATGGACTGCATGCCGGCCAGTTGTGGTCAGAGCCAACTGGAGGCCAGCGAGGCCCTTCAGGGGTCTTTTCAAGGGTCTGCCTCAGGGAGCGGAGAAAGATGAAGTGAGGCACTCATTATAGCAAGGGCACACCCACGTTTCTCGTTTTGAACAGTGAAGAGAGCAGATGGAAAGCCACATGCAGGGCATTTGCTGAAGACAGGTGTGTTGGGGGCGTGTGTGTGTCCTCTGAGGCATTTTGGATGGGATGATATTTTGACCAAATGATACCTTGTGCTTCAGTGCTTCAATGGTTGATGGGTGGCTTTTTTTCTTTTTTTCGAGACAGAGTCTTGCTCTGTCGCCCAGACTGGACTGCAGTGGCGTGATCTCGGCTCACTGCAAGCTCCGCCTCTCGGGTTCACGCCATTCTCCTGCCTCAGCCTCCTAAGTAGCTGGGACTACAGGTGCCCGCCACCACACTCGGCTAATTTTTTTGTGTTTTTAGTAGAGATGGGGTTTCACCGTGTTAGCCAGGATGGTCTCGATCTCCTGACCTCGTGATCCGCCTGCCTCTGCCTCCCAAAGTGTTGGGATTACAGGTGTGATCCACTGCGCCTGGCAATGGGGTGGTTTTCTACCCCTAACTCTAGTTTGTCACATGGCGTTTTTATTATAGATTGTATCAACTGGGGGTGAACTTTCGTCTTTTAACAGTTCAGAGTATGAAGTTTGGACGTGAACTCTAATGTGGGAAATTAGTTTTGTTTTTGTTTTTTTTAAGTATGTTTATGGACTTATGGATATATATAAATTTAATGTGTCAAATCTGTTTATTTTAGTAACATCTTTTGAAAATGTTCAAACATACAAAAAAAGGTGATACAATTTTAGTGAACACTCAGGCCAGGCGCAGTGGCTCACGCCTGTAGTCCCAGCACTTTGGGAGGCCGAGGCGGGCCGATCATTTGAGGTCAGGAGTTTGAGACCAGCCTGGCCAACATGGTGAAACCCCCATCTCTACTAAAAATACAGAAGTTGACCTGGCATGGTGGTAGGTGCCTGTAATCCCAGCTACCCGGAAAGCTGAAGCAGGAGAATTACTTGAGCCTGGAAGGTGGAGGTCACAGTGAGTCAAGATCGCGCTACTGCCCTCCATTCCAGCCTGGGGAACAGAGTGAGAGTCCATTTCAAAAAATAATAATAAAGAATTTAAGCTGGGTGCAGTGGCTCACACTTTTGTAATTCCAGCACTTTGGGAGGCCGAGGCAGGCGGATCACTTGAGGTCCGGAGTTCGAGACCAGCCTGACAAATGTGATGAAACCCCGTCTCTACTAAAAATACAAAAAAGAAATTGCCAGGTGTGGCTGGGCGCGGTGGCTCACGCCTGTAATCCCAGCACTTTGGGAGGCTGAGGCGGGAGGATCACGAGGTCAGGAGATGGAGACCATCCTAGCCAACATGGTGAAATCCTGTCTCTCCTAAAAAACAAAAAATTAGCCGGGTGTGGTGACACATGCCTGTGGTCCCAGTTACTCCGGAGGCTGAGGCAGCAGAATGGTGTGAACCCGGGAGGCGGAGCTTGCAGTGAGCTGAGGTCATGCCACTGCACTCCAGCCTGGGCGACAGAGCAAAACTCCTTCTCAAAAAAAAGAAAAAAAAATCCAGGTGTGGTGGCGCATGTCTGTAATCCCAGATACTTGGGAGGCTGAGGCAGGACAGTCGCTTAAACCTGGGAGGCAGAGGTTGCAGTGAACCGAGATCATGCTATTGCACTCCAGCCTGGGCAGCAAGAGTGAAACTGTCTCAAGATACGATAATAATAAAATAGATTTAATGAATACCTATCTATATACACAGCCTAGGTTGTGCTGTGGGCATTTAACTGCTTGTGTTTTACGTATTTGTCCATCCACTTATAGTTCTCTTCACTCTTCACTTTATTGATTGATCAGAGACAGGGTTATACTTTGTTGTCCAGGCTGGAGTGCAGTGATACAGTCATAGCTCAGTGCTATCTCAAACTCCTGGGCTCAAGCAGTCCTCGCGTCTCAGCCTCCCAGAGTGTTGGGGTTATAGGCATGAACCACTATGCCTGGCCTCATTTTTTTTTTTTTTTTTTGAGATGGAGTTGCCCAGGCTGGAGTGCAGTGGTGAGATCTTGGCTCACTGCAGCCTCTGCCTTCCTGATTCCAGCAATTCTCCTGCCTTAGCCTCCCGGGTAGCTGGGATTACGGGTGCATGCCACCATGCCCAGCTAATTTATATATTTTTAGTAGAGACAGGGTTTCACCATGTTAGTCAGGCTGGTCTCGAACTCTTGACCTCAGATGATCCACCTGCCTCAGCCTCTGGAAGTGTTGGAGTTACAGGCATGAGCCACTATGCCTGGCCACTTTATTTTGGTGATACATTTCAAACTAAGTAGCAGAAAGTTGCAAGTCTTCCCTTTACATATTAACTGTATTTATAGGTTTTTTTTTTTATTTGGGTGGTGGGGTACAGGGTCTCACACACTGTTGCCCAAGCTAGAGTACAGTGGCACAATCTTGACTCACTCCAGCCTCCCATCTACCGGGCTCAAGTGATCCTCCTCCCTCAGCCTCCTGAGTAGCTGAAATTAACGGGCAGGTGCCACCACGCCTGGCTAATTTTTTTCTTTCCTTCTTTTTTTCTTTTCTTGAGACGGAATTTCGCTCTTGTTGCCAAGGCTGGAGTGCAGTGGCGTGACTGGCTCACTGTAGCCTCTGCTCCCTGGGTTCAAGCGATTCTATTTTCTCAGCCTCCCGAGTAGCTGGGATTCCAAGCATGCACCACCAATGTCCGGCTAATTTTGTGTTTTTAATAGAGACAGGTTTCTATTTCGCCATGTTGGCGAGGCTGGTCTCAAACTCGCAACCTCAGGTGATCCACCCACCACAGCCTCCCAAAGTGCTGGGATTACAGGGGTGAACCACCACACGCAGCCTATCTGGCTAATTTTTTTTTTTTTTTTTTTTTTGAGGCAGAGTCTCGCTCTGTCGCCCAGGCTGGAGTGCAGTGGCTGGATCTCAGCCCACTGCAAGCTCCGCCTCCCGGGTTTACGCCATTCTCCCGCCTCAGCCTCCCTAGTAGCTGGTACTACAGACGCCCACCACCTCGCCTGGCTAGTTTTTTGTATTTTTTATTAGAGACAGGGTTTCACCGTGTTAGCCAGGATGGTCTCAATCTCCTGACCTCGTGATCTGCCCGTCTCGGCCCCCCAGAGTGCTGGGATTACAGTCTTGAGCCACTGTGCCCGGCCCTATCTGGCTAATTTTTAAAATTTTTTTAGAGACAAGGTCTCATATTGCCAAGGTTGGCCTTGAACTACTGTGCTTAAGTGATCTGCCTGCCTCGGCCTCCCAAAGTGCTGTGATTACAGGCATGAGCCACTGCTCCTGCCTCACTTTATTTTTGTGAGGCATTTCCAACTAAATAGCAGGAAGTTGTAATCTTCCCTCTTACATATTAACAAGAATTTAGTATTTATTTTCAGTTGGATTTTTATTTTTTTCTTTAAAAAATTTTTTTGTAGATTCACTCAGGCTGGTCTTGGGACTCCTGACAAATGCTCCTCCCAACATGGTGAGCCACCATGCACAGTCTCTTTCTTCTTTTTAAATAATGCACAGATCTTTAGCATACCAGTCAGTGAATTCTGGCCACTGCATATACCCAACCCTTGTCAGGAGGGAGAGTGTAACCATCACCTCAGAAAGCTTGGGAGGGCCCCTTCCCATGTGATCCCTGCCACTGTCCCCTAGAGGCTATCCCATCACTGACTAGTTTTGCTTATTCTAGAACTTCACATAGGTGGAAGCATGATTCTTTTTGAATTTGTCTCAAATGTAGCCAGTGAGATACCTCATAAGTCAGCTCCCATGTCCTCAGGACAAGACTGCTCTAATCACCAGCACTTCGTTGCTTTCTGGTGCTCCAGTAGGATCCAGGCTCACCTGGTATATCCCCTGCTGCAGATTACGATCCACCTCTCCCAGGAGCTGCTTTCAGTAGATTTTTGTTGTGGTGGTGGTGGTGGTATATTTTTATTTACTTATTTTGAGACGTTCTTTCTGTGTGTCACATAGGCTGGAGTACAGTGGCGCAATCTCGGCTCATGGCATTCTCCACCTCCCCAGTTCAAGGAGATTGAGGAGTTCAAGACCAGCTTGGCCAACATAGTGAAACCCTGTCCCTACTAAAAATACAAAAATTAGCCGGGCGTGGTGGCACACACCTTTAGTCCCAGCTACTTGGGAGGCTGAGACAGGAGAATTGCCCGCAACTGGCAGATGGAGATTACAGTGAGCCAAGATCGCACCACTGCACTCCAGCCTGGGTGACAGAGCGAGACTCTCTCAAAAAGACGAAAATAGTTTGCCATGCATGGTGGCTCACACCTGTAACCCCAGCACTTTGGGAGGCTGAGGTGGGAGGATCACTTGAGACCAGCCCACACAACATGGCGACACCCCATTTCTACAAATCGTTTTTAAAAATGTATTATCGAATTTTTTTTTTTTTTTTTTTTGAGGCGGAGTCTCGCTCTGTCGCCCGGGCTGGAGTGCAGTGGCCGGATCTCAGCTCACTGCAAGCTCCGCCTCCCAGGTTCATGCCATTCTCCTGCCTCAGCCTCCCGAGTAGCTGAGACTACAGGCGCCCGCCACCTCGCCCGGCTAGTTTTTTTTTGTATTTTTAAAGTAGAGACGGGGTTTCACCGTGTTAGCCAGGATGGTCTCGATCTCCTGAACTCGTGATCCGCCCGTCTCGGCCTCCCAAAGTGCTGGGATTACAGGCTTGAGCCACCGCGCCCGGCCGTATTATCGAATTTTTAAAACATGCACAAAAGAGTTACAGTATCCATCACCCAGCTTCAGCAGCGGTCAGTGTTCTGCAGTCTTGTTTCATCCTTCTCTACTATCTGCTCCCTGGTATATTTCAGAGCAAATACCAGGTATATAATTTCAGCCATAAATTTGTCTTAAATATGTGTGGAACAGTTAAAGGTGGTTCTTCACAGCACAACCACAGTATTATTCCCCTAACTGAAGTAACTAATTTCTTCATAAGGATTCACTTCATAAACAAGATTCCCAGTGTCCTTGCGACTATCCAGGGAAACCACAGCCAAGGGAACTGGCTTGGCAGAATCATTGGGGAATGAAGGCCCTTTGGAGCTTGACTCTGGCTTGGTGAAGAGACATGGGAGGTGGAAGAGAGGATGCCCTTTGCACACAGATCACTCACGCACTCATGCTACAGCCTCGGGAGGCAGATTTTTTCAGCAGTAGGATCTGGTACTAGTTGTTAGGTCTGTGGGATATGTGCTGCATGCTTCAAGTAGGTTGACTTGTTTCATTTTCATAGTCCTGCCAAGGGTAGAGGGGCCGCTTCCATGTTGCTGATGCAAGAAGGAAGCTAGTGGGCTGGGCAAGTGGAGTTTCAGGTCCAAGTCTGTGCGGAAGCTTTCCCTGGACGATTGATCGAGTGGCTCACCCCATGGTGTGAGTCTCAGGCGCGTTGAGTCACTGAGCCCAGGGACTGGCTTTCTGCCCTTTTCATCCCATGCCCCCCTCACACTCCTCCTCTCTTGCATCCCTCCCCTGTCATGGAGTCTTTGACCCCACCACGTCCTGTTGCTGGGCTCTGCAGGCGTATCATTTGACCCCTAGGTTTTTTGTTTGTTTGTTTGTTTTAATGAGACAGAGTTTTGCTCTCGTTACCCAGGCTGGGGTGCAGTGGGGTGATCTTGACTCAGTGTAACCTCCGCCTCCCCGGTTCAAGCAATTTTCGGGCTTCAGCCTCCTGAGTAGCTAGGATTACAAGCATGTGCTATCATGCCTGAGTAATTTTTTGTATATTTAGTAGAGACAGGGTTTCACCATGTTGGCCAGGCTGATCTTGAACTCGTGACCTCAGGTGATGCCCCTGCCTCGGCCCCCCTAAGTACTGGGATTACAGGCATGAGCCACCGTGCCCAGTTACCCCTAGGTTTTATTTATTCATTTATTTATTTTGAGGTGGACTCTCTATTGGCCAGGCTGGAGTGCAGTGGCACAATCTCAGCTCGCTGCAATGTCTGCCTCCTGGGTTAAAGCTATTCTCCTGCCTCAGCCTCCCTAGTAGCTGGGATGACAGGTGTGCGCCACCACATCCATCTAATTTTTGTAATTTTGGGAGAGACGCGGTTTACCATGTTGCCCAAGGTGGTCTCGAATTCCTGACTTCTTTTTTTTTTGTTTTTTGAGACAAAGTGTCGCTCTGTCGCCCAGGCTGGAGTGCAGTGGTGCATTCTCGGCTCACTGCAAGCCCTGCCTCCCGGGTTCACGCCATTCTCCAGCCTCAGCCTCCCGTGTAGCTGGGTCTACAGGCGCCTGCCACTGCACCCGGCTAATTTTTTGTATTTGTAGTAGAGACGGGGTTTCACCGTGTTAGCCAGGGTGGTCTCGATCTCCTGACCTCGTGATCCGCCTGCCTTGGCCTCCCAAAGTGCTGGGATTACAGGCATGAGCCACCTCACTCAAGCACCCTTAGGTTTTTAAGTTTGGGATGTTTAGATTTTGCAGTTAGATTTTGCTAGGTAGTCTTGGGTATTTTGGGAAGTTCTTGTTTTGGCCAGCATGTCAGAATTTATCCTTGATGCTTGGGCCTTTTCAGGTTTGACCCTGCTCTGCTGGCTGGGAACTAGTTTAGTCGGAAGGGGCTGGTAGTTGCCTGTGGGGGTAGATTCATCTTGTGTGTATTGTGCTGGTGGGGTTCTTTGGTTGTTTACTCATTTGGAAGATTTCAGTATGGACCAGACTGTTTGTGTAGAGTGGGAATTGAGTAGGTTGGAGTCTACATGATACTGAGACTGAAATAGTAATTATGGCTTAGTTTGTCCTGAAAGATTCTGTTGTGCGCTTCAGTTGTCTTAGCCTCTTCAGAGTTGAAGCTGCTGTGGTTGTCGTCGTCCACCTGATATTTCAGATAACTCACTTTTCGGGAGGTTCGTTCTTTCTCATTTTACAGAAACCTTTTGGGACCCTTTGCCACATGTCTTTCTTCCATCTCTTCATTACTGTCAGGGATTAGAGCTCCTTCCCTCTCTTTTCCTTCTCCAAGCACCAAGATTTTGATGTGAACTTTTTTTTTTTTTGAGATGAAGTCTTGCTCTGCCACCCGTGCTGGAGTGCAGTGGTGTGATCTCCGCTCACTGCAGCCTCCATTTCCTGGGCTCAAGCGATACTTGTGCCTCAGCCTCCCAAGTAGCTGGGACTACAGGCACCCACCATGCCCAGCCAATTTTTGTATTTTTGGTAGAGATACGGTTTTGTCATGTTGGCCAGGCTGGTCTCAAACTCCTGACCTCAAGTGATCCACCCTCCTCGGCCTCCCGAAGTGGCGGGATTACAGGCGTGAGCCACTGTGCCTAGCCTGATGTGAGCATTTCTACCTGTAGTGTTTTTTGGAGACCTGTTAATATTTTCATACTTGTAAAAATGGGCATATTTATGTAAAGGAAGATAAAAAAGAAAGTAAAATACCATCTGAGTGTCTGTAGGCCTGAAGTCAGATCAGATTTCTTGAAACCATCTGTTTTCATTTTTAGGGTGTTACGTAGTTAATGCCTTGGCTTAGCAGTGGTTACTTGGAAATAAAGATGTGTTCTGCTGTGTTGACAGGCCCTTCATGAGGCAGCACACATGTCATTCTTGCTACTGTGTACGTGGCTGCTAAAATGAATCCTACTATAAGTTATATGAAACTAAAAAGATTTTCTGATCTTATAGAGCTGAAGTATTGATAACACCAAGGAAATCTATCACGATTTGAAAAGATAAGCAAAAGTTTGATTTCCAGACACTACAGAAGTAAAAATGGTAAGTTTTTGATCACAGATACTATTTCTTCACTCACATACAGAAATGTTTGTAACCTTTTCCAAAGCATTTGATTCCATTACCATTTTTATTAGCCCTTTTGGATTATAAAGTAATATTATCTATTCTGTATTCCATTCTGTCTCCCACTGCCCAGACACAACAGCTGTTTCAGTTTGCTTGTTCCTCCTTGGTCCTTCAGTTGTGCTCCTGCAGGCTTGGTTTTTACACACAAGCGATATAGCATCATTCTGAATTGTGCAGCTTAAAAGATGGACGTTGGGCTGCTTGCTCTCTTTACATCATTTTTAACTTAATTCTCACATCCCTAGCGTCCAATGCGAATTTTTGTGAATGATGACCGCCATGTAATGGCAAAGCATTCTTCCGTTTATCCAACGCAAGAGGAGCTGGAGGCAGTCCAGAACATGGTGTCCCACACGGAGCGGGCACTCAAAGCTGTGTCCGACTGGATAGACGAGCAGGAAAAGGGTAGCAGCGAGCAGGCAGAGTCCGATAACATGGATGTGCCCCCAGAGGACGACAGTAAAGAAGGGGCTGGGTAAGTGAAGTTTTCTGTCGTCGTTTTCTTTCTTGTAGAGAGGGTAGCCAGGGTAGGGGTTGGTACTTGTTTTCTTTTTTTTTTTTTTTTGAGACGGAGTCTGGCTCTGTTGCCCAGGCTGGAGTGCAGTGGCCGGATCTCAGCTCACTGCAAGCTCCGCCTCCCGGGTTTACGCCATTCTCCTGCCTCAGCCTCCCCAGTAGCTGGGACTACAGGCGCCCGCCACCTCGCCCGGCTAGTTTTTTGTATTTTTTTTTTAGTAGAGACGGGGTTTCACCGTGTTAGCCAGGATGGTCTCGATCTCCTGACCTCGTGATCCACCCGTCTCGGCCTCCCAAAGTGCTGGGATTACAGGCTTGAGCCACCGCGCCCGGCCTTTTTTTTCTTTTTGAGACGGAGTCTCGCTTTGTGGCCCAGACTGGAGTGCAGTGGTGTGATCTTGGCTCACTGTAAGCTCCGCCTCCCGGGTTCACGCCATTCTCCTGCCTCAGCCTCCCAAGTTTAGCTGGAACTACAGGCGCCTGCCACCATGCCCAGCTAATTTTGTTTTTGTTTTTGTTTTTGTTTTTTTTGAGACGGAGTCTCTCTCTGTCACCCAGACTGGAGTGCAGTGGCTGGATCTCAGCTCACTGCAAGCTCCGCCTCCTGGGTTCACGCCATTCTCCTGCCTCAGGCTCCCGAGTAGCTGGGACTACAGGCGCCCGCCACCTCGCCCGGCTAGTTTTTTGTATTTTTTAGTAGAGACGGGGTTTCACCGTGTTAGCCAGGATGGTCTCGATCTCCTCACCTTGTGATCCGCCTGTCTTGGCCTCCCAAAGTGCTGGGATTACAGGCTTGAGCCACCGCGCCCGGCCAATTTTTTTGTATTTTTAGTAGAGACGGGGTTTCACCCTCTTAGCCAGAATGGTCTCGGTCTGACCTCGTAGGGTAGGGGTTGGCTCCTGTTTTCTAAGAAACTTCAGCCTGTCTTGGGACCTCTGGGTCGTGGTCAGACTGAATTCTTCACTGAGCTGAGTGTTGGTCTGTCCCTCAGGGAACAGAAGACGGAGCACATGACCAGAACCCTGCGGGGAGTGATGCGGGTGGGCCTGGTGGCAAAGGGCCTCCTACTCAAGGGGGACTTGGATCTGGAGCTGGTGCTGCTGTGTAAGGAGAAGCCCACAACTGCCCTCCTAGACAAGGTGGCCGACAACCTGGCCATCCAGCTTGCTGTAAGTGTGGCGGTCACTGCCGGGTAGGTGGGTGGTTGGTAGGCGTGCTGGTTGAGGATGTGGGGCCCAGGAAGAAGTGTCCAGCTAGGCCATGCTCCAAGAAGCACATGCCAGACTTGCCCTGGCACTTGCTGTGCATGTGTCTTCTCAGTAGGTGACGAGCAGGACACCAACAAGCCACTGAGCTTCTGTGGAACCTGACTGCAGGGGTCATAAGGACCCTGTGCCTATTTTGTGCCAGGCTGCACACAAGCCCAAGGTCATTGGGCATAAACTTCACATCTAGGCTCCATTGGATGGATGGCTAGATAGATAGCAGAGTTGTTACCTCTTCCGTTGGATCCAAAGCTAAATGTAAAGAATTGTTCTTTTCCTTTTGAGATGGAGTCTTGCTCGGTTGCCCAGGCTAGAGTACAGTGGCTCGATCTCAGATCACTGCAACCTCTACCTCTGAGGTAGACAATTCTCCTACCTCAGACTCCCGAGTAGCTAGGATTACAGGCGTGCACTGCCACACCCAGCTAATTTTTATATTTTTAGTATAGACGGGGTTTCACTATGTTGGCCAGGCTGGCCTCTAACTCCCGACTTCAGGTGATTATTCATCCACCTCAGTCTCCCAAAGTGCTGGGATCACAGCCGTGAGCCACAGCACCCAGCTGAAAATCTTTTCTATATGTTTATTTTTATAAATAGAGATGGGTTCTTGCTGTATTGCCCTGGCTGGATTCAAACTTTTGCCCTCAAGCAGTCCTCTCGTCCCCAGCCTCCCACAGTGCTGGGATTAGAAGTGTGAGCCACCACACACTTTTTTTTTTTTTTTTTTTTTTCTGAGATGGAGTCTTACTCTGTTGCCTAGGTTGGAGTGCAGTGGTGCAATCTCGGCTCACTGCAACCTCTGCCTCCTGAGTTCAAGCGATTCTTCTGCCTTAGCCTCCCGAGTAGCTGGTACTACAGGCACGTGCCGCTACGTCCAGCTAATTTTTGTATTTTTAGTAGAGATGGGGTTTCGCCATGTTGGCCACGGTGGTCTCGAACTCCTGACCTCAAGCCGTCTGTCCACCTCAGCCTCCCGAAGAGCTGGGATTACAGGCATGAGCCACCGCGCCTGGCCAATGTTTTGTTTTTTGTTTTTTGTTTTTTTTTAAGATAAGGAAGGTCTTGCTCTGTAGCCCAGGCTGGAGTGTGGCGGCACAATTATAGTTCACTGCAACCTCCACTTCCAGGTCTCAGGTGATCCTCCCATTGCAGCGCCCTGAGTAACTAGGACTACCGGCATGTACTACCACTCCCAGCTAAAATATCTTTAAAAAAAAAAAAAAAACAACGTATTTGTTTCATTGTGAAACGATTGCATAAATAATGGTCTCTGTTTATTGAGTGTTTGCTAAAGTCAGGCTCTCAAACAGATGTGCTCTTGATGTGTGTTATTTCATCTTCCTCTAAGTGGGACAGATGATGTGACAGAGCTGCAGGGCAGCTGAGGAATGGATCCCAAGACCTACGGCTGGGTTTTTTGGAGGCATCAGAACCTCTGCCAGGTGTTGCCTCCTCAGGATACAGTCCCCCTGTATTTATGTATAGGATAAGCAAAAAAGAAGTATACAAGCATCTTTGAATCTTTGACAGAGTCTTGCTGTGTCATCCAGGCTGGAGTGCAGTGACGTGAACTTGGGTCACTGCAACCTCTGCCTCCCTGGCTCAAGTGTTCCTCCCACCTCATCTTCCTGAGTAGCTGGGACTACAGGCGTGCGCCACCACACCCAGCTGTTTTGTGTGTATGTGTGTGTGTAGATGAGCTTTTGCTGCGTTGCCTAGGCTGTTCTTGAACTCTTGATCACGGGCCTGAGCCACCATAGCCTTTGAATGTTTTAGTCTTATTCTTTAGAAAAACCTGATTTACTTACACAATGCAGATTTGTATTCTCTCACATGGGACTGACAATTTTAGGTTCAGGACAAAAATTAAAATATGGAGCTAATGTAAATGCATTAGATACTTCTGAGGAGCCATTGAAGATGAAGCTGTGAAATTTTTCTAGTGATAATTTTCTTTTTTCTTTTGAAAGTACATCAGCATAGTGGTAATTCTTTTTTTTTTTTTTTTTTTTTTTTTTGAGACTGAGTCTGGCTCTGT
Organism: Theropithecus gelada; assembly: GCF_003255815.1. NCBI lineage: Eukaryota > Metazoa > Chordata > Mammalia > Primates > Cercopithecidae > Theropithecus > Theropithecus gelada. The sequence continues at coordinate 10,451,915 of NC_037687.1, forward strand.
CGCCCAGGCTGGAGTGCGGTGGCCGGATCTCAGCTCACTGCAAGCTCCGCCTCCCGGGTTCACGCCATTCTCCTGCCTCAGCCTCCCAAGTAGCTGGGACCACAGGCGCCCGCCACTTCGCCCGGCTAGTTTTTTGTATTTTTTTTTTTAGTAGAGACGGGGTTTCACCGTGTTAGCCAGGATGGTCTCGATCTCCTGACCTCGTGATCCGCCCGTCTCGGCCTCCCAAAGTGCTGGGATTACAGGCTTGAGCGACCGCGCCCGGCCTGCATAGTGGTAATTCTTTTTCTTTTTTGAGATAGCCTCGCTCTGTCCCCCAGGCTGGAGTGCAGTGGTGTGTGATGTTGGCTTACTACAACCTCCGCCTCCTGGGTTCAAGCGATTCTCCTGCCTCAGCCTCCTGAGTTGCTGAATTACGGGTGCCCTCCACCATGCCCAGCTAATTTTTGTATTTTTAGTAGAGACCCTATGGGCCAGGCTGGTCTTGAACTCCTGACCTCAGTATTCTGCCTGCCTCTGCCTCCTTAAAGTTCTGGGATTACAGGCGTGAGCCACTATGTCCGGCCCATAGTGGTAATCAGGGGTCGGGGGTGGGCGGCGGGACGGGAGTTTCACTCTTGTTGCCCAGGCTGGAGTACAATGGGGTGATCTCAGCTCACCACAGACCCCGCCTCCTGGATTCAGGCAATTCTCCTGCCTCAGCCTCCTGAGTAGTTGGGATTGCAGGCATGCGCCACTATGCCTGGCTAATTTCGTATTTTTAGTAGAGATGGGATTTCTCCACGTTGGTCAGGCTGGTCGCTCTGTCACCCAGGCTGGAGTGCAGTGGCGTGATCTCAGCTCACTGCAAGCTCTGCCTCCCGAGTTCACGCCATTCTCCTGCCTCAGCGTCCCGAGTAGCTGGGACTATATGCGTCCACCACCGCGCCCAGCTAATTCTTTTGTTTTCTTTTTTTTTTTTTGAGACGGAGTCTGGCTCTGTCGCCCAGCCTGGAGTGCAGTGGCCGGATCTCAGCTCACTGTAAGCTCCGCCTCCCGGGTTTACGCCATTCTCCTGCCTCAGCCTCCCGAGTAGCTGGGACTACAGGTGCCCGCCACCTCGCCCGGCTAGTTTTTTGTATTTTTTAGTAGAGACGGGGTTTCACCGTGTTAGCCAGGATGGTCTCGATCTCCTGACCTCATGATCCGCCCGTCTCGGCCTCCCAAAGTGCTGGGATTACAGGCTTGAGCCACCGCGCCCGGCCCAGCTAATTCTTTTGTATTTTTTTTAGTAGAGACGGGGTTTCACTGTGGTGTTGATGGCCTGAACCTCGTGATCCGCCCACCTCGGCCTCCCAAAGTGCTGGGATTACAGGCGTGAGCCACCGTGCCCGGCCCCCGCCCCCCCGTTGGTTTTTTTTTTTTAAAAAGAAGACAGGGTCTCTTGCTCTGTTGCCCAAGCTCGGGTACAGTGGTGCAATCTCAGTTCACTACAGAGTTGATTTTCTGGCCTTAAGCAATCCTCCCACCTCAGCCTCCTAAGTAACTGGGACCACAAGCATGTGCCACCATGTCTGGCAAATTTTTTAAATTTTTTGTAGATACAAGGTTTCACTATGTTGTTCTGGCTGGTTTTGAGCTCCTGGCCTCAAGCTATTTGCTTGCCTCAGCCTCCCAAAGTGCTGGGATTACAGGCATGAGCCATTGAGCCTGGCCAATAATTATTCCTTAAAAATGAAAATAATAGGGGTTTTAAAAATCATTTCTAGTGGTTCCTTAAGAGGGGTGAATCACCCCCCTGCCCTGATAACATTTGGCAGTGTCTGTTGACAGCTTGGTGATGGGGTGCTGTGGTGCTCTCAGCACCTGATGGGTGAAAATCAGAGATGCTACTCAACACCCTGTCATGTGCAGAGTAGCTCCCCCAAGAATTTTCCAGCCCAGAAGTTAAGTTGTGCTGAAGTTGAGAAATCCTGTTTCAGATTTTTTCAGTGTATTTATTCTCCTCCCAACATACTTAGCTTCCTTCGCAAAAATATTAAAAAACTTGAATTTTCTTTTCTTTTTTTTGAGACGGTGTCTTGCTCTGTCCCCTGGGCTGGAGTGCATTGGCACAGTCTCAGCTCACTGCACCCTCTGCCTCCCTGCCTCAGCCTCCCAAGTAGGTGGGATTACAGGCGCCTGCCACCACACGTGGCTATTTTTTTGTATTTTTAGTAGAGACGGGATTTCATAATATTGGCCAGGCTGGTCTTGAACTCCTGACTTCAAGTAACCCGCCCGCCTCGGCCTCTCAGAAGTGCTGGGATTACAGGTGTGAGCCACTGCCCTCAGCCAAAAGCTTGAATTTTGTCACGTCATACACGGTGGTATCAAGAATAAAGATAGTTGTGCGGGTCGTTGTAGATGTGCATTTGCAGCAAGTACATACTTTTAGATGCATCGTAGGATACTGCACACAGGTTTTATTCCACATTGTCTGGCTGCTCATCCCAGCATGGAAGTAGCAGTGGCTGGATGCCCACTCTGCAGTGTCCTCCGCTTTCCGCGCAGTGTCTGGTTGAGGCTTCCAGCAGCCTTGTGGTGTAGTTCATGTCATTAAGTCCATTTTACAGATTAGAGCCGTAAGTCTGAATGAGAGATTTATCCAAAGTTAATTACCTACTAAAGGGCAAAAGCAGGAAAGGAGGGTCTCCTCCTCCTGGATCCTAAACTCTTTGCCATTGCTTTTTTTTTTTTTTTTTTTTTTGAGATGGAGTCTTACTCTTGTCACCCAGGCTGGAGTGCAGTGGCACGATCTCAGCTTACTGCAGCCTCTGCCTCCCAGGTTCAAGTGAGTCTTCTGCCTCAGTCTTCTGAGTAGCTGTGACTACACGTGTCAGCCATTGCACCCAGTTAATTTTTGTATTTTCAGTAGGGATAGGGTTTCACCATGTTGGCCAGGTTGGTCTTGAACTCCTGACCTCGGGTGATTCTGCCTGCCTCAACCTCCCAAAGTTCTGGGATTACAGGTGTGAGCCACCACACTTGGCCTAACAATGCTTTTTTGTTTGTTTGTTTTTGGTTTTTTTGAGACAGTTTCGCTGCATTGCCCAGGCTGGACTGCAGTGGCGTGATCTCGGCTCACTGCAAGCTCCGCCTCCCGGGTTCACGCCATTCTCCTGTCCTCAGCCTCCCGAGTAGCTGGGACTACAGGCGCCTGCCACCACACCCAGCTAGTTTTTTGTATTTTTAGTAGAGATGGAGTTTCACTGGGTTAGCCAGGATGGTCTCGATCTCCTGACCTCACGATCTGTCCACCTTGGCCTCCCAAATTGCTAGGATTACAGGCATGAGCCACCGTGCCTGGCCTTACCATTGCATTTTTAAGCCCCTTTTGGAAATTGCTTATTTCACTAGTTACCCCCTCTAGTACCCAAAACGTGGCCGAAAACCTGGACAGTTAGAGAGATCCTGACATCCCAGGTGAAGTCACTTCTGGGACATCATACCCAAGAAGTTGGCCTTTCTGCTGCAGGAATAGGTGGAGCCAGATAAAATTGTTGATTGCTTTGAGGAGAAAGTGTTTTGAAAGTTGCATTTTATTTTTTAGGCTGTAACAGAAGACAAGTACGAAATACTGCAATCTGTCGACGATGCTGCGATTGTGATAAAAAACACAAAAGAGCCTCCATTGTCCCTGACCATCCACCTGACATCCCCTGTTGTCAGAGAAGAAATGGAAAAAGTATTAGCTGGAGGTAGGGAGGCCGAGACAGGCCGGCAGGGCTTTGAAAACGTGGTGTTCCCTCACTATTCAAATGTGCTATTCAGTTTTAGACTGCTTTGGTAAAAGGCTACGTTGTAGATTGACCACCTTTACTCTGAGATCACATCTCCCGTTGGCTTTGAGTACTTGGGAGTTTGACAAAACGGTCACACTAAAAGTGAGTAGCACTTTTCGTAGGGGACTGCACCATTTTCCTTTAACTTCATCCTTGAACATTCTCAAACGTGAATGTGGTAGTTGCTTTTCCGTGGAGCCATTCTCTGGCTGTGGAGAAGTGTGTCCCTGGTGATTCTATGGTTTTAAAGATGAGACAACCAGACGGTTTCTGCATGAGCACCACGTTGGAGTTTACCAACAGCCTGTGCTGCAGCTGAGCTGAGGGCCTCTTCGTTTGTCCTCTGCCATGGCTCTTATCATCTAAAGTGACAGAAGCACAAAGAGCTAATACAGAGTTTTGGATAAAGTTTAAACAGTTGTCCAATTTTTCAGACTACCTGATTGGACCTCGCACTAATAATGTGCTCACAGTCCATGGCCCGCCCCTCGTGTGCCTGTCTTCAGGCCTTATCCAAACCCCTGGCGTGCAGATGGCAGAGAAGACAGACGCTCGGCTTGGCCACAGCATAGGCTGGCATAGCGCTGTTGCTGTTTACCTTTGGTTCTCATAGCTGATTCCAACTACCAAAGCCCTTCTAGTTGATCAACGTAGGGACGCTGGACCTTTGACCAACAGGACTCTCTCTGTCAAGGGCTGGGGCTAGGGCAGTCCCGCCTGGTGGGCGGAGTTGGTCCCCTTTGCCGCATATGCCTTGGGATGGCTGTTGTGGGATGCAGAGAGGGAGTTCCTTTCCTCTCCCCCGGCCTTTTTAATTTTTTTCCTATTGAACATTTTAGCATAGCTAATTTATTGGGAGAACATGGGGAGGAGGCAAGGGAAGAGGATTAGAAGATAGGCTCCACCTATCTCTCCCCTCCCTCATGAGATTATTCCTTTTAGAATAACTCCCCACTTTTGTTTTTATGTTTGTTTTATTTTTTCTTTTTCTTTCTTTTTTCTTTTTCTTTTTTATTTTTGGATGGGGCCTCCAATTTTTACAATTTCCTCACAGGGCAGAGTTCAATGTGCTCTAGTTTCTCCTTCCCTGGTCCAGGGTGGAGATGAATTCAGCTTCTGGGAAACTCAGCTGCCCTTTAGAAAGCTGCCACATCCCCTTTCCACCTGACAGAAACCCCTTGGTCAAACTGTGCCTTGTCTTCTTATTCCATCCATGAATAGAAACGCTATCAGTCAACGACCCCCCGGACGTTCTGGACAGGCAGAAATGCCTTGCTGCCTTGGCGTCCCTCCGACACGCCAAGTGGTTCCAGGTTTGCATTTTGTTCTTCTCTTTGTCTTTTGGTAGAGAATTCCTAAGTTTTAACTTGGCTAACTGTCACCATAAAGATTCCTTAACATTGACGATAGCCGTGCCGAGCTTAGCACCTGCGGTTCCGCAGGTCCTAAAGGAGTGCACCTCAACAAATTCGACCCCAAAAGAGGCTGAGACTGAATTGGTGGGCTGCTGCTGCTGCTTTGTGTTAAGAGTAATACTTTCTTGTACACGTAGTGAGATTGCGGCTGGCCACACCCTTGGTGGTCGCCATCATTGACTGTTTACCCTTGGCAAAGCAGCACCGTGACACTTGTGTTGTTCATGTTGACCTGTGCCCTGGGCGGTGCCTCAGACTGAAGAGCCTGTGTTTTGTTCCCCTAGGCTCGAGCCAACGGACTGAAGTCCTGTGTCATTGTGATCCGGGTCCTGAGGGACCTGTGCACTCGCGTGCCCACCTGGGGTCCCCTCCGAGGCTGGGTAAGGATGTTGCTATGGCTACTAGGGGGTGGTGTATTCAGAGTCTCTAGGATATCCCAGGAACACTTGATGATCACGGGGCAGGAGTGGCCCCTTGATGTGTGGCTGGTGTGTACTCTCCAGAGCTGCCTGTGGAGCTGCTACTGCTTGCCACACCTGGGGTTGGGGTTGGGGTTGGGACAGTGTGGGTCAGGGCCCTTTGCAGGGGTCGCACAGCTCAATCCCAGCAGGAGGCTGGCAAGGAGGTGGGAATGATCCCTCTGGGAAGGTTTGCAGATGCTCTCACGCGGGACCAGTTCTTACCAGCTGTTGCTATTTTTTTTCAGCCCCCTGTTGGGGTGGTTTTTATATTTGTAAATAAATGGTTAGATTTTAAGTATGAGATACTACATTATAACCTCAGCTTGGTCTCTGAGCTCACAGAGCCTGCAGGATGTCATGTCTGGTCCTCCCTGTCCTAGGTGCACTGGCTCAGGCTTAGCCCTGAGGCTTTGACTTTACCTGACTGGATGGCTATGAGTCCCACGTGTGCCCTGACCCACTCATCTAGTAACAGCTCCCTAGTGGCGGCCGGCCTCATCCTGTAGGTTCTTGGCTCACTGTTCCTCTTCCCTTTCAGCCCCTCGAGCTCCTGTGTGAGAAATCCATTGGGACAGCCAACAGACCGATGGGTGCTGGCGAGGCCCTGCGAAGAGTGCTGGAGTGCCTGGCGTCGGGCATCGTGATGCCAGGTTGGGGCCTTGTGCTTCGCAGGTTGCAGGGAAAGACAGGGTTCCAGGCCGCCTCCTGGCGGGTACACTGACTGGGTTAGGACAGGAGCAGCCCCGTGTCCACTCCCTAGAGCTGAAGCATGTGACTACCCTCTGGCACCATCATATCCAGCCCTGACCGGGTCCGCAGCTGTCATTCAGAGGGCGGATCCGGGGCAATGGTGACCCACTCCCACGTGACTTTCTTGCTCTGAGACACTTGTGAATTATTTCTGTCAAGGGCTGGACGCCGAGTGGGTCACCGAGCTAGGCATGTTTTCCAGAGCTGGGTGTGGATGGGGCGCGGGGGGTAACACACCTAGTTCCCTCAGCCAGCACACCTCTTCAGAGATGCTAAAAGATAATCCTCTGCATATCTTCCTTGTTTCCTGCCTTCAGATGGTTCTGGCATTTATGACCCTTGTGAAAAAGAAGCCACTGATGCTATTGGGCATCTAGACAGACAGCAACGGGAAGATATCACACAGAGTGCGCAGGTATAGTCATCGCCATTGCCAACGTGCGCCCTGACCCAGTCTGTAATCACTGGCTTCCAGTTCCATTACTGGGTATTCCCAGGGTAGCCCCTGGACTCGTAGGCTCAGGTCGGGGACTGAAGGCAAAGGGATCGTGTCTGATACAGGGCGCCCCAATCTGGGCTGCTTCTTTCCCCTGGTGCCATGCCTGGTTGTCGTCTGCCCCCTCCCGTGGCTTGCTCGAGTGCCATTTTCGGACACTGAGTGGTGCTGGGAGATGTCTTTGCTGTGCGGACTGCTCCGGGGGACCTTCCCCTGCAGGCTACCACATGGCTCCGTGTGGCAACCAGTCCCCAGGTTGGGGTCTCCTGTATTCCTCTGGAAGGGGGGTGGTCACAGGCTGGCCTTCCCCCACAGCAAGGCTGGACTTGAGCATTCAGGCTCTCCCCTGGCTGGTGGGGGACCCCTTGCTGTCGTAGAGGAGACCATTAGCAGCCCTTCAGCTCTGCCCCTCCTCAGAAGGCAGTAGTGAGCGCACACTCCATGACCGGGAGCACAGGGCAGCTGAGTCAGAGCCTCTTCCCCTTCTCCAGCACGCACTGCGACTCGCTGCCTTCGGCCAGCTCCATAAAGTCCTGGGCATGGACCCTCTGCCTTCCAAGATGCCCAAGAAACCAAAGAATGAAAACCCAGTGGACTACACCGGTAAGCCCACGGCGGTTGCCTGATGGCTTGGGCTCCAGGAAGAGTGGCCATCTGCATCTCTCAGCCATGCCCTGCTCTCTCCTTGCAGTTCAGATCCCACCCAGCACCACCTATGCCATTACGCCCATGAAACGCCCAATGGAGGAGGACGGGGAAGAGAAGTCTCCCAGCAAAAAGAAGAAGAAGATTCAGAAGAAAGGTACAGGCCGGGCGCGGTGGCTCACGCCTGTAATCCCAGCACTGTGGGAGGCCGAGGCGGGAGAATCGCTTGAGCTCAGGAGTTTGAGACTAGCCTGGGCAACATGGCGAAACCCCGTCTCTACAAAAAACACAAAAATTAGCTGGGTGTGGTGGCACACCTGTAGTGCCAGCTACTTGGGAGGCTGAGATGGGAGGATGACTTGAGCCTGGGAGGCGGAGGTTGCAGTGAGCAACTGTATTCCAGCCTGGGCAACAGAGCGAGACCTTGCTTAAAATCAGTGTTGAAAGATTTAAAAAACTAAGTAGATAAAAAAGCAGGAAGGTGCAGACCTCCCCTCGTGCTGCTGCTTTATCCATCTGGTCCTATGAAGGCTCACCCTGAAGCTATAGGGAGTGCCTGCTTTTGTTTCATTTTTCTTACTTGTGATTTCTGAGTCCTTTAACAATAATGAGGCATGATTGGGGATGTAGAAGATGAGTAGGATGATGGTGCCACAGCTGGAGGCCACAGGAGAGGTGCAAACTGGATTCAGTTTGTGTGGCTGCCCCACCCACTGTGTTACGCCACAGAGGCAGGCCCGGGGGCTAGGATTGGCAGAGCTCTCATGGAGACCTGCCATCGTGCTGATCCAGAGCCACCTTGGTGTTCTCTCTGTAGAGGAGAAGGCAGAGCCCCCCCAAGCTATGAATGCCCTGATGCGGCTGAACCAGCTGAAGCCAGGGCTGCAGTACAAGCTGGTGTCCCAGACTGGGCCTGTCCATGCCCCCATCTTTACCATGTCTGTGGAGGTTGATGGCAATTCATTCGAGGCCTCTGGGCCCTCCAAAAAGACGGCCAAGCTGCACGTGGCCGTTAAGGTAAGTGTGGCCAGCGTCACTATCTTCTAATAGCAGAACCATGATCTTTGTTTTGGGCCCCATATGAGCCATTGTCTCTCAGGGAAGGCATGTAGATCCTAAAAACACACATAGTTAGATGGGGCGGGTATTTGCAGGTCACATGTGCCAAGAACGCCTTCCCACTGTGGCTGGCAGGCAGAGGGGTCCCCAAACATAGTTGGACATTAGGGCCTCCTGGGAGCAGAAGCTGAAAGGAAACAGCCCTCCTCCAGATGACTTTCTGGGTGGGTGCCTGTAGGCCATGGGGAGGCCCTGCATGCATGGCTCCCGGGCTGAGCCCTGCTTCAGTGGGACCTTGGGGATCTCGCTACCTCTGCAGGTGTTACAGGACATGGGCTTGCCGACGGGTGCCGAAGGCAGGGACTCTAGCAAGGGGGAGGACTCGGCTGAGGAGACTGAGGCGAAGCCAGCGGTGGTGGCCCCTGCCCCAGTGGTAGAAGCTGTCTCAACCCCTAGTGCGGCCTTTCCCTCAGATGCCACTGCCGAGGTGAGCACGTGGTGGGTGCTGGGAGTCACTGCCAGACAGAGCAGGCAGCCATGTGTCCTGTCAGTGAGGTGGTTACTGGTCCTTGATGATTTGCCCCAAAAAGCTGACCTTTCAGGCCAGAAGCCCACACAGGAAGCTGGGTGCTGCCCTACAAGCCGTGTGGGGGAGGGCCTTGTGGATGTTGTCTCAGCATCCTAGGCTACATTGGGGTGGCCCTGGGTTGAGAACATGCTGTTCAGAGGGGAGGCACAGGGAAGGGGCACATTGCTGGAAGGCCTTCACGAGAGTGGGTGGAGACTGTCTGGCAAGGACTGGCAGTGTATGAGCAGCAGACGCCCGGCCTCAGTCCTGCTGCTCCTCCTGTGTGGCTGGAAAGCCCATAGCTGAGTTTATCGGTCGTTCTTTCTGTTTTCCCTGAGAACGTAAAACAGCAGGGGCCAATCCTGACAAAACACGGCAAGAACCCAGTCATGGAGCTGAACGAGAAAAGGCGGGGGCTCAAGTACGAGCTCATCTCCGAGACCGGTGGCAGCCACGATAAGCGCTTCGTCATGGAGGTGCGCGGCCTGGAGCTGCCTGCTGGGGCATCCCATAGGGAAGCCTGGGGTCCCCCTGCCCCTAGAGGGAGGCACTAGGTCACCTCTGTCTGCACTTTCCAGGTTGAAGTGGATGGACAGAAGTTCCAAGGTGCTGGTTCCAACAAAAAGGTGGCGAAGGCGTACGCTGCCCTTGCTGCCCTAGAAAAGCTTTTCCCTGACACCCCTCTCGCCCTTGATGCCAACAAAAAGAAGAGAGCCCCAGTACCCGTCAGAGGGGGACCGAAATTTGCTGCTAAGGTGAGCAGTGACCCTTGAATCTCCTGGCTCAGGCATGGGTTCTCCTGCAATGTGAGCACAAAGGGAATGTCACTTCCTGTGTTCTCTTCTAGCCACATAACCCTGGCTTCGGCATGGGAGGCCCCATGCACAATGAAGTGCCCCCACCCCCCAACCTTCGAGGGCGGGGAAGAGGCGGGAACATCCGGGGACGAGGGCGCGGGCGAGGATTTGGTGGCGCCAACCACGGAGGCTACATGAATGCTGGTAAGGGCCCTTGTACTGCACTGTCCCCATCTTCCCCATGTGCATGCTCTGGGAACAAGTATGCGGGGCTCCTGGGGTGGGCCTGAGACACTGCTGGTCCCTGGTAACCCTATCTTTCCCCTTCCAGGCGCTGGATATGGAAGCTACGGGTACGGAGGCAACTCGGCGACAGCAGGCTACAGTAAGTGCGTTTCTCTCTGTCTGACCTGGGAAGCAGCCACAGTGTAGCTTCTGGGCCTGAGTTAGCAAAGGGCGGCCAGAGCAGCCTCGAGGAGGCTGTAGAAGGGGCACACACCTTTTTGCGGTGAATAGGTCATATGGCCCTCGACCCCCCCCCGTCCTGCAGTGGGATTGATTGTGTTAACACACAAACTCGTGTAACTGCAAAGTTCCTTAAAAGTTAGAATTTTAAATTTCTCTGCTTTAAGCCATGCGAAGCACCAATCTTGTGAATACGCTTTTCCAGCCAGTGCACAGCTCTTGTCTTGAGAAGGAGCCTTCATTGGGGGGTTACAGGAGCAGAGAAATCTAAAACATGAATTTCAAATGTGGCGCTCTGTGCCCTTTTTCAAAAGAATTCTAATTTCTTCTCTCTGCTCTGTCTCCCCCTTTTGTAGGTGACTTTTTCACAGACTGCTACGGCTATCATGATTTTGGGTCTTCCTAGAGCGTCTAAAAGTATTGCACACAAAATCAACTTTTTACTCCAATTTCCTCCAACTCCAAAACCCAAAGTGTCCGTGCTGTGTCCCTGTGCTTCACTGGGTTTCTCAACCGTGGCTTTTCACCGCAGCTTGTCTGAAACTCTTAGCCTGCAGAATTTAAGACAATGGCAGTTTTTATCGTGATTTGCCTTTGAACTTGGTCCTATTGAAGTTCACACTAAGTGGAAAACAATTTTTTCAGAGAATGTATTTTTGTGCAGAATTGCACAGAATTCTAGAGACAGCGTTGTTCGGCATCAAGGCAAAAGCCCACCTTTGCTTTTTATGGAAAGCATTACTTTATTTAAAGAGACAGACATTGACGCATTTTAATCTACCTTTGTCTTAATTTACAGCAGGTTTTGTATGAATTTTTAACCTTTTAACAAACTCCCAAATCTGGTTGATGCCTTTGACAGTGATGAAAACGATTTCACCACATCTGAATCCAGAGAAACCGGCTTTTTTCTTATTACGAGCATGTGAAAACGTTGGGAACGTGGGGAATTGTGTATTGCGCTGAATTAGCTTCTCCCGCCTCTTGTAATGCTCTGGTGGGTTCTTGTTTGGGAATGCAATGTTTTGTGGCTGGTTTAGCTAGAGAGTGAACTCTCAAAGGTATCAAAACTGTGCTTCCATTATTAGTGCAAGAAACAGACAGGCTTTAAGGGGTAGATGACGTGAAATTTTGCAAGTCTTCATTACAGCTGCAGATGCATGGGATTCTGGATTTTTTTGTTTTTAGTTTATTGGGACTTTAAAGTAATCAAGGAGAAAGAACCGCGATGTTCCCTGCTTCTTCAGTAAAGGGCTGGCTTTTCCTTGGGCAGAGGTGGTGCTGCTGCATGTGCAGCTGCCACAGACTCCGAAGGCATAGAAGTTTCTGTCTACAAACACAGAGTCATTCTGGCTCTTTACTGAGGCCCCTGTTTTCTGGCAGGTGTCCTCCTTGGAAACTGGTTTTGGCTCTGATCAGCGGTTATTTTTTGCAGCAAAGCCTGCGTCTGTGTTGACTTGCAAGATTTTACGTTTATTCAGGCAAAAACTGGTCAAAATGGTTACTACGTGATTTGTTCCCAGAGGTTTGAAACATTCAGTGAAACTTTTTAAAACTTTGATTGCATGATGTATTTTTTTTTTAGAAAGTTATTGTTTGAGAATAATGTCTTTTTATACCAGGAAAATAGTTATCCTGAATGACGTTGAAAACTCCCCCTCCCCTTTATTTTTTTTTAATCAATACATGTGAAAGTAACAAGCCCTCGGCCCTTGCGTCTTCATTCATTCCCGGCTTCAGGCGGGGCGAGGTGGTGTGCTCAGTGCAGGACACTGGGGAAGCTGGGGCAGTGGGGCTGTGGGGTGTGGGTCCTGGGTCCTGGTCGGGGTGTTCTGAAGATCCCATCCTCCCAGTCTCCTCGCTGAGCTGCCGCATGTTCGCTTTCTGGCATTGTGGGACACGTCCTCCCCCTTGGTGTCTTGGCTTTGTGATGGGGGGCGAGGGAGGAGGCCTGCCTGAAGAACACAAACTGAAGGTTGCAGATAGTTCTGTCCACATTGTCGTGTAGGCAGCCCACCACACCAGCGTGGGGTATACATCTCCAGTGGGTGGAGGCACATGAGGACTCCCAGTTACCCCACCCAGGAGGCGGTGGGCCCTTGGTGTCCTCAATCTGGGAAGGAAGGACAGGCAGTGTGGGAGCCTCCCCTTCCATCCCACCCACCCTGGGCCTGGCGGTCTGGGCAGCTTAACTGGGCAAAGGTGGCTGCATTCACAAGCCCACCCGCTCTGAGAGCCCAGGAACTCAGCTGCACCTGCTGATCAGCTTGGGCATTGCCCAGCTTGGCTGGAGAGCTACCACCATGACCTGGCCTCCCGCCTCACCCACCCTCTCAGCCTTCCCACGCCCGTTCGTGGAGACCCCCTCTGTGGGGCTCCCTTGCAAGGCTTGGGGTGCAGCATTCCCTCAGCCAGTGCCATCCACTTTGTTCCACTCAAGCCTCTGGTGGGGCTGTGTATTGACAAACCTAGTTGACCAGAAGTGGGGTCTCGCTGCTACATTTTCAGCTTGCAGCTGAGAATGTGGTGGCTGCACTGCACGCTCTCAGCCCTGCTGCTCAGTCCCACGTGCACCCAGCAGCTGTGCTGGGTACAAGGAAGGGGCGTCGGGGACATCAGGGCAGTAGGTCTAGGCCTCACCTGGCTGTCCTGGCCCCAGCTGTGGCCAGTCTTCCCCCACCAACCAGGCTGGGGCTTGCTCACATCCTGAGTCACATGCTTGCACGAGTATCACAAGGGAGGTGCCTGCATCATTGACTAAGTCTCAATTTGTCTTCCATGAACCAAACCAGCTCAGACCAGTTGGTCTCAGGATGATGACGGTCCAGGGGCCTCTTTAAACAGTATCTCTTGGGGATCTCCAGGCCTGTGCCTGTGGAGCCTGTTTCCAGCACAGCAGGGAGGAGGGGGGTGGCCGCTGCTTCTCTGGGGCTTTGCTTTTCCTGTCACCATTGGGGATCTCTGGGTAGCCGTCAGCTAGCTGTGAATGTCGTCCCGCGCTCGGAGTCCATCTCATTGTAATGTTGACATCCGCTGCAAAAGCTGCTGGCGCGTGCTGCTTGGCAAAGCCCCATTGTTGTCATCAGCTGCTGGGTGAGTGGAGCTGAAGGCTGGGCCAGCCTGAATGGCTGCGCTAAGGACCGGAGCCACTGCTCCTCTCCCTCCTTTTTCTGCTGCCTCTGACCCGGGCTTGTGGGTCAGCCTTCAGGACCCATGGCTGCTGCCTGCCCTTCCCTCCCTTCCCCCTGCCCTTTCCCGTCCTCCGCCTGACCCACTGCCTCCCTGTTTAGGTCAGTTCTACAGCAACGGAGGGCATTCTGGGAATGCCGGTGGCGGTGGCGGCGGGGGCGGTGGTGGCTCCTCCGGCTATGGCTCCTACTACCAAGGTGACAACTACAACTCACCGGTGCCCCCAAAACACGCTGGGAAGAAGCAGCCGCACGGGGGCCAGCAGAAGCCCTCCTACGGCTCGGGCTACCAGTCCCACCAGGGCCAGCAGCAGTCCTACAACCAGAGCCCCTACAGCAACTATGGCCCCCCACAGGGCAAGCAGAAAGGCTATAACCATGGACAAGGCAGCTACTCCTACTCGAACTCCTACAACTCTCCCGGGGGCGGGGGCGGATCCGACTACAACTACGAGAGCAAATTCAGTGAGTTGGCTTCCAGAGCTCCTTGGCTGGGCCAGGGTCCAGGCCCCAGCAGTGCAGCCCATGGAGTGGCGGAAGCTCGGCACTGCCCAGACCACTGGCCGAGGGCCTTAGGAGGAGGACACGTGGTGTTGGCTGTGGGCGGGTGCTAGGAAGATGGGGCGTGGGGCCCCTTGGTGCCGTCTTCGCCACTTTCTCTGGTATGTTCTCCGAAGGCAGGGGTAGCTGAGGCCTCTGTTTCTAGGCCCTGGCTGTGGGTGAGGCTGCAAGGTGACTTCCTGGGACTTGATCTAGAGAGTTTTGCATCCAGCCCCTGCAAGAGCCTGATCTCTCCGCCACCGCCTCTCCCGCTTCCTCATGCACAGACCCAGCAGGCCCAGGCTGCACCAGTGGCCCGGTGGGGCTGAGTAGGTGTGTCCTTGGGACCCAGCAGCTCTCAGCAGCAGGCCAGGGACTTGACAGAGGCTGCACTGGGTGTGTGGGTCAGAAGGGGGTGCTGTTTGTCTGGTGCTACTGGCTGAGGAGAGACAGCTGCTGGGGTCTCGTGCACTTCCTCAGCTGCTGCTGGGAAGTTTGGGCTGCAGGAGCAGTTGAGAAGGCACCCCACAGCAGGGCTTTGGAGCTTGGTGACCAGCCCAGCCCAGGGCCAGGTGACCTTGCAGGGCTGCAGCTGGCTCCTGGCGCTTATCTGTTGGGCTGATGTGTGACATTGAAGCAGGCAGGGAGAAGAGTTAGAGGCCCAGGGTCTGGGCCAGGGGCCGGCCGCGTCTGAGGCGCACCACAAGGCCCCTGGGCCACCCCAGTTGTGTGTTTCCTGGGGCCCCTTAACCACCCTGTCTTCTTTCCCCTAGACTACAGTGGTAGTGGAGGCCGAAGCAGCGGGAACAGCTACGGCTCAGGCGGGGCATCCTACAACCCAGGGTCACACGGGGGCTACGGCGGAGGTTCTGGGGGCGGCTCCTCATACCAAGGCAAACAAGGTGGGCCTGGAGCCCCTGGTGGCACAGCATGGGGGCCCGGCACCTGCTATGAAGCGGGATGTGGACCTGGTGGGAGCAGACGGCAGCGTGGGCAGGGCTGCAGTGGCAGGTGGGCCCTGTGACAGAGAATACACACTTCGGTGCACTGGCAGCTGCTAAGGCTTTCGGGAGTGGCTGGAGAGCCAGCAGTGTCCCCACTCTTAACCCCTGGTACCTGTGTGAAATGTGGGTGACATGGAGGCCAAACAGCGGTTCCCCTGGTTCTGGCCAGTAGCTCAGCTGTGGGCTCAGGTAGCTTCCCCCAGAAACAAGGGTCACAGTGGTCCCACCTCTCGGAGTCTTGGTGTCAGCCTTGTCCAGTAATGTGTGGTAGGCAGGCAGAGCTGCATAGGAGGCCACGAGTCTTGCCCACCTGCATCCTGGCCAAGTCTTGGGTGTGGGCTGCCTAACCTGAGCCCCGCTGGCTGGGCCCCTCGGCTCTAATCCACCACTCTCTCTCCTAGGAGGCTACTCACAGTCGAACTACAACTCCCCGGGGTCCGGCCAGAACTACAGTGGCCCTCCCAGCTCCTACCAGTCCTCACAAGGCGGCTATGGCAGAAACGCAGACCACAGCATGAACTACCAGTACAGATAAGCCCCCGCGGGGCGGAGATTTCTACCTTCTGCACTTACTCCCCATCAGAAGATCGAGTTTATGCATCACAGTTAACATGTCAGCTGGCCCTCCAGGCCCCCGCCCCCACCCCGTCCACGTTGCTGTGTCGTGAGGTGCAGCGGGTCACCCTGTGGCCCGTCCTGTGACCCATATTTAGCCGTGTTTGGGACTCCGTGTCTTCAATGGTTTGTTAGTTGCCATTACAACTTTGTCTGGGTAGAGTTTTTGAGTTCTTGCAGTTCAGTATCCCTCTGTCTATTCACACTTGGTGTTAGTGGTAACTCAGTTTGTCTTTAAATAGTTACGGAAGGGATACGTCATTTGTTAATGCTTTTGTGAAGTGAGTTAAACGAGCTTTCTGTATTTTAATGCTTTAGTGTTTCAGTTTTATAAGTGAAGATTTTATTTTAAAAACCAGTGGGAAAGAGTGGGGGGTTTCTTTTTATGTCTGGGTCATTCAGGCAGTACATCTGAATTAAGCTGAATGTAGACAAATAAAGAAAAACAAAACTGCGCCCGTCTTAGGCCTGGGTGTCTGACCCACCAGCAGCGCAATGAGCAGGTTTCCCCGCTCTGTCCCTGCTCGGGGAAAGCAGGGCGGGCCAGCAGGATGCTCCCTGGTCCTTAGAGAGGGTCCAGTTCTGACCTTCCAGACATTTTACTCATGCTCAGCGAAGGCTGGTTGCTGGTCTCCTGGGCTGTGTAGACCCAGTGTACCACCAGGCTCCAGGCTCCCACCGTCCGTAGAGGGGCTCACAGTGCCCATTCTGGTCTTGGGGAACCCATCACAAAACAGGCAGGCTTTTTCTGCTCCCTGATTTTGGTGTGGTTCTAAGTACACCAGTGATGTCCTCTGTAGGGGCATGCCTGTGGTGGAACACACAACCCAGTTAGAAAAAGAAAGGGCAGGTGAGGCCTGGGTAACCCCAGCCACGGATCGTCAGTGGCTGGAGGGAGCTTCATGTCTGTGCTGGAGCTGCAGCCTGCTCGCCATCTGGAGGCTCAGCAGAGTGGGGAGTTGGGGTTCTCACACCAGCAGATTTCCCTAGAGCGTGATTCTCCCATCTGAGGCAATCTCGCCTCCCAGGGGAAATTTTGCAATGTTTGGAGGATGTTGTCACAGCTAGCAGGTGCTCTGGGATCTAGTGGATACAGGCCAAGGATGCTGTCAAGCATACTATGCTGCCCAGAAGAGTGGCCCACAGCGGGGACCTGCCTTATCGAAATATCAGGTGTGTGGAGGTGGAGACCCTACGCTAGAGCAGCCCTTCTAGCTCCACCTTGCCTGGGGAGGGAGGAGGAGCTCTGGTTTCAGGGCATTGCTGGGATTGCCTTTCCCCAGGATCCCTGTCGGCCATCCGGGAAGAACTGTACTTGCCAAGCCTGGGACCAAACATCTACAGAGATCCTGCTTTGCTGACCTGAGCCCCAGGCCTTGGCCTCCTGTGCTTGGGTAACCATGGCCACTGGGAAAAGTGAGGACCATTTTTGACTCAGAATCATTCAGCTAATGTAGAATATCAAGTGTGCTTTCAAAGGATGAAGATTTGCTTTCTTGGAGAGGTGAAAGAACAAGTTGTGTGCTAGAAAACTGTTGAGGAATTCTCATTTGTGTTAGAGCAGAGGAGGTCCCAGATACCAAGTGGCCCCTCCCAGGAAAAGGTGGGAGAAGAGGACCTGAAGTACCCTGAGATCCTAGCAGTGCACACAGTGGAGGGATGAGGATGGATGAGTCCTACCCCCAATTTTGATGGGATGTGTTCATGTCCTGTCTCCTCTCTTGGACATATTAAGGGGTTGGGACAAGAAGAGACTCCTGTGAGATCAGCAGACCTTGTATTTGAGGAGAGAATACCAGCCTGTAACACCCATGGAAGGGATGCCTCCTGGCCCCACCTGCCAAATACCTCCAAACTCCGGGCAGGTGCCTGCATTCTCAACACAGGACTCTCCTTGCAGTTTCCCGCTCAGTGATCGCTACCAGGGTCGTTTCTGAATGTAGACCCACCACGAGGGACGGATTCCATCTGCCCGCCCTGCTGCAGATCTGCCGCATAGCAGGCACGTGTCTTGGAGAGAACAGCTCTGAGCACAGCATCCTTGGAGCCCTCAGTCCGCTCAGGGGCCTCACCGGTGCTGATTATGCCGTCATGCCGCTTGTCTGTGACAGTATCCCAGCTACAACAGGACGCTGGGTTCAGGAAGATGTGGCTATCACCTTGAGCACTGACAGTGGCCTTCCGGGCCAGTTGCCTTCCAAACCCAGGAAGCTGACCTGCAGGAGGGCCTACAAATGGGCCCTGTAAGAGCTAGGCAACAGTTGGCTTGTGATGAGACACCTCAACGCTTTGGGTGGACGGTGTCCTACATGAGTTGATAGGATGGGGTGCTTGGTGGATGGGCCATGGAGGTCCGTGAGCGGGAACTGGGCACACACCATCCCAGAGGGCTCAGGATGCCCCAGGAGGGAAAGAAGGGCAACAGACTACACGATTGGACATGTGTGATTGGCTGGGATGAAGTTGGAGGCAGGGCCGGGGGATTGGTACTGATTCCAGGGAGGAAGTATTGGGGCTTGATGAACTATGATGAAAGGAGGCCTCTGAGCCATAACAAGGGGCACATCCAGGATTTCCGCCACCCTGGATTTAGTAGAGCCAGTAGGCCCTGGTATGTCACTCTGGGCAGGGATGCTGTCAGCCCTGAGGGTTGCCACCCACCTGTTTGTTGTCCTCTGTACTGGCAGGGAAACATACACCCCTTGTCTCACCACAGACTTTGCTTGTGTAGTCAGTAGGGCTGGCCCTGCCCCAAGGACTCACTGCATGTACCCGGACCCCTAGGCCTGGCCTTTGCAGCAGAGGTGGCAGCTTCTGGATTCCAGCTGTAGCTGTGAGCCCCTTGCTGGCTGTGCACTGCACGGGCCTGAGACCGCTGGATACAATGTTGGGCAACAACTCAGCCAGCCTGATGGCAGGCTCAGAGGCTCACTCTAACCCATCCCAGAATAAATGGAGACTTCATGTGTTCATTGTTTCATTCACTCAACATGCGTTCGTTCATTTTTTTTAAGAGAGACAGGATAGACCTGTAATCCCAGCACTTTGGGAGGCCGAGGTGGGCAGATCACGAGGTCAGGAGATCAAGACCGTCCTGGCTAACATGGTGAAACCATGTCTCTACTAAAAATACAAAAAATTCAAAAAAAAATTAGCTGGGCATGGTGATGGGCGCCTGTAGTTCCAGCTACTCAGGAGGCTGAGGCCGGAGAATGGCGTGAGCCCAGGAGGCGGAGCTTGCAGTGAGCCAAGATCATGCCACTGGACTCCAGCCTGGGTAACAGAGCAAGTCTCCATCTCAAAAACATAAAAAGAGGATATTGCTCTGTCATCCAGGCTGAAGTGCAGTGGCGTCATTATAGCTCACTGCAGTCTTGAACTCCTGAGAGCTCAAGCGATCCTCCTGTCACAGCCTCTGGAGTAGCTGGAACTACAGGGCTGTTCTTCCATACCTGACTACTTTTCTTATAGAGGTGGGTCGCCCAGCCTAGTCGCAAACTCCTGGACCTTAAGCAACTCAGCTTCCCCATAGTGGCTGGGATGACAGTGCCACTGTGCCCTGCTGTCCTGTTTATTATTGGGTGATGATTACATGTCAAGTCTGGTGCTGGTTGCTGGGAACCTGCTCTCAACCCACATGGCTTTTCCAGGCACAAAGAGGGCTGTGTCACAGTGGGACAGGGAGTGCCTTGTCAAGGGTTTCCCCTCAGGTGAGAAAGGATGGGTGGGTTGGACCCAGGAGTGTTAGGAAGGGAAGGGGAGGCCAGGCAGAGGGAATAGCTTGAGCAAAAATACAGCTGGGGTATGAGGATGGGCTTGAAGAAGCTGAAGTCAGATGGGTAGAGCATTTTGGATGCAAAACAAAGGAATGCTGGGAAATGAGACTGGAGGTCAGTGGGATCTTGAGGGCCCCCAAGTGGAGGGCCAGGCACAGGAGTGCTTTCTAAGGGCAGTGGGGAGCCATGGATGGATTCTGACCTGGGAAGACCTCAGGCCCTTTCAGGCTTCCCAAGAATATTATTTATTTATTTTGTTGGCCAGGCTGGAGTGCAATGGCGTGATCTCAGCTAACCACAACCTCCGTCTCCCGGGTTCAAGCGATTCTCCTGCCTCAGCCTCCTGAGTAGCTGGGATTACAGGCATGTGCCACCACGCCTGGCTAATAGTGTATTTTTAGTAGAGACAAGTTTTCTCCATGTTAGGCAGGCTGGTCTCGAACTCCTGGCCTCAGGTGATCCACCTGCCTCGGCCTCCCAAAGTTCTGGGATGACAGGTGTGAGCCACCACACCCGGCTATTTATTTTTTGAGATAGAGTCTTGCTCTGTCGCCAGGCTTTGGTTTGTTTTTGTTTTTGTTTGTTTGTTTTTTTTTTTTTTTTTGAGATGGAGTCTGGCTCTGTCGCCCAGGCTTTGTTTTTTAAGATGGAGTCTTGCTCTGTCGCCAGGCTGGAGTGCAGTGGAGCGATCTCGGCTCACTGCAACCTCAGCTTCCCAGGTTCAAGCAATTCTGCCTCAGCCGCCCGAGAAGCAGTAACTACAGGTGTGTGCCATCATGCCCAGCTAATTTTTGGTTTTCTTTTTTTTTTTTTTTGAGACAGCGTCTCGCTCTGTTGCCCAGGCTGGAGTGCTGGCGCGATCTCGGCTCACTGCAAGCTCCGCCTCCCGGGTTTACGCCATTCTCCCGCCTCAGCCTCCCCAGTAGCTGGGACTACAGGCACCCGCCACCACGCCCAGCTAGTTTTTTGTATTTTTTTTTAGTAGAGACGGGGTTTCACCGTGTTAGCCAGGATGGTCTCGATCTCCTGACCTCATGATCCACCCGCCTTGGCCTCCCAAAGTGCTGAGATTACAGGCGTGAGCCACACTGTGCCTGGCCAACGAAACTTTTTTTTTTTTTTTTTGAGGCGGAGTCTGGCTCTATTGCCCAGGCTGGAGTGCAGTGGAGTGATCTCAGCTTACTGCAACCTCAGCATCCCAGGTTCAAGCTATTCAGCCGCAGCCTCCCGAGTAGTTGAGTGAGATTACAGGCACCTGCCACTACACTTGGCTAATTTTTGGATTTTTAGTAGAGACAGGGTTTCACCATGTTGGCCAGGCTGGTCTTGAACTCCTGACCTTGTGATTCGCCTGCCTCAGCCTCCCCAAGTGCTGGGATTACAGGCGTGAGCCACCGCACCCAGCTGAAACAGTATTTTTTAGACAGGGTCTTGGTCTGGTGTGCAGTAGTGCCATCATGGCTCACTCATCCTCCTGAGTATCTAGGACTACAGGCCACACTGCCTGGCTAATGTTTTTCTTCATAGATTCAGGGTCTCAGGTTGGTGTCCAATTCCTGCCTCAAAGCTTCCTCTCTTCGGCCTCACAAAGTGTTAGAATTAACAGTTGTGAGCCACTGCGCCTCAGTACAGTTGTTTTGGTTGCTTAGCTGAGTGGGTGTGTGGGAGAGGTGAGAATAGGGGCCCTGGAGACCACAAGAGGCTTGAGTTCTGGAACATCAGAGCTGAGGTTTACAGTGATTTTTGCGGCCGAGTACACTGGTTTTGATAAGGGAAGCGCTCCCAGACTCGAGGGTTAAAAACGGTATGTCAAAGAAAAGGGGCCCATCTCATTCTCAGGGAGACGATCATTCTCCACGGAGTAACCAAGAAGTCCGTGAACTCCCAACTCTTGGGCCAGTGCGTTTGTCTTCTCAAAAGATCTGACGCCTAAGGTCATCTTGCTTGGCAACGGGGCAGTAGGTGGGTGGCAATGTCACAGAAGGACAGTTCACACACGTCCGATGAATAAACTGGAGAAATCCTCCAGGTTACCGAAATGACCACCCAAACTCAGAGCTCCAAGGACCCTTATTTCATTCAGCAAAACCCCTAACTCCCCTCTCCCAAATGTTCTGTATTCCTCAGTCAGTGCTCAGAAGTCCGTATTCTGGACCCAGGACCTCAGCACCCGCTCCCTAAGGCCAACCACATAGTCCCCTATTTGGGGGCTCCCCTGAGCAGTCGCGGGCGATCCCAGAGAAGGCAAGGTTGGGGATCTGACAGCCCCGGTCACGCACCTGGGATGCTGCGCAAGCCTCCATGTGAAGAGCACGGAAACCGCCCCAGGCCCAGCAGCTGCAAACCACCGCTTCCAAACTTCCCGCTGGTCCCTAGGCTCCGGGTGCCCACCGCGCCTTCCTTCCTTCCTTGCGCAATTAACAAGCTCCGACTCCAGATGGGATTTCGCAGGCCCCGCCCTGTGTATAAATTCTCTTCGTCCTGGGGTTGTCAACAACCTTTTTTTTGGAGACGGAGTCTCCTTTTGTCGCCCAGGCTGGAGTGCAGTGGCGCCATCTCCGCTCACTCAGTGCAACCTCCGACTGCCTGGTTCAAACAATTCCCCCGCCTCAGCCTCCTGAGTAGCTGGGATTACAGACAAGAGCCACCACGCCCGGCAACAAACTCTTCTAATTGGCCGCACTCGCCGGCCCCGCCCTCACAGAGTGTGCCACTGCGTGGAGCGCGCCGCTTCTCATAGGACGTTTACGCAGGCTCCGCCCCCTGATCGGCCGCTTTCCTGGTCTCCAGGCAACGCCTATGGCGCTGTCCACCGTGCTGAAGCCGCACACCAAGCACCGCCTCTAGCTGCAGGCTCACGGCGCCCCCAGCTCTCCCAACAGGGGCCACTAAGCCTCCGCTGCGCCCTATCCCCAGTTTATCTGTTGGTGATAGTTAGAACCCACTTCCTTCCACGCTGACTGACAAAGCCCTACTGTCTCATCCAGCTCAGAGGGAAACCCGAGGCATCCCACGATTTTGTGCCCTCACCTCCACACCCTCATCTGCTCGCCTCCAACCACACTGACCTCTGTGCTGCACAGCTGACAATCCAGACACATTCCCACCTCCAGGCCTTTGCTGTTAACTTTTCCCAAGACCTGGAATGCTCTCTCCGATTCGGCATGACTCCTCCATCCTACTTTCAGGCCTTAAATCCCACCTTCTCAGTGAGCCCAGCCCTGACTATCCTGTCCTACTGAACACATTGACCTCTCTATATATGTATGTATGTATATAATTTTATTTTTAGTGTTTTCGAGACAGGGTCTTGCTCTGTCGCCCAGGCTGGAGTGCAGTGGTGCGATCATAGTTCACTGCAGCCTCCACCTCCCGGGCTCAAGCTATCCTCCTGCCTCAGCCTCCCGAGTAGCTGGGATTACATGTGTGCAGCACTGCGCCCGTATAATTTTTTATTTTTAGTACAGACGGGGTTTTCGCCGTGTTGCCCAGGGTGGTCTCCAATTCTTGGGCTCAGGCAATCCACCTGCCTCAGCCTCCCAAAGTGCTGGAATTATAGGCGTGAACCACTGCATGCGGACTAGAATATATATATTTTTAAGTGGGTGGATTAAGCCTCTTGTTGATTATTGTTGAAGCCGGGTCATTGGTTACAAGGTGATAACTATGCAATTCTCTGTACGTTTGTCTATGCTTGAAAAGTGTGTAATAAAGAATGTCAGGGGGCACCGTGATCTCCAGGAAGGGCAGAGAACCAGCATTGGGGGCTACACAGCCAGTGATGGTACCCCAACGCCCACCCCAGACATAGCCCAGTGAAGAAGCCTCTGTCACAATGACTAAGTACAGAGAGTGTAGTTGATGCCACAAGGATTACTGTGGCTGGACACCAGATGTGCAACCACCTATAAATTTCCTGAGTGTAGCTTCAGTTTTGAGATAAACTGTTCTTATTTTCATGAATCTCTGTAGCATGGATGTAGCTGCCTCCAATCCCTGTCCCTAGTGTTTTCTAGCCCAAGGGCCTGTTTCTACTTACCACTGGCTTTTGATCCAAATTGTGAATGACAGAACCTGAGCTTGTGCAGCCTGGCGGCAGGGCAGGCTGGGAAAGTAACTGTCAATTATAACTTCTATGGAAAGGCAGACTTAGCCTTAACAGACACGACATTCTCTCAATGCAGGGGAGTATGATGGGGGTCAGGTGTTAGGTGGCCAAGAAAAGCAGGGGTTATACTAGCTTCAGAACAGCAAATCCAGGCAACCCTTAATCCAATCAGCCATTCATCCAATCATGGTGATTGCATTCTAAAATGCAGAGGATTCCCTCCAACATTCCGGAAGCTTCCGATAACCAAGAATGGCAAGCAGGTCAGAGCTCCAAGAGAAGTTCACCCAGAAAGGAAAGAGGCTCACATTGGATAAGATAATGAAATGCAGTTTTTGAAACCTAAACCACAGAGCGGCAACATTGGCTGCACACAGAAATTCCTTGAGGCTTGAAACAAAACACAAAAGAAAACTGATGACTGAGTCATCCCCATAGATTTTTTTTTTTTTTCTTTCTTTTTTAAAGAGATGATCGGCCAGGTGCAGTGGCTCACGCCTGTAATCCCAGCACTTTGGGAGGCCGAGGCGGGTGGATCACCTGAGGTCAGGAGTTTGAGACCAGCCTGACCAACATGGAGAAACTCCGTCTCTACTAATACTCTAAAAATACAAAATTAGCCGGGCGTGGTGGCCCTTGTCTGTAGTCCCAGCTACTAGGGAGGCTGAGTCAGGAGAATCGCTTGAACCTGGGGCAAGATCACGTTATTGCACTCTAGCCTGGGCAACAAGAGCGAAACTCTGTCTCAAAAAACAAAAACAAAAACAAAAAAAACTCCACAGGTAATTCCATGTGCAGCCAAGAGTGAAAAACAGTGGTTCTGAAACTTGAGTGGGCATCAGAATGAGATAGAAGGCTTGGCAAGAAGCAGATTTAAACACATATTGGCCAGGCGCTGTTGCAATCTTCCTGCCTCAGTCTCCCAAGTAGCTGGAATTATGGGTAACTTTTTAAATTTTTTTTTTTTTTTTTTTTTTGCCATGTTGCCCAGGCTGGTTTCTAACTCCTGGGGTCATATGATCCACCCACCTTGGCCTCCCAAAGTGCTGGGATTACAGGCATGAGTCACTGCGCCTGGTAAACGTTTTTGAAAAATAAAAATATTAGCTGGGCACGGTGGCTCACACCTGTATCCCAGCAGTTGAGGTCAGGAGTTCAAGACCAGCCTGGCCATCATGGTGAAACCTCATCTGTACTAAAAACAAGAAATAGCCGGACGTGGTGGCTCACACCTGTAATCCCAGCACTTTGGGAGGCCAAGGCGGGTGGATCACCTGAGGTCAGGAGTTCAAGATCAGCCTGGCCAATATGGAGACACCCTGTCTCTACTAAAAATACAAAAAAATTAGCTGAGTGTGGTGGCACATGCCTGTAATCCCAGCTACTCAGGAGGCTGAGGCAGGAGAATCACTTGAACCTGGGAGGCAGAGGTTGTAGTGAGCCGAGATCGCGCTATTGCACTCCAGCCTGGGCAACAAGAGCAAAACTCCATCTCAAAAAAAAAAAAAAAAAAAAAAGNCAGCCTCCCGAGTAGCTGGGACTACAGGCGCCCGCCACCACACCTGGCTAATTTTTTGTACTTTTAGTAGAGATGGGGTTTCACCGTGTTAGCCAGGATGGTCTCGATCTTCTGACCTCGTAATCCACCTGCCTTGGCCTCCCAAAGCCGTGGGATTACAGGCATGAGCCACCGTGCCCGGCCTTTTGTATTTTTTTAGTAGACGGGGTTTCACTATATTGGCCAGGCTGGTCTCGAACTCCTGAGCTTGTGATCCATCCGTCTCGACCTCCCAAAGTCCTGGGATTACAGGTGTGAGCCACCATGCCTTGCCTTAAAAGTATATTTTAAATCCCAGCGCTTTGGAAGTTGAGGGCAGGAGTTCAAGACCAGCCTGGCCAACATGGCACAACCCCCTTTTTATAAAGAAAAAAAATACATAAAACAAAAATTAGCCAGGCATAGTGGCATGTATGCCTGCCTGTAATCCCAGCTACTCAGGTGGCTGAGGCATGAGACTCCTTGAGCTGAGGAGGCAGAGGTTGCAGTGAGCCGAGATGGTGCCACTGCATGCCAACCAGATAAAGACTCCATCTCAAAAAAAAAAAAAAAAAAAAAAGGCTGGGTGCGGTGGCTCACGCCTGTAATCCCAGCACTTTGGGAGGCCAAGGCGGGCAGATCACGAGGTCAGGCGATCAAGACCATCCTGGCTGACACGGTGAAACCCCATCTCTACTAAAAATACAAAAAGTTAGCAGGGCGTGGTGGCGGGCGCCTGTAGTCCCATCTCCTTGGGAGGCTGAGGCCAGAGAATGGCATGAACCTGGGAGGCAGAGCTTTCAGTGAGCTGAGATCGTGCCACTGCACTCCAGCCTAGGCGGCAGAGCGAGACTCCGTCTCAAAAAAAAAAAAAAAAAAAAAAAAATTAGCCAGGCATGGCAGCAGGCACCTGTAATCCCAGCTGCGTGGGAGGCTGAGGTAGGAGAACCACTTGAACGCGGGAGGTGGAGGTTGCAGTGAGCTGAGACTGTGCCACTACACTGTATCCTGAGCAACAGAGTGAGACTCTGTCTCAAAAAAAAGAAAAAGAAAAGAAAAAGTAAAGAAAGGATGAGTGTTGTAGACAAAAGCAGGTGCAAAGGCCCTGAGGTTGCCTTGCTGGTGGTCAGGGGTGTTTTCCAGGTGTGGCCTTACTAAGGATGCCCCACCCTCTGGGCAACTGGCATCCTTAGCCTTTCTTACAGGATAGGAGGCTTGAGGCTCTCGGAGACACCCTCTTTGCCAGAGTAACCCAGTTTGACAATTGAAAGGACGTCTTCTGGTACAATAGCGCTCTCTGCTGGCCAGGATAGATATCAGATCCAGTTGTAATGATAACAATTACTGTATAATATTGTATATTATTATTATCTTTTTTTAGGGTTTGAGTCTCACTCTGTTGCCCAGCCTGGTGTACAGTAGCCCGATCATAGCTCACTGCAGCCTCCAACTCTTCTTCTCAAGTGATCCTCCTGTCTCAGCTTCTCGAGTAGCTGAGACTACAGGGGCATGCCACCACACCATGTTAATGTTTTTGGTTTTTTTTTGCTTTTGTTTTTGATTTTTGAGATGAAGTCTCGCTCTGTTGCCTGAGGCTGGAGTGCAGTGGCGCGATCTCAACTCAACTCTGCCTCCCGGGTTCAAGCGATTCGCCTGTCTCAGCCTCTCGAGTAGCTGGGACTACAGGCATGCACCCCCATGTCTGGCTAATTTTTTAATTTTTTTAATTATTTATTTATTTATTTATATTTTTGAAACGGAGTCTTGCTTTGTCGCCCAGGCTGGAGTGCAGTGGCCGGATCTCAGCTCACTGCAAGCTCCGCCTCCCGGGTTTACACCATTCTCTGGCCTCAGCCTCCCAAGTAGCTGGGACTACAGTCACCGCCACCTCGCCCGGCTAGTTTTTTGTATTGTATAGAGACGGGGTTTCACCGTGTTAGCCAGGATGGGCTCGATCTCCTGACCTCGTGATCCGCCCGTCTCAGCCTCCCAAAGTGCTGGGATTACAGGCTTGAGCCACCGCGCCTGGCTAATTTTTTAATTTTTTTAGTGAAGGGGAGGTTTCACCATATCGGCCAGGCTGGACTTGAACGCCTGACCTCGAGTGATCCACCCACCTTGGCCTCCCAAAGTGTTGGGATTACAGGTGTGAGTGCCTGGCCCATACTCTGTTAATATTTTTAATTTTTTTTTTTTTTTTTTTTAGATGGAGTTTTGCTCTTGTTACCCAGACTGGAGTGCAATGGCGTGATAGTGGCCCACTGCAACCTCTGCCTCCTGGGTTCAAGCAATTCTCCTACCTCAGCCTTCTGAGTAGCTGGGATTACAGGCATGTGCCACCATGCCCGGCTAATTTTGTATTTTTACTAGAGACAGGGTTTCTCCATGTTGGTCAGGCTGGTCTTGAACTCCCAACCTCAGGTGATCCGCCCGCCTCAGCCCTCCAAAGTGCTGGAATTACAGGTGTGAGCTACCGCACCCAGCCACACCCGGTTAATTTTTTTTTTTTTTTTTTTTTTAGACGGAGTCTCACTCTGTCACCCAGGCTGGAGTGCAGTGGCGCGATCTCCGCTCACTGCAAGCTCCACCTCCGGGGTTCATGCCATTCTCCTGCCTCAGCCTCCCAAATAGCTGGGGCTACAGGCTCCCACCACCACGCCCGGCTAATTTTTTGTATTTTTAAGTAGAGACAGGGTTTCACAGTGTTAGCCAGGATGCTCTTGATCTCCTGACCTCATGATCTGCCCCCCTTGGCCTTCCAAAGTGCTGGGATTACAGGCGAGAGCCACTGCACCCAGCCACACCTGGTTAATTTTTTATTTTTTTTTTTTTCAAGACAGAATCTTGCTCTGTCACCTAGGCTGGAGTGCAGTGGTGCAATCTCAGCTCACTGCAACCTCGGCCTCTCCGGTTCAAGTGATTCTCCTATCTCAGCCTCCCGAGTAGCTGGGATTACAGGCACTCGCCATCTCACCCAACCAATTTTTGTTTTTTTAGTAGAGACAGAGTTTCACCCTGCTGGCCAGGCTGGTCTCGAACTCCTAACCTCATGATCTGCCTGCTTTGGCCTACCAAAGTGCTGGGATTACAGGCGTGAGCCACTGCACCCAGCCAATTTTTAAATTTTTTGTATGGATGGGGTCTCGCTATATTACTCAAGCTGGTCTCAATCTCCTGGCCTTAAGTGCACTTCCTGCCTTGGCCTCTCAAAGTGCTGGTAATGCAGATTTGAGCCACTGCCCCTGCCGGGGGTTATATAGTTATATATTATGTTTTGTTTTGTTTTGTTTTTGAGACAAAGTCTCACTCCGTCACCCAAGCTGGAGTGCAGTGGCAAGATTACAGCTCCCTGCAGCCTCATGAGCCTCAACCTTCCAGGCCTAAGTGATCTTCCTGTCTCAGCCTCCCAAGTAGCTGGGACTACAGGCTCACATCACTACACTGGTCTAGTATTTTGTTACTTTTGTAGAGACGGGGTCTCTTATGTTTCCCAGGCTGGTCTCAAACTCCTTGCCTTAAGTGACCCACCCTCCTCAGCCTCCCAAAATGCTGGGATTATTGGAGAAAACCACTGTGCCCGGCTTTATTTATTATTATTATAAATGGAACACAACCACCAGTCAATAAATCTGCGACCCTTCCTCCCCTTGCTGCATAGAGTCTGGCGCTAGTCGGGTATGTATATATAGGTATACACTGAATGAATGAAATAATAATTGTGGCCAGGTTCTGAGCCTTAGCCTCTTCTATAAATCTGGGATTCCTTATTTAATTTTTATATTTTTTGAGAGGAGGTCTCACTGTGTCGCCCAGGCTGTAGTGCACTGGCATGATCACAGCTCACGGCCTCATCTGTCTCCTGGGTTCAAGTGATCTTTTCGCTTCAGCCTCCCAAGTAGCTGAGACTACAGAGGGCGCCAGCGTGCCGGGCTAAATTTTTTGTTTGTTTCGTTGGTAGAGACGAAGTCTCATTATTTTGCCCAGGCTGGTCCCGAAGCTCTGGGCTCAACTGATTTACCGCCTTGGCCTCCCAAATTGATGGGATTACAGGCGTGAGCCACTGCACCCAGCCTCCTTCTTTTATTGAATAAACTAATGCTAACTGAACCTTTAATATGTGCTAGGTCCTGTACTAATCTCTTGGTACAAAGCAATGAACAAGATGCAACAAAAGCGCCACGAATAACTCACTGCAGCCTGGGCCAAGCACTGTGTAAAGATCTATACATCATCTTTATTCAATCCTTAAAACGTCTTTATGCCGAGATGCTGTAATTCGCCACATTTTATGCAAGAGAAAATTATGGCTAAGAGATTCTCTGATTGTAGCTCGAAAGTGCTAGGGATGGGATTCGTTCCCAGCGCAATTTTGATTCTTCGCTTTAGCGTGTTGCGGGTAGGAGTTAAGTGGGCGCCCAGCCAGGACCAGGGGTTCAAATCCGTTGCCATGGTCCCCCGACGCTTTCCCGGGCTCCAGAACGGGGTCGCGCTGTCACGTGACAGCAGCCAACATGGCGCCGCCCACTGTGTGGTATGGCCCACGTGGTCCCGACAGTCAAGATGGCGGGAGTAGCCACCCAGGCTTCCCTGGAGTCGGCCCCACGGATCATGCGGCTGGTGGCCGAATGCAGCCGCTCCAGGGCCCGGGCAGGCGAGCTGCGGCTGCCTCATGGGACAGTGGCAACTCCTGTGTTCATGCCAGTGGGCACGCAGGCCACCATGAAGGGCATCACGACAGAGCAGCTGGACGCTCTGGGTTGCCGCATCTGCCTGGGCAATACCTACCATCTGGGTCTAAGGCCGGTGGGTGGGCTCTGCCCGCGCGGGGAGGCGGCGAGGCGTGGGGAGCCATGGAGCGTCCTCCAGGCCCGGACACTCCTCCCAAAGTCAATCGACCAGCCGTATTGAGCGCCCCCCCATGACC
This sequence comes from Theropithecus gelada, assembly GCF_003255815.1. Classification (NCBI taxonomy): domain Eukaryota; kingdom Metazoa; phylum Chordata; class Mammalia; order Primates; family Cercopithecidae; genus Theropithecus; species Theropithecus gelada. Next base: position 10,482,066 of record NC_037687.1, read on the forward strand.
AGGCCTTGTGCTGGGCGTGAAAGAGCAGCGGGGACTAAAGGTGGCCAGCTCTGTCTCTCAAGAAGGGCCCCCAGGGACGCTGTCACTCCTAACCTGACACTTTCTTCTATCAACCCAGGGACCCGAACTGATCCAGAAAGCCAACGGTCTCCACGGCTTCATGAATTGGCCACATAATCTGCTAACGGTGAGCTGAGGAGAGAGCCGGCGTCCTACGGCGCTTCTCTGGAGTGAGGGGTCCCCCATCTCCACCCCCTGACAGCCTTGCGGTGGGGTTTCCCTTAGGACAGCGGCGGTTTCCAGATGGTGTCACTGGTGTCTCTGTCCGAGGTGACGGAGGAGGGCGTCCGCTTCCGCTCTCCCTACGACGGCAGTGAGACCCTGCTGAGCCCGGAGAAATCCGTGCAGATCCAGAACGCGCTGGGTGAGAGGACCCTGGGGAGCCGCCCCCTTACCCTGTCTGTCAGGGGGTGAAGGTGACACAGGGCCTGTTCTTTAGGTGTTGTGTGGCTTTGAGCAGGTCACTCCTCGCTGAGCTTCAGTTGAACCAACTCAAAGCGGGGGTAAATAGTAGCAGGTCTTTGGTAGAATTGTTGACAAGTACATATGAGATGATGTCGTAAATCTCCATGCCAGCCATGTAGTAGCTTAAGTATTATTATTGCAATTTTTCTCTCAGCAAATTAAGACCGGATGTAGAAGCTCATGCCTGTAATCCCAGCAATTTGGGAAACTGAGGTGGGAAGATCACTGGAGGCCGGGAGTTGGAGACCAGCTTGGGCAATACAGGGAGACCCTGTCTCTACCAAAAAAATAAATTAAAAAAACAAATTAATTGTACAAATACCTGTTGAAATAATGGTGGCAACAAGAGGATTGGGGAGGCATTAGGCTCCTCCCATATCCTCAATATCCTTCCTTTTTTTTTTTTTTTGAGGAGGAGTTTCGCTCTTGTTGCCCAGGCTGGAGTACAGTGGTGCGATCTCGGCTCACCGCAACCTCTGCCTCCCAGGTTCAAGCGATTCTCCTGACTCAACCTCCCAAATAGCTGGGATTACAGGCGTGCGCCACAACGCTCGGCTAATTTTGTATTTTTAGTAGAGATGGGGTTTCTCCATGTTGGTCAGGCTAGTCTCGAACTCCTGAGCTCAGGTGATCCACCTGCCTCGGCCTCCCAAAGTGCTGGGATTACAGGCGTGAGCCACCACGCCTGGCCTTTTTTTTTTTTTTGAGACAGAGTCACACAGGCTGGAGTGCAATGGTGTGATCTCTGCTCACTGCAACCCCCACCTCCTGGGTTTGAGTGATTCTCCTGCCTCAGCCTGCTGAGTAGCTGGAATTACAACTGCTTGCCACTATGCCCAGCTAGTTTTTGTATTTTTCGTAGAGACGGGGTTTCACTATGTTGGCCAGGCTGGTCTCAAACTCCTAACCTCAGGTGATTCACCTGCTTCAGCCTCCCAGAGTTCTGGGATTATAGATGTGAGCCACTACACCCGGCCCAGTATCCCCATTTCTTGATAAAGACGGTTAACATTTTCTCAACCTTGTAAAGAACCACGGCAACATAGGGTCAACACCTCTCTTCCCCTCATCATTCTAATAAATTGATGCTGTAGGGAGGAAGAAATATTTTTTCTTCTTAGATTCATGACTGACGCCCCTATAACAAAAGCCCCTATTAGAAAAGAAGCCCCGGACTGGGTGCAGTGGCTCTTGCCTGTAATCCCAGCACTTTGGGAGGCCTAGGTGCAATCACGACTCACTGCAACAGCTGCCTCCTGGTTCAAGTAATTCTCCTGCCTTAGCCTCCCAAGTAGCTGGGATTACAAGTGCCCGCTACCACACCCAGCTAATTTTTGTATTTTCTGTAGAGATGGGGTTTCACCATGTTGACCAGGCTGGTTACAAACTCCTGACCTCAAGTGATCTACCCATCTTGGCCCCCCAAAGTGCTGGGATTACAGGCGTGAGCCACCGTGCCTGGCCTGTAAGTTTATTTTTTTATGTTTATTTATTTTTATTAATTATTATTATTTTATTTATTTATTTTTTTGTTTTTTGGAGACGGAGTCTCCCGCTGTCGCCCAGGCTGGAGTGCAGTGTCGCGATCTCGGCTCACTGCAAGCTCCGCCTCCCGGGTTCCGGCCATTCTCCTGGCTCAGCCTCCCGAGTAGCTGGGACTACAGGCGCCCACAACCGCGCCCGGCTAATTTTTTGTATTTTTAGTAGAGACGGGGTTTCACCGTGGTCTCGATCTCCTGACCTTGTGATCTGCCCGCCTCGGCCTCCCAAAGTGCTGGGATTACAGGCGTGAGCCACCGCGCCCGGCCTTTTTATTTATTATTTTAAGACAGAGTGTCACTCTGTCACCCTGGCTAGAGTACAGTGGCACAATCTCAGGTCACTGCAACCTCTGCCTCCTGGCCTCAAGCAATTCTCCTCAGCCCCCTAAGTAGCTGGGATTACAGGTGCACGCCACCACACCCAGCTAGTTTTTTGTATTTTTAGTAGAGACAGGGTTTCACCATGTTGGCCAGGCTGGTCTCAATCCTGACCTCAAGCTATCTGCCTGCCTCGGCCTCCCAAAGTGCTGGGATTACAGGCGTGAGCCAACACACCCGGCCCCCATTTTTTCTTTCTTTCTTTTTTTTTTTTTTTGAGATGGCGTCTTGCTCTGTTGCCCAGGCTGGAGTGCAGTGGCACCATTTCAGCTAACTGTAAGCTCCGCCTTCTGGGTTCACGCCATTCTCCTGCCTCAGCCTCCCGAGTAGCTGGGACTACAGGTGCCCGCCACCACACCCGGCTAATTTTTTTTGTATTTTTAGTAGAGACGGGGTTTCACCATGTTTGCCAGGATGGTCTCGATCTGCTGACCTCGTGATCCACCCACCTCGGCCTCTCAAAGTGCTGGGATTACAGGCATGAGCCGCCACGCCCCGCCCATTTTTTCTTGTTTCTTTTTTTTTTTGAGACAGAGTCTCTTTTGCCAAGGCCGGAGTGCAGTGGCACTGTGTTGGCTGCAGCCTTTGTCTTCTGGGTTCAAGCAATTCTCCTGCCTCAGCCTCCTGAGTAGCTGGGATTACAGGCGCCCACCACCACACCCGGCTAGTTTTTATATTTTTAGTAGAGATGGGGTTTCACCATGTTGGCCAGGCTGGTCCTTGGCCTCCCAAAGTGCTGGAATTACAGGTGTGAGCCACCGTGCCTGGCCCCTTTTTTTCTTTTTTGAGACCGAATCTTGCTGTCACCCAGACTAGAGTACTGTGGCGTGATCTCGGCTCATTGCAACCTCTGCTTCCCAGGTTCAAGCAATTCTCCTGCCTCAGCCTCCTGAGTAGCTGGGACTTCAGGTGCACGCCACCATGTCCGGCTAATTTTTGCGTTTGTCATAGAGACAGAGTTTTACCATGTTGGCCAGGGTGGTCTCGAACTCCTGATCTCAAGTGATTGGCCCGCCTTGGCCTCCCAAAGCGCTGGGATTACAGGCGCGAGCCACCACGCCTGGCCTGTTCTTTTTTATTTTAATTTGTTTCATCTGTTTCTTTTCTTTTTTTTTCTTTTTTTTGAGATGGAGTCTCGCTCCGTCACCCAGGCTGGAGTGCAGTGGCCGGATCTCGGCTCACTGCAAGCTCCGCCTCCCGGATTCACGCCATTCTCCTGCCTCAGCCTCCCGAGTAGCTGGGACTATAGGCGCCTGCCACCTTGCCCTGCTAGTTTTTTGTATTTTTTAGTAGAGACGGGGTTTCACCGTGTTAGCCAGGATGGTCTTGATCTCCTGACCTCGTGATCCGCCCGTCTTGGCCTCCCAAAGTGCTGGGATTACAGGCTTGAGCCACTGTGCCTGGCCTGTTTATTTTCTTTTTTTTTTTTTTTTTTTGAGACGGAGTCTCGCCGTGTCGCCCGGGCTGGATGCAGTGGCCGGATCTCAGCTCACTGCAAGCTCCCCCTCCCGGGTTTACGCCATTCTCCTGCCTCAGCCTCCCGAGTAGCTGGGACTACAGGCGCCCGCCACCTCGCCCGGCTAGTTTTTTGTAGTTTTAGTAGAGATGGGGTTTCACCGTGTTTGCCAGGATGGTCTCGATCTCCTGACCTCGTGATCCACCCGTCTCGGCCTCCCAAAGTGCTGGGATTACAGGCTTGAGCCACCGCGCCCGGCCTGTTTATTTTCTTAATAATGGAGATAGGGTCTCTCTGTGTTGCCCAGGCCGGTCTCGAACTCCTGGGCTCAAGTGATCCTTCTGCCTGGGCCTTCCAAAGTGTGTGGATTATAGGTCATCAGGTTTCATTTTATGTCACTAAACCACTATGCTGTGCGCAGTGACTCATGCCTATAATCTTAGCACTTTATTTTATTTTTCTTTTTGAGACTGCGTCTCGCTCTGTTGCCCAGGCTGGAGTACAGTGGTGTGATTTCAGCTCACTGCAACCTCCGCCTCCTGGGTTCAAGCGATTATCCTGCCTCAGCCTCTTGAGTACCTGGGATTACAGGCATATACCACCACGTCCTGCTAATTTTTGTATTTTTGGTAGAGATGGGGTTTCACCACGTTGGCCAGGCTGGTCTCGAACTCCTGACCTCAAATGATCCACCTGGGTCAGCCTTCCAAAGTGCTGGGATGACAGGCGTGAGCCACTGCACCCGGCTTTTTTTTTTAATCTTTTTTTTTTTTTTTTTTTTTGACACAGCCTTGATCTGTCATCCAGGCTGAAGTGTAGTGGCACAGTCTTGGGTCACTACAACCTCCGTCTCCCAGATTCATGCGATTCTTCTGTCTCTGCCTTCCAAGCCCTGGGACTACAGGCACGTACCATCACACCTGGCTAATTTTTGTGTTTTTAGGAGAGATGGGGTTTCACCATGTTGGCCAGGCTGGTCTTGAACTGCTGACCTCAGATAGTCTGCCTGCCTCGGTGTCCCAAGTGCTGGAATTATAGGCCTAGTCACCGCGCCCAGCCAGCAGAGCCCTGCTGATGGAAGTTTGGTTTCCTGGTCTTGCTGTGGCACGCCACATAGCAAGGAATCCCTTTGTACATTTTAGGATTTTATTTTGTGTAACAGGATAGGATTGTAAGCTGGGGAGAGACAGGAACAAAGGCACATTTTGTAAAGCTCCTTCTGGCTGTTGTATGAACAGACTGGGAAAGCCACGTGGGAGTTAGCAAGACGGGGAATGGGGGGATGCTCTTGGGGAAGTCCAACTTGAACCCATGTGATAGGAGGCTTTCCCCAAGCACTGCGGGCTTTCCCAGTGATGTTGCCCCCATCTCACCATCAGGCTCGGACATCATCATGCAGCTGGATGACGTGGTCAGCAGCACCGTGACTGGGCCACGTGTGGAGGAGGCCATGTACAGGTGTGTACATGCTGTGTGCATGTGGGCGATGTGTGGGGGGAGGGGATCCTGGTCCCTGTAGCCTTGTCTCCTACCCCCTCACCAGGCCCCTGGGGCTTGTGACTGGGGCCCTGTTGCAGGTCAATCCGCTGGCTGGACCGGTGCATTGCAGCCCATCAGCAGCCGGACAAGCAGAACCTCTTCGCCATTATCCAGGGTGGGCTGGACGCAGATCTCCGGGCCACCTGCCTTGAAGGTAGAGCCGTGCGCTGGCAGACCCAGGGCTTGGCCATCGAGGAGGTCCCCACATGGGCTTGGCACATGGTGGAACTGGATGGCTAATGGGTGGAAGGGCACTGTGCTAGAAAAAATAGCTGAAGCGAAGGCTCTCAGGCCACGTGCAGTAGAATGTATTGAGAGAATGGCCGTGATTCCAGTAGTTAATAGTCTTCTGGTTTTTTTGTTTGTTTGTTTTTGTTTTATTTTTGAGATGGAGTCTCAGGTGATCCACCCTCCTCGGCCTCCCAAAGTGCTGGGATTATAGTCATGAGCTACCTCGCCCAGCCTATTTATTTATTTATTTATTTTCCTTTTTTTTTTTTTTAAGATGGAGTCTTCCACCGTCGCCCAGGCTGGAGTGCAGTGGCGCGATCTCGGCTCACTGCAACCTCCGCCTCCCGGGTTTAAGCTATTCTCCTGCCCTAGCCTCCTGAGTAGCTGGGACTACAGGCGCCCGCCACCTCGCCCGGCTAGTTTTTGTATTTTTAGTAGAGACGGGGTTTCACCATATTGGCCAGGCTGGTCTCAAACTCCGGACCTTGTGATCCACCCACCTTGGCTTCCCAAAGTGCTGGGATTACAGGCGTGAGCCACCGTGCCCGTCCTATTTATTTATTTTTGAGACAGGGTCTTACTCTGTTGCTCATGCTGGAGTGCAGTGAGCTGGAGTGCAGTCTGGCCTGGAGGCCAGACCCAGGTTTGAGTCCAGCCTTTGGCATATGTGGCCTTGGACTAGTGGTTTAAGCCCTGCAGACCCCAATTTCTTCTTGTTTCAGGCAAGTTGAACAATAGTACAATTCTGCAGCCCCTTCTCTGTCATCCAGGTCCTCAGAGCGAAAGTCTAAAATCCAGAACAGGCCGGGCGCGGTGGCTCAAGCCTGTAATCCCAGCACTTTGGGAGGCCGAGACAGGCGGATCACGAGGTCAGGAGATCGAGACCATCCTGGCTGACACGGTGAAACCCTGTCTCTACTAAAAAATACAAAAAACTAGCCGGGCGAGGTGGCGGGCGCCTGTAGTCCCCGCTACTCGGGAGGCTGAGGCAGGAGAATGGCATAAACCCGGGAGGCGGAGTTTGCAGTGAGCCGAGATCTGGCCACTGCACTCCAGCCTGGGTGGCAGAGCGAGACTCCGTCTCAAAAAAAAAAAAAAAAAATCCAGAACATTGGCCTGGTGCCATAGCTCACACTGGAATCCCAGCACTTTAGGAGGCCATGGCAAGCGGATTGCTTACGGCCAGGCGTTTGAGACCAGTCTGGGTGACATAGCGAGATCCTGTCTCTAAAAAAAGAGAATTGGGCCAGGTGCGCTGGCTCACGCCTGTAATCCCAGTACTTTGAGGCCAAGGCAGGCAGATCACGAGGCCAGGAGTTCGAGACCAGCCTGACCAGCATGGTGAAACCCTGTCTCTACTAAAAATATAAAAATTCGCCAGGCATGGTGCTGGGTACCTATAATCCTAGCTACTCAGGAGGCTGAGAGCTTGAACCCAGGAGGTGGAGGTTACAGTGAGCTGAGATCATGTCACTGCACTCCAGCCTGGGCGACAGAGCAAGAATCTATCTCAAAAAAAAAAGAAAAAAAGAAAATTAGCACGCAAGCATGGGAGTGCATGCCTGTGATCCTAGATACTTGGGAGGCTGAGGAGGGAGGATCACTTGAGCCCAGAGGTTGGTGGCTGCAGTGAGCTATGATGACACCACTGTACTGCAGTCTGGGCAACACAGTGAGACCCTGTCTCAAAAAAAAAAAAAAAGAAAAAAGAAAAAACTTAGAATGCCCTAAAAAATTTGCAACTCATTTCATCGCTAACCTGGATCTCTCATTTTTTTATCCCAGTTGTTATAAGTCTTCACATATTTTTATTTTTATTTATTTTTTCCTTTTTTTTTTGAGACGGATTCTCGCTCTGTCACCCAGGCTGGAGTGCAGTGGCCGGATCTCAGCTCACTGCGAGCTCTACCTCCCGGGTTCACATCATTCTCCTGCCTCAGCCTCCCGAGTAGCTGGGACTACAGGCGCACATCACCTCACCCGGCCAGTTTTTTGTATTTTTTAGCAGGGACAGGGTTTCACCGTGTTAGCCAGGATGATCTTGATCTCCTGACCTCATGATCCGCCCATCTCAGCCTCCTAAAGTGCTGGGATTACAGGCTTGAGCCACCGCACCCGGCCTATTTTTTACTTTTCAAGATGGAATTTCGTTCTTGTTGTCTAGGCTGGAGTGCAGTGGCGCCATCTCGGCTCACTGCAACCTCTGCCTTCTGGTTTCAAGCAATTCTCCTGCTTCAGCCTCCCGAGTAGCTGGGATTACAGGCACCCACCACCATGCCTGGCTAATTTTTGTATTTTTAGTAGAGACGGGGTTTCACCATGTTGGCCAGACTGGTCTCTAACTACTGACCTCATGATCCACCCGCCGTGGCCTCCCAAAGTGCTAGGATTACAGACGTGAGCCACGCTCCCAGCCTATTTTTATTTTTATTTTTATTTTTATTTATTTATTTTTTTTTTTGAGACGGAGTCTCGCTCTGTCACCCAGGCTGGAGTGCAGTGGCCGGATCTCAGCTCACTGCAAGCTCCGCCTCCCGGGTTCACGCCATTCTCCTGCCTCAGCCTCCAGAGTAGCTGGGACTACAGGCGCCCGCCACCTCGCCCGGCTAGTTTTTTGTATTTTTTAGTAGAGACGGGGTTTCACCGGGTTAGCCAGGATGGTCTCGATCTCCTGACCTCGTGATCCGCCCGTCTCGGCCTCCCAAAGTGCTGGGATTACAGGCTTGAGCCACCGCACCCGGCCCTATTTTTATTTTTTAAATTTTACTTTGGCCGGGTGTGGTGGCTCATGCCTGTAATCCCGGCACTTTGGGAGGCCAAGGTGGGCGGATCCCCTGAGGTCAGAAGTTCGAGACCAACCTGCCCAACATGGCAGAACCCTGTCTCTATTAAAAATACAGAAAATTAGCCGGGCATGGTGGCAGGCGACTGTAATCCCAGCTACTCAGGGGGCTGAGGCAGGAGAATCACGTGAATCCGGGAGGCGAAGGTTGAAGTGAGCCAAGATTGCGCCACTGCACTCCAGCCTGGGCAACAAGAGTAAAACTCCATCTCAAAAAAAAAAAAAAAGGCCGGGCGCGGTGGCTCAAGCCTGTAATCCCAGCACTTTGGGAGGCCGAGACGGGCGGATCACGAGGTCAGGAGATCGAGACCATCCTGGCTAACACGGTGAAACCCCGTCTCTACTAAAAAATACAAAAAACTAGCCGGGCAAGGTGGCGGGAGCCTGTAGTCCCAGCTACTCAGGAGGCTGAGGCAGGAGAATGGCGTAAACCTGGGAGGCAGAGCTTGCAGTGAGCTGAGATCCGGCCACTGCACTCCAGCCTGGGCGACAGAGCAAGACTCTGTCTCAAAAAAACAAATTTAAGTTCTGGAATACATGTACAGAACGTGCAGGTTTGTTACATAGCTGTATATGTGCCATGGTGGTTTCCTGTACACATCAACCCGTCATCTAGGTTTTAAGCCCTGCATGTGTTATGTATTTGTCCTAATGCTCTCACTCCCCTTCCCCCACCAAGTCTTCACATATCTTGTTGCACAAATATTACAGTGTTTGATGACAGGCTATTGGGTGTTTTTGGGGGGTGTTTTTTTGTTGTTGTTTTGTTTTGTTTTTGAGATGGAGTCTCGCTCTGTCGCCCAGGCTGGAGTGCAGTGGGGTGATGTCAGCTCACCGCAACCTCCACCTCCCGGGTTCAAGCGATTATCCTGCCTCAGTCTCCTGCGTAGCTGGGACTACAGGTACCCATCACCACGCTGGACTAATTTTTTTTTTGAGACGGAGTTTCGCTCTGTCGCCCTGGCTGGAGTGCAGTGGCGCGATCTTGGCTCACTGCGAGCTCCGCCTCCCGGGTTCACACCATTCTCCTGCCTCAGCCTCCCGAGTAGCTGGGACTACAGGTGCCCGCGACCATGCCTGGCTAATTTTTTGTGTTTTTAGTAGAGATGGGGTTTCACCGTGTGAGCCAGAACGGTCTTGATCTCCTGACCTTGTGATCCGCCCTCCTCGGCCTCCCAAAGTGCTGGGATTACAGGCGTGAGCCACCGTGCCCGGCCATGCCCAGCTAATTTTTATATTTTTAGTAGAGACAGGGTTTCACCACCTTGGTCAGCCTGCTTTCGAACTCCTGACCTTCTAATCTGTCTGCTTTGGCCTCCCAAAGTGCTGGGATTACAGGCGTGAGCCACTGCACCCGGTCCTTTTTCTTTCTTTCTTTTTTGAGACAGAATCTCGCTCTGTTGCCCAGGCTGGAGTGCAGTGGCGAGATCTTGGCTCACTGCAACCTCCGCCTCCCAGGTTCAAGCGATTCTCCTGCCTCAGCCTTCTGAGTAACTGGGACCACAGGCATGCACCACCATGCCTGGCTACTTCTCGTGTTTTTAGTAGAGGCAGGGTTTCACCATGTTGGCCAGATTGGTCTTGAACACCAGACTTCAAGTGATCTGCTTGCCTCGGCCTCCCACAGTGCTGAGATTACAGGTGTGAGCCACTGTGCCTGACCTGACAGCTGTTGTTACTCAGCATGTGGGACATTTACTGTTCTCAAATCCGGAAAATTCCGAATTCCGAAACACATCTGCTTCCAACAGTTTTAGCTGAGGGACTGTGGGCTGTGCCTCTTCTGAGGACTGAAGAAAAGGGTCTTGCATACAGCAGGCACTCAATAAATGTTAGCTGAGATCAGCAGCAGTCCCAGCCCCTAGACAGACAGACAGACTGATGGACCCTCTCCTCCATCTCCCTCTCCGTCTCCGTCTCTGCCTCTGCCTCTATCTGTCTCTCTGTCTGTCTGTTTCTCTGACTCTCTCCCTGAGCGACTCTGGAAGTCTGGGCAGGGTCTGTTCTGGGATTGTAGACCAGGCACATTTCCTTTTCTGTAGCCCTCACTTTACCCTGTACCCTCAGAGATGACCAAGCGGGACGTGCCTGGCTTCGCCATCGGGGGCCTGAGTGGGGGTGAGAGCAAGTCGCAGTTCTGGCGGATGGTGGCGCTGAGCACCTCTCGGCTGCCAAAGGATAAGCCCCGATACCTGATGGGGGTCGGGTATGTTGTGGATAGGGGAGCCGGAGACCTACCTGTGGGGAGTGGATTCCTGGGGACCCCCTGCCCTGCTTGGGGGGGTGGCATTTGGGGGAAACGGACACAGCTCTGATCTGAGGAGACTAGGAAGACATGGCTGTCCCTTGGGGAATATGTCCCATTCTGAGGGAATATGGCCCAGTCTGGGGCAGTGTGAGGGTTGGGAGGGGTCCTGGGAAGCCCCTGAGGTTCTTTGCCCCCTCCCGCCATGGCTGCAACCCCAGCTATGCCACTGATCTGGTAGTCTGCGTGGCTCTTGGATGTGACATGTTCGACTGCGTCTTCCCCACACGGACAGCGGTGAGGCTCTGGCAGAAGGAAGTCAGGGTGGGAGATGGGTGGGGGACTAGGGAGGCAAAGTTAGGGGTTGGGGGGATGGGGAGAATGAAGCCCTGGGTGACCCCCTTTCCCGCTCTTCCTCTTCCGCAGCGCTTTGGCTCTGCCCTGGTGCCTACTGGGAACCTGCAGTTGAGGAGGAAGGTGTTCGAGAAGGACTTCGGCCCCATAAACCCGGAGTGCACCTGCCCCACGTGCCAAAAGTAGGCAGGATGGTACTGGGAGCTGGGGCAGGGCATGGAGGGGACAGGGCCCGGCTGTGCTGAGCTGTCCCCTGCCGCTCGACAGGCACAGCCGCGCCTTCCTGCACGCACTGCTGCACAGCGACAACACGGCCGCACTGCACCACCTCACGGTCCATAATATCGCCTACCAGGTGAGCCAGCGCCTGGGGCAGGGCGGGTGGGGTGTCCTAGGTGCATATGCCCCACGCTGACCGCCCCTCCCCGCAGCTGCAGCTCATGAGCGCCGTCCGCACCAGCATTGTGGAGAAGCGCTTTCCGGACTTCGTGCGGGACTTCATGGGCACCATGTACGGGGATCCCACCCTCTGTCCCACCTGGGCCACCGATGCTCTGGCCTCTGTGGGAATCACACTGGGCTGACCTGGCATTGGGAGAGGGAGGGAGAGAGGGAGGGAGGGGCCGGAAGATATTGGAGGATTTCTTTTTGGAAGGTTTTTTTTTATTGTAACTTACAGAGTGTGTCTGTGTCTTTTTGGGGAGGTGGCCTGTCTGGGTCCCCCTCTCGGTCTGAGCGTCACTGCAGTGGAATATCTCCCCTTGTCACCAATCATAACACATCACTGTGGCAGCAGCGGATAGCTGGAAACCACCTGCCAGTGCCCAGTGTGTGGGGCATGCCCCTAGAGTGAGAGCTGCCACCTGCTTCCTGGGGCCCAGGCCCCCCAACCACCTTGGAGGGAGGTACTGTTGGCCTCTCCTTTTTCGCAGCTGAGGAAGCAGGCCCAGAGAAGGGAGGGAACTTGCCCAAGATCATCACCATCAAAGAAATGGTATCTTGACTTTAAGGCATACACTCCTAGTCTGACTCATGGATATGAGGCTTAATCTCTTATTTTTTTTTTTTCTTATTTTTTTTTTTCTGAGACTGAGTCTCGCTCTGTCACCCAGACTGGAGTGCCATGGTGGGATCTCTGCTCACTGCAACCTCTGCCTCCCAGGTTCAAACGATTCTCCTGCCTCAGCCTCCCCAGTAGCTGAGACTACAGGTGTGTGCCACCATGCCCAGCTAATTTTTGTATTTTTAATAGAGATGGGATTTCACCATGTTGGCCAGACTGGTCTTAAACTCCTGACCTCAAGTGATCTGCCTGCCTCAGCCTCCCAAAGCGTGATTACAGGCGTGAACCACAGTGCCCAGCCTCTTTTTTTTTTTGAGACTGTCTCGCTTTGTCATCCAGGCTGGAGTGCATTGGTTCAAACATGGCTCACTGTAGCCTCGATCTGGAGCTGCCACGCCAGGTCTATAATCATCAAGTTGATTATTCTTGCAACTTAATGTTGCATGTACAGTCAGTCGTATTCCATTTTACAGAGGAGGACACTGAGGTGCAGAGGAATGAAGTTACATGGTCACTGTCACTTTCTTAGTCCGTTCTGGCTGCTATATATAACAAAATACCATCAACTGGGTGGCTGTAAACAACAGAAATTGATTTATCACAGTTCTAGAGGTTGGGAAATTCAAGATCAAGGTACCAGCAGATTCAGTGTCTGTTGATGGCAAACTTCCTAGATGGCGATCTTTTCTCTAATCTCATGTAGCGGAAGGCAGCTCTCTGGGGTCTCTTTTATAAGGGCACACAGAGACACTGAGCAGGTTTGTGAAAAGAAAAAAAATACATAAGGGCACAAATCCCATTCACCTAATCACCTAATCGCCTTCCAAAGGCCCCACCTCCAATTACCATCATGTTGGGGAATTATGTTTCCACACATTAATCTTGGTGTGGTGGGTGAGCGGGTAGGGGCTGGTCTATAGACATTCAGACCATGGTAATCAGTAGATAAACAGGTCCAGGATCTAAGCCAGATATGATCAGTTACAGAACTAGTGATCTTCACCAGCCCGGGCAACATGACAAAACTCCATCTTTACAAAAAATACAGGTGGTGTGCATCTGTGTTCCCAGCTACTGAGGAAGCTGAGGTGGGAGGATCGCTGAAGCTCAGGAGGTTGAGGCTGTAATGAGCCGCAATTGCACCACTGCACTCCAGGCTGGGCAACGGAGTGAGACTCTGTCTCAAAAACAAAAACCAGTGCTCTTCAAAAATGAAGTTTTTGAAATGGAAAAAGTAGGCCAGGCGCAGTGGCTTACACCTATAATCCCAGCACTTTGGGAGGCCAAGTGGGCGGGCGGATCACTTGAAGTCAAAGAGTTTGAGACCAGCCTGGCCAACACGGTGAAATCCCATCTCTACTAAAAATACAAAAATTTGCTGGGTGTAGCGGCACGTGCTTGTAGTCCCAGCTACTCTGGAGGCTGAGGCAGGAGAATCACTTGAACCCAGGACATGGATGTTGCAGTGAGCCAAGATTGCACCACTGTACTCCACCCTGAGAGACAGCGAGACTCCATCTCAAAAAAAAAAAAAAAAAAGGTCGGGCGTGGTGGCTCACACCTGTAATCCCAGCACTTTGGGAGGCCAAGGAGGGCAGATCATGAGGTCAGGAGTTCAAGACCAGCCTGGCCAACATGGTGAAACCCCATCTCTACTAAAAATATAAAAAGTAGCTGGGCGTGATGGCACATGCCTGTAATCCCAGCTACTCTGGAGGCTGAGGCAGGAAAATCGCTTGAAGCCAGGACTCAGAGGTCGCAGTGAGCCGTGATCGCACTACTATACTCTAGCCTGGGTGACAGAGCAAGACTCCATCTCAAAAAAAGAAAAGAAAAAAAAGTCCAAGCGCGGTGGCTCACACCTGCAATCCCAGCACTGTGGGAGGCCAAGAGGGTGGATCATCTGAGGTTAGGAGTTTGAGACCTGCCTGGCCAACATGGTGAAACCCCGTCTCTACTAAAAACACAAAAATTAGCCGGGTATGGTGGCATGCACCTGTAGTCCCAGCTACTTGAGAGGCTGAGGCAGGAGAATCATCTGAACCTGGGAGGCAGAGGTTGCAGTAAACTGAGATTGTGTCACTGCACTCCAGCCTGGGCAATAGAGCAAGACTCTGTTTCAAAAAAAAAAAAAAAGTGAAAAAGTAATACATGTATATAATCCACAATTCAAATCACATCAAAAGTGCAACTGCTTTTATCAATTTGTGTATTTTCCAGGAATTTTCCATGTGTACATATGGTTTTCATGCATGTCAGCATCCTTCACACACAATTCTGTACCTTGCTTGTTTTTTCCTCTTAGTATATCTCAAATTATTTATACTTCAGTACATGAAGAGTTTCCTCAACATTTTTTGTTTGTTTGTTTATTTGTTTTTGAGACGGAATTTTGCTCTTGTTGCCCAGGCTGGAGTGCAGTGGTGTGATCTCAGCTCACCGCAACTTCCACCTCCTGTGTTCAAGCGATTCTCCTGCCTCAGCCTCTGGAGTAGCTGGGATTACAGGCACGCACCACCACGCCTGGCTAATTTTTTGTATTTTTAGTAGAAATGGGGTTTCACCATATTAGCCAAGCTGGTTTCAAACACCTGACCTCAGGCGATTTACCCGCCTCAGCCTCCCAAAGTGCTAGGATTACAGGCATGAGCCACCGCACCTGGCCCTTTTTGTCTATTTCTTTGAGACCTGGGGTTTTGGGTCACAAAACAGGCAAATGCCATGAACCACTCTCCTCCTCTTTCTCCAACTTCTTGTGCTGCCTCAGGTCAGAGCACTTACCTGCTCCTGCTTCCTCACTGGGTTTCCTGGTCTCTGGCCTATTTGTCTCCAGAGGGATCAAAACACTTCAAATCCTATTTGTCTCTGTCCATTGTCAGGAGTTCCAGTTCCCAGAACCCCAATTTTGCCTACAAAATAGTGTATCTTTTCACGGGGAGAGGATTCGTTGAGTTTTAGTGGGTATTCAAAAAGATCCAAAGCCAGTTGGGGGGTTCACACCTGTAATCCCAGCACTTTTGGGAGGCTGGTCTGTGACAGTCGTTTGGGCCCAGGAGTTTGAGACCAGCCTGGACAACACAGCAAGACCCTGTCTCTATAAAAAATAAAATAAAAATAATTAGCTGGGCATAGTTGACTCAGGGCATGCCTGTGGTTCCAGCTACTTGGGACGCTGAGGCGGGAGGATCGTTTGAGCCCGAGTGCTTGTTGAATTGAGCTATGAGTCCACTACTGCACTCCAGCCTGGGCAACAGAGCGAGACCCAGTCTCTAGGAAAGGAAGATTCATTGGCTAGACGCGGTGGCTCACGCCTGTAATCCCAACACTTTGGGAGGCCAAGATGGGCAGATCACTTGAGGCCAGGCGTTCGAGATGAGCCTGGCCAATATGGTGAAACCCTGTCTGTCTACTAAAAATACAAAATTAGCTGGGTGTGGTGGCCTGCACCTGTAATCCCAGCTATTCGGGAGGCTGAGGCAGGAGAATTGCTTGAACTGGGGAGGCGGAGGTTGCAGTGAGCCAAGATCGCGCCACTGCACTCTAGCCTGGGTGACAGAGTGAAACCCCGTCTCAAAAAGAGAAAAGAAAAAAAGATTCATGCTCTGCTAAAGTTGAAGAAGCCGGGGAAAAAACTTTGGAGCGTTAGCGGCGTCAAGATCGGGCGTGAGCAGAAAGGGCACAGTATTTGCAAAGGCGTGGAGGAGGAGTGATTTTACTGCGTTCTGTCTCTAGGAAGCAATGACTTGGCCTTACCCATTTACAGAGTGCATTGGGACCCTGGTCCCAGAGTTGGTTTGCATTCTGGGCACTGAGATGCGTTCTGGGACTTGTAGTTTTCCTCAGAGCCAGGAAACTCAAAAATCGAGACATCGGATCCCACCACGAGGTGTCGCCCTTGAGCGAGTACGGTGGGACCTATCCTGTACTTCAGAAGACTGTTGCAGACATCCAACAATCACAGGGGAAGAACGCGAGTTTTTCTGATTGACAGATATGGTTCTCAATCATAGTGAAGATTCGGATGTTACACCCCGCCCTCTTTTGCCTGGTTGGCTGGAGCAACGAAGTGATATTTATATGAACCAATGGGAAATTCTTAGGGAACTAGGTAGTCGCTCAATCCCTAACATCATTGGTCCACATTGTCGACTGGCACGTCTGTCTGCCAATAAGATGGTGTAACCTCGCCAATGGGCGGAGCCAACGTGCATTTTTCTGAAACACCTCCTTCCTCTCTTGACAACTTGCTTTCTGCCGCTATTGGCTTTTGCACAACGGTGACGGTTCTTTTGTCCAATAAACCAGCAAGACGGTCCTCAGGGGGAAGGTTTACTCAACCATTGGCTTGTGCCTCGTTTTTATTGGCTAGTGTGCCCGAGTGGCGGCGCAGCAGGCCAATCGCGTGCGGCGCGAGTGATTTGTGCGCAGCCCTGGGGCCGGGGCGGGAGGTCGCTTGGGTCGGGTGTAGCCTGAGAACCGGATGAGGCGGCGACCGTGAGGCCGAGCCGGGAGCGGGCGTCTTGCCGAGGCCCGGGCGGGCGGGGAGCAACGGCTACAGACGCCGCGGGGCCAGGTCGTTGAGGGTCGGCGGCGGCGGGGAGCGCAGGGCGCTCGGGCCGGGGGCGGCCGGCGCCATGGGCAACCGCGGGATGGAAGAGCTGATCCCGCTGGTCAACAAGCTGCAGGACGCCTTCAGCTCCATCGGCCAGAGCTGCCACCTGGACCTGCCGCAGATCGCTGTGGTGGGCGGCCAGAGCGCCGGCAAGAGCTCGGTGCTGGAGAACTTCGTGGGCCGGTAAGCGGGCGCGGCAGGGATCGCGGGCGGGCGGCGGCCTAGGGCGCGGAGGGCGGACCGGGAATGGCGCTCCCTGCGCCGCCGGCGTAACTGCGGCGCTTGCGTGCCGGCGGCGGGGAACCGGACGGGGTCGGGGAGGCGGGCCCTGTGGGACGCCCTGGGCAGAGGACTCCCTGCAGGGGCTCGGGAGCGGGCCTGGGCCCCAGGGGCGGCGTCATGGGCCGGGGGGCCGTAGGACCGGAGGTGTGCTGGAATCCTGCGGTCCATCTGGTCCCAGCTTTCGTGGGTGAACTCTGCCGTCTGGTTGCCCGTGGGTTTGGGGTAGATCCCTCTTCCGCTCTTTCGGGCTGTTTATCAGAGGTGAAACCGGCCATCTAGATATCTACTGGGGCGACCCCTGCGGTCTGGCTGGCTTGTTCTTGTATCTGGGGCTGCCCCCGCCATCTGGTTGGCTGTCTCTCTGTCCTGGGCAAGCCTCCCTGCCACAACCATTTGGTTGTCCATCTGTCCAGTCCCACCTGGCAGCCCCCTGCTGTCTGGCTAGCTGTAAAGGGTGACCTCTGCTGTCTGGCCGCCCATCCGTGCCCCTCACAGACTTTAACACTGAGCAGTCCCTCTGTTGGGTGACACCAGCTGGCCTCCACTGTCTGACTGGCTAGCTGACTCCTAGGGGACCCTGTTTGATTCTCTCAGGCTGACTCTTAGAGCTTAGTCCCTGCCTAGCGCTGGTCCTCTCTTCCGTCATTCTTCTGTCTGTCTGGCCATCTCCTGTTCTGCGCATGACTACCCCTGAGTGTCTGGCCCAGCGCCTCTGGAAGTGGGTGGCAGGAGGGTAGAGGGGAGAATACAGCTGAACGATGAGGTTTGAACCCTACTTCCCCTGTCAGCTAGAAGGAGGACCCTGGGAGTACCTTACTTCAGGATTCCTTTCAGGGTGCTAGAACACAGGGCCCGCCTCCCAGCTACAGCCTGCCAATTGGGGGCCCTCCTTTGGAGCCTGGGAAGGGGCTTCTTGCGTGACCAGGCCTCAGTGGCTAGCCCTGGGATGTAGCCTTCTCTGGACAGCCCTGAGAAGCCGCGGTGTGCCCATCTGTCCAGTGGGCAGACTCCACTCTCTGGGCTGTTTCCAGGATTCAGGAAGCAAATGAATGAGAACAGCCCGTGCAGCCACCTCTCCCTCCCACCAACCCCTCTTGCCTTTCTTGTCTCCCAGATGGGCGGCCACTTCTCCATTCCAGGAACTACTCATTTGTAGTGGTGTGGCTGCCAAATGATAACATCCTCCTCCTGTCATTATTGTCATTGTTATTGTTTTTATCAGTGTCAAGGGATAATGTTTTTCTTGATTCAACATCTTGAATCCCAAGTAAGGAGTGGGGTGGAGGCTGTGTTATCATCCCCACCTTAGCTGAGCTGGGAGGCTTAGAAGGGACTGTGTTCTCCCAAGGCCACCAGGCTGGCGTAAAGCCTTGTGTCTGCTATCCCAGAGCCTTGGGGCTTTCCTCCTTTGCTACCTTGTCTCTGGCTCATTGCCTTCTGTCTTACCACAGTGTTTGCAAAGCTCTGTCTCTTTCACATGCCTTGTGACCTTGCACAGGTTGTCTTGGCTTCTCTGAGTCTTGGTTGACCCTCCTAAACAAGTTTTTTTTTTTTTTTTTTTTTTGAGACAGAGTCTCGCTCTGTCTCCCAGGCTGGAGTGCAGTGGCATGATCTTGGCTCACTGCAACCTCTGCCTCCCGAGTTCAGGCGATTCTCCTGCCTCAGCCTCCCGAGTAGCTGGGATTACAGGCGTCCACTACCATGCCCAACTAATTTTTGTATTTTTAGTAGAGACGGGGTTTCACCATGTTGGCCAGGCTGGTCTCGAACTCCTTACCTCAAGTGATCCTCTCGCCTTGGCCTCCCAAAGTGCTGGGATTACAGGCGTGAGCCACCAGGTCGGGCCCCAGGAGTTCAAGACCAGCCTGGGTAACATGACAAGACACCATTCTACAAAAAATAAAACAAGTAGCCAGGTAGGGTAGTAGTCCCACACCTGTAGTCCGAGCAACTCACGAGGCTAGCCCTGGGAGGATTGCTTGAGCCCAGGATGTCCAGACTGCAGTGAGCTGTGATCGCACCATTACCCTCCAGTCTGGGTGACAGAACCAGATCCTGTTTCAAAAAAAAGAAAAGAAAAGGAAGTGCTGACCTAATGCAGTGCCTGGCACATAGTAAGTCTACATGGATAGGGCTGTTGTTGTTTATCTGGCTGGTTCCTTTGCTGTCAGTGACAAAAGCTAACCAGAATGAAAGTGCTTTCATGTTACACACTTAAGCCTTATGAGGGCGGCATAAAAAAAGGCTTCTCTTTGGTTATGACGGGCTCAAACAAGGCTTACTTTTTTTTTTTTTTTTTGGTGAGAGATAGGGTCTCTCTTTGTTGCCGAGGTTGGAGTGGAGGGGTGCAGTCCTAGCTCACTGCAGCCTCGAACTCCTAGGCTCAAGCGATCCTCCCGCCTCTGCCTCTAAAAGCACTAGGGTTACAGGTGTGAGCCATTGCGCCGAGCCTGGATTTTCTAAGGATGTGGTCCGAGTGGGAACAGCCCAGTTAGTTCAGCCCTGTAGCTGGAGGTCCACATCACTGGCTCTGGGGGCCAAGGCCTGCCTGCTGGGTCTTTTGTTTTACCTGCATAGCTTTTGTTTTTCATAAGGTTTTCCAATGTTAGATTTCTAGTCAATATCTGGATTTCTTGTGGTGCTGAGACACTCAGATCTATAGAGTTTGGAGTTGTGGTGCACAGGCTGTGGGCCTAAGGCCTGGTTCCACCACGTTTGGCTGTGCGACTCGGCCACGTGGATTTGGTGTTCTGGGCCTCAGATTCCTTTTCCGTAAGCTGAGGGTGGTAACTGGTACCCTGGGGCCTGGATGGGTGATGCATGTCGAGTGCATGGGTCTTATAGGCATGGTTGCTGTTGTTGTAATCAGTATTACCTGGCCTTGCTGAGCCTTTGACCTTTGTGGCACTAATGACTTCGATTTCAGAAGCAGCAGTCACTGTCCCATAAGACTAAGAGTGGCCACTCGAGCTGCCACAGTCCCCACTACTCCCTAGCACTTACCCAGGCCTAGTTCGTATTTGCTTGGAGCCTCCTGACCCTAGAACCTTTGAGTTTGAGACCCCTGGCTTGTCTGCCCTGCACCAGCAGATAGAACTTTGACCCTAAGGAGAAAGGAGGGACCCTTGTCATTTAGCCTCAGGGGCTGGGACTACAGTCACGAGCCACCACACCTGAGCCAGAGAAGGGCAGGAAGAGGCCGAGGCCTCCAGCTCCAATTGCATAGGGATGGGCCTGGTCCTGTGAGGTTTACCTCTGCGAGCCTCAGTTTCCTCAGCTAGGAAATAGGGCTGCTGACAGATCTGATTGATCTGTTTCAACTCACAGGGCAGGTAAAGTCACCTGGTGCCAGTCATTGCATACCTGTGAAACCTTGGGCAGGGGACTCAGTCCCTCCACTTTATTTTTATTTTTTGAGATAGGGTCTTACACCGTCGCCCAGGCTAGAGTGCAGTGGCACGATCTCTGCTCACTGCAGCCTTGACCTCCTGGGCTCAAGCGATTCTCCTACCTCCCAGCCTCCTAAGTAGCTAGGACTACAGGCATGTGTGGCATAGAAGAAAGAAGTGCTTACAACATTAGGTGTTGTTTCTTCATTGAAAAATGTTTCCTGAGCACTTTTGCTGGGTGCCTGGACATGGCCCTGAGCAAGTTACCAGTACTCCTGCCCTGGAGGAGCTGGCCTTTCAGCAGGAAGCAGATAAAGGAGAAACATGGGCCGCTCAGTGGCTGAGGCCCACAATCTCAGCTCTTTGGGATCCAGGCGGGAGGATCACTTGAGCCCAGTCGTTGGAGACCAGCCTGGGCAACATAGTAAGACCCCGTCTCTACAAAAATTAAAAAACATTAGCTGGGCATGGTGACACCTGTAGTCCCAGCTACTCAGGAGGCTGAGGCCAGAGGATGGATTGAGCCTGGGATTTAAAGGCCGCAGTGAGCTCTGATCACGCTACTGTCTTCCAGCCTGGGCAAAAGAGCGAGACCTCGTCTCAAAAAAAAAAAAAAAAAAAAAAAATTGCTGGGTGCGGTGGCTCATGCCTGTAATCCCAGCACTTTGGGAGGCCGAGGCGGGCGGATCACAAGGTCAGAAGATCGAGACCATCGTGGCTAACATGGTGAAACCTTGTCTCTAGTAAAAATACAAAAAAATTAGCCGGGCGAGGTGGCAGGCGCCTGTAGTCCCAGCTACTCAGGAGGCTGAGGCAGGAGAATGGAGTGAACCTGGGAGGCGGAGCTTGCAGTGAGCCGAGATCCGGCCACTGCACTCCAGCCTGGGTGACACAGCGAGACTCCCTCTCAAAAAAAAAAGGAGAAACATGGTTGAAGGTGATAAGTATGATGGAAAAAAGGATCAGGGAGCAGGATGAGGGAGAGATCACAGTTGGAGGGGGTACATTTTATTTTTATTTTATTTTTTTATTATTTTTGAGACAGAGTCTCGCTCTGTCTCTCAGGCTAGAGTGCAGTGGTGCGATCTCGGCTCACTGCAAGCTCTGCCTCCCGGGTTCACGCCATTCTCCTGCCTCAGCCTCCTGAGTAGCTGGGACTATAGGCGCCCACCACCATGCCCAGCTAATTTTTTTGTATTTTTAGTAGAGACGGGGTTTTACCGTGTTAGCCAGGATGGTCTCCATCTCCAGACCTCGTGATCCACCCGCCTCGGCCTCCCAAAGTGTTGGGATACAGGTGTGAGCCACCGTGCCCTGCTGAAAAAATATTTTTGTAATTAGCAGGGTGTGGTGGCTCACGCCTGTGGTCCCAGCTACTCAGGAGACTCAGGTGAGAGGATCACTTGAGCCCAGGAGTTGGAGGCTGCAGTGAGCCATGATTATGCCACTGTACTCCAGTCTGGGGGACAGAGCAAGAGAAAAGAAACCTACAACTGTCATCAGAGTCCTGATCCCAGATAAAAGGAGACAAGAGCCAACCAGTGAGATCACAAATGCTGCCTGTTTCACAACGATTTGCTGTGTGATTCTCAGTCCACTCTCAGGAGGCAGAGACCACCACGTTCCCATTTTCCACATGAGCGAACTGAGGCCCAGAGAAGTGAGATCACTCTTTTAGTGTGTGGCAGCACCAAGCCTTGCATATTCCCAAAGATGCCCCTGGACTGTACCAATTCCAGCAGGCCCAGCACTGCAGACCACCCTGACCGAGCCTTGCATGGTCCTTTTTTCTTTTTTCTTTTTTGAGACAGAGTCTCACTCTGTCGCCCAGGCTGGAGTGCAATGGCGTGATCTCCGCTTACTGCAAACTCCGCCTCCTGGGTTCAAGTGATTCTCCTGCCTCAGCCTCCCAAGTAGCTGGGACTAAAGGCATGCGCCACCACACCCGGCTAATTTTTGTATTTTTAGTAGAGATGGGGATTCACTATGTTGGCCAGGCTGGTCTCCAACTCCCAGCCTTTTGGTCTGCCTGCCTCAGCCTCCCAAAATGCTGGGATTACAGGTGTGAGCCACCGCACCCGGCCATGTGTGGCCTTTTTAAGAAGCAATTTATCTTTACCCAAAAGGAAAGTCACTGGAAACAGAAGACGTCATTTCCAGGTGACTCTAAACTAATAAGATCCGTTAAAATCAGCCCAAGGAGCACATCACGTGCCCCTCCATCTGTCAGGGACAGGAGCCAACGGGCATCCGATGTGCACGGGTGCGGCACCCACTGAGGCACAGACAGTGTCCCCGCGGCTCGTCCACTTCTCCCTGGAGGGATACATCACCAAAGGCCAAATAAAAACGCAGCTGGAAATGCTAGTATCCCCAGCATAGCTGCTTCTTATTAAAAGAAAAATGGCACGGGGTGCCTACATGCCTTTGGAGTCTGCTCACTGAGAAAATTGAGTTAAAGCTGGAAATCCAAGGAGAGAGCCCTCAGCTTGACCAGGTCCAGAGGGACAGTAGCAGCGCCACCAGCTTTCCTTCCCTCTGCTCAGACAGCCTCCCTTGCCCCCAGTGTTCCTAGAGTCCTGGTTCCACCCTAATACCTCCCAGATCTGATCTCCCTCCACTGGCTGCTAAACTGGCCTCCGGGCATCCTCCCACATCAGGACCTTTGCACTGGATTCTCTTCCCCAGTCTCCAGGGGTTGCTTCGTTGCCTCCTTCAAGGCTCTGCTCAAATGTCACCAATTTCCCTATTTAAAATGTACCCCCTCTGGCCGGGTGCGGTGGCTCACACCTGTAATCCCAGCACTTTGGGAGGCCGAGGTGAGCGGATCACGAAGTCAGAAGATCGAGACCATCCTGGCCAACATGGTGGAACCCTGTCACTACTAAAACTCCAAAAATTAGCAGAGCGTGGTGGCGCTCACCTGTAGTCCCAGCTGCTCGGGAGGCTGAGGCAGGAGAATTGCTTGAACCCAGGAGGCGGAGGTTGCAGCGAGCCGAAATCGCGCCACTGCACTCCAGCTTGGAGATAGAGTGAGACTCTGTCTCAAAAAAAAAAAAAAAGGAAAATTTTTTTTTTGTTTTTGTTTTGCAGAGACAGGGTCTTAATTTGTTGCTCAATCTGGTGTCAAACTACTGGGCCCAAGCAATCCTCCTGCCTTGTCCTCCCAAAGTGGTGGGATTACAGGTGTGAGCCACCGAACCTGGCCTTAGTTTCTTTTTCCTTAAAGAGAAGGAACTCATCATTACTCTGTTGATATAAATGGAGCGCCTATCAGTGCAGGCAGTGTTCTAGCTCTGGGGATAGAGCCAGGACCAGGACACGCAGGCACGCCCTGTTCCCCAGATCCTGAAATATCGACCAGAGGTTGTTCCTGGTTCCTTTCTAAGTGGGAATCATGGCTGCAAACAAATAATTGGCTGTGAGAATTATTTACACCCATTTTGTGTATGGTGGTGAGAAATTGGGAGAAAAAATGCCCAGCATCGGATGACTTGAGTTCAGGAGTTCAAGACCAGCCTGGCCAACATGGTGAAACCTCATCTCTACTAAGAATACAAAAATTAGCTGGGCGTGGTGGCAGGCACCTGTAATCCCAGCTATTCGGGAGGCTGAGGCAGGAGAATTGCTTGAACCTGGGGGATGGAGGTGGCGGTGAGCCGAGATTGCGCCGCTGCACTCCAGCCTGGGCAACAGAGCGAGACTGTCTCAAAAAAAGAAAAGCCCAGTGATAGAGGATTTGGCCAGGTAAGCTTGTCCAGACAACCGACTATCAACTCGCTACTCAGAGGGATCTAGAAGAATCTTTAGTGACCCAGAAAGCTGCACAAGACCTGTTAGGTACCAGATGAAATGGGCTGTGGGATCCTGTCTTGTTTAAAACAATTGTTTGTATTTGCTCAGTGAAAAGACCGGAAAGACATACTCTGCCCTAACCCCACATGTGAATTGTCTCCCCATGTGATTCTTGGTCTGTTTTTGCTGGTTTGGGGATTAGGTTTATAATCAGGAAGACAGATTTCTCCAAAGCTTCGCTCTAGGCTGTCCAAGTGCTTTCTCAGAGCTACTTATTGACGGATAACGGCCCTTGATAGGTTCATAACATTGAAATCCCCTGGTAATAACCTGGATTGTTTCTGGTTGTGGACGGAAGATGGCCTTGGGGACAGTTCTAGATTTAGAGGAGGTTTTCTTTTCTTTTTTTTTTCCCTTTCTCTTTTTTTTTCTTTTCTTTTCTTTTCAAGACAGGGTCTCACTCTGTTGCCCAGGCTGAAATACAGTGGCTTGATCATAGCTCACAGCAACCTCAACTTCCCGGGCTCAAGTGATCTTCCCACTCAACCTCCCAAGTAGCTGGGACCACAGGTGTGCGCCACTGCCCCCAGCTAATTTTAATAATTTTTTTGTCTCAGCACTTTGGGAGGCCGAGACGGGCGGATTACGAGGTCAGGAGATCGAGACCATCCTGGCTAACATGGTGAAACCCCGTCTCTACTAAAAAATACAAAAAAAACTAGCCAGGCGAGGTGGCGGGCGCCTGTAGTCCCAGCTACTCTGGAGGCTGAGGCAGGAGAATGGTGTGAACCCAGGAGGCGGAGCTTGCAGTGAGCTGAGATCTGGCCACTGCACTCCAGCCTGGGCGACAGAGCAAGACTCCGTCTCAAAAAAAAAAAAAAAAATAATAATAATAATTTTTTTGTAGAGGTGGAGTCTCGTTATATTTTGCCCAGGCTAGTCTCAAACCCCTGGGCGCAAGTGATTCTCCTGCCTCAGCTTCCCAAAGTGCTGGGATTACAGGCATGAGCCATGGCACCCGGCCTAGATTAGATTTAGAGTTTTCAGAGTTGCCTTAGTGGGTAGAGGCTGGCCTTTGAATGGAACCCTGTCTCGCTCTCGCTCTCTCTCAGCATTTGTATTTGGCTCAGAGCCACATCTGGCAAACTTCTGCCCGATTTGAATGAAAATGCTGAAATTATAGGCTCCTCGACTGCTGAAAAAAAGTGAGAACATCATGTAAACCGTAATTTACTGGGGTTGCCAACTACATGCTGTAATTAAGCCCTTATTGTGTTAAAGCTTTGGAAAAATCCAAGCCAATAATGAGATATTTATAGGGCATTAGCTACCATCTGAATAAAGGGAAGATGTGGTCCTGCGTCTGAAGCAGGACGGCAAAGAGAGGAAAGACGCCTGTTTCCGGGTGCATTTTGGGTTTCTGTGAATGTTGGTAACTAGGTCCCTGCTGGGCGGTGGGAAATTTTCCCCTGTGGCGTCACCCGTAGCTTGAACCAGGAGCTGGATGACTGTTTTCAGTTTCATCTGCTGCTGGACATTTAAGAGCCAATGTTTATGGAGAATCACCATGTGCTACATGTGCAAAATCTGACCAGTGTCCTCTCTGCCCAGGGGTGGCAGCTGCTGCTCTTAGCATCCCTGCTTTATAGGTAGAGAAACTGAGGCCAGAGAGGGAGACTGGCCTGAAGTCACACAGTGGGGAGGACACAGGAGCTGGAAATTGAACTGGATGTAGGTCCCCTAGAGCCAAACATCTGGGGGCCTCAGGGGTGGGAAGGTGTGGGCCTGGCTCTTGAGAGCAGGGCTATGGTGAACACCATGGCATTTGTATCTGAGGGTTGGGCCGAGATTACAGAGGGAGCAAGCAACTTGTGGCTTTGGGGATGCATCGAGGTTGTTGGTTGTGTGTCCAACCGGCGTGTTGTAAGCAGCAACCACTCTACACCAGTTGATGGGGAACCAACAGGGACTGGTACGGACAGGACAGGTGAACAGTTAAATGAGCAAGAACATTCTGGGGCAGGCGCAGGGGCTCACGCCTGTAATTCCAGCACTTTGGGAGGCCAAGGCAGGCAGATCACTTGAAGCCAGGAGTCTGAGACCAGCCTGACCAGCATGGCGAAACCCCATCTCTACCAAAATACAAAAATTAGCTGAGCAGGGTGGTACGTGTCTCTTGTCCCAGCTACTTAGCAGGCTGAAGTGGGAGGATCTCCTGAGCTCAGGAATTCACGGTTACATTGAGCTATGATTGCATCACTGCACTCCAGCCTGGGTAACAGCAAGACCCGGTGACAAAAAAAAAAAAAAAAAAAGGCTGTACATGGTGGCTCACACCTGTAATCCCAACACTTTGGGAGGCTGAGGTGGGAGTTTGAGACCAGCCTGGCCAACATGATGAAACCCCGTCTCTACTAAAAATACAAAAAATTAGCCGAGCGTGGTGGCGGGCGCCTGTAATGCCAGCTACTCAGGAGGCTGAGGTAGGAGAATCTCTTGAACCCGGGAGGCAGAGGTTGCAGTGAGCCGAGATCACGCCACTGCCCTCCAGCCTGAGCAACGAGAGCAAAGCTCCATCTCAAAAAGAACAAAAACAAAAATATTCTGAAGCGTGAGAAGCGGTTTGCCCTGTACTACATTGGGTGGGGGAATGACTGTAGGGGGCTGCTTCACGTGGGGCTTGTTGGGATGGGTGTCCTGCAGTGGAATAGCCCCACCAGGACTTGGGGGAACAGCATCGAAAGCCAGGGAAACAGCAGGTGCAGAGGCCCGACCAGCTGAGTGCCCACTGCAGACTGCAAAGGACCAGTAGGCACATGAGAGTTAGGACACTGCCCGTGGAATGCTGACTTTTCTAAATTTGAATTACACAAGTAGAACGTGGAGACAGTGTTCTTGGGAAAAGGGGAACCATTACAGGTGAGGAAGAGCACACTGCCCAGCCCATCCCTTCCTCCAGCTCCACCTGGGAGCACCACGGTCACTTCAGGGTATATCTAGCCAGACCCCTCTGGTGCTTCTGTACTTAGGTACATGCTGGTACCTATAGAGAATACGTGGCACTATTATGGGTGGTGCTTTTTTTTTTTTTTGAAACAGGTCTTACTCTGTCACCCAGGCTGGAGTGCAATGGCACAGTCATAGCCCACTGCCTCAACATCCTGGGTTCAAGCCATCCTCCTGCCTCAGGCTCCTGAGTACCTGGGACAACAACCACATGCCACCATGCCCAACTAATGTTTATAATATTTTGTACAGATGGGGTTTCTTTACGTTGCCAAGGCTGGTCTCAAACTCCTGGGCTCATGCGATCCTTTCACGTTGGCCCCCCAAAGTGCTGGGATTGCAGACATGAACCACTTCACCCAGCCATGTGCATATATTTGTTGAATGAAGGTAGCTAAAGACCGGAAGTGGTGACTCACGCCTGTAATCCCAGCACTATGGGAGGCTGAGGCAACATGGCTTGAGCTCAGGAGTTTGAACCAGCCTGGGCAACATGATGAGACCTCGTCTCTACCAAAAATACAAAAATTAGCGGGCATGGTGGTATATGCCTGTACTCCCAGCTACTCGGAAGGCCGAGGTGGGAGGATCCCTTGAGCTGGGGTAGCGGTGGAAGTTGTAGTGAGCCCAGATTGCACCATTGTACTCCAGCGTGGGTGACAGAGCAAGACCCTGTCTCAAAAAAAAAAAAAAAAAAAAAAAAAAAAAAAGCTAAAAACCAGAATTGAGTGAATTTCAGTGCACAGTCACGGAGGGGGCTGGGCAGAGGGCAGCCCTGGGTCTTGGTTTTGGAGACTTACAGCCTGCCTGTGGATGCCGGGACCCTGAAGCAAGGACATCGTCCTTTGGAGGAGGGTGGCAAGTGGAGATTTGCTCCATCTGTACAAAGAGTAATAACAGTAATAGGCTGAGACCCTGAGGCTGGGCTGCGTGGGTGTCTCTCTGGGTTGGCTTTGAGGGCCGTAAGGTGGGGCCAGCAGCGTCCCTTCCAGGGTGTAAGGCCCTGCATGGCAACCTGCGGGGTGCCCCCTCTGACTTTTGCTTCCTGCCTGGCTGCTCAGTGGCCCTGGCAGGGGCAAGCACCACTGCTCTTTCTGTTACAAGAGATCTGCTTTGGATAAATCTGAACCCACTCCCACTGCAGACATATGGGGTGGTAGACAAGAGGCCAGCAGCGCTGTCCCAGGCCCTGGTGACACCTCCACGCCCAGACGAAGGAGGAGCAAGCTACTTGGAGCCTGCCCTGTGACACACTTTCGCAGTGATGAGAGCCTTTTAGGGCTGCGATCCTGGCGGGCCAGTCAAGCGGGCAGGAGCAGCCCCAGCCAGGGTGACCCCGCCTGCCGGGTGATACGCCCTGGCACAACCAGGCCAGCCCTGGGGGAAGCCCCCAGGGCGGATCAGGGAGGGACACAGCTGTCCTGGCCATGAGACCTCTGTCTTTTGTATGGATACACAGGGTCCTTCTAGAGGGTCGCAGCCTCCACCCCCGGGAGGCCTCCCAGCTGGCTGCGCAGCCAGGATCCTGCAGCCACCAGGATACTGCCTTTCCAGGTTCTTTTCTTTTTTTCTTTTTTTTCTTTTTTTTGAGACGGAGTCTTGCCGTGTTGCCCAGGCTGGAGTACAATGGTATGATCTCAGCTCACTGCAACCTCCACCTCCCAGGTTCAAGCGATTCTTCTGCCTCAGCCTCCTGAGTAGCTGGGATTACAGGTGTGCATCACCATGCCTGGCTAATTTTTTGTATTTTTAGTAGAGACGGGGTTTCACCATCTTGGCCAGGCTGGTCTCGAACTCCTGGCCTCAGGTGATCCACCTGCCTCGGCCTCCCAAAGTGCTGGGATTACAGGCGTGAGCCACCGTGCCTGACCCCCAGCTTGTTCTTTTCTACATCAACATCAGGGGACAGTGACTGAGAGAGGCCACAAGCCACTGGCTCAGCTTGAGGAAGACTTCCTGTGGTTTGGGTTGATGTATCTCTCTGTCTTGCAACACTGAGTTCCCCGTCGTCTGGGCGGAAGCCAGTCGGACGGAAGCCCAGCGTCTGCAGTGCCTGCCCTGGTGGCCTGACACAGGGTGCTGGGAAGCTCAGGGCAGGCTGCTTTCTGAGGTGGGAAGGTCCCACCTGGAATGTGTTCCTAGCACTGGGTGAAAATTGATGCACAGCCTTGATTTTTTTTTTTTTTTTGAGACAGAGTTTCACTCTTGTTGCCCAGGCTGGAGTGCAATGGTGCAATCTCGGCTCACTGCAACCTCCGTCTCCTGGGTTCAAGCGATTCTCCTGCCTCAACCTCCCGAGTAGCTAGGATTGTAGGTGCGCACCACCACGCCTGGCTAATTTTTTGTATTTTTAGTAGAGACGAGTTTTCACCATAGCCAGGCTGGTCTTGAACTCCTGACCTCAGGTGATCCACCCGCCTCGGCCTCCCAGAGTGCTGGGATTACAGGCATGAGCCACCACACCCGGCCTGCACCAGCTTGATTTTTAAACTCTTTTCTGTTAAAGGAGTTATTCAACTGTTTACTCGTTGTAAAAAAAAAAAACACAAAAAAAACAAAACAGTTCACCCTGTCTGGAATTGCACAGAGTAAGGCTGTCCTTTGCAGGGGAACAACCTCTAGCAGTGTGTGGCTCTTGCCAGATTTTTTTTTTTTTTTTAATATTTCTAGGTGTGACTACCCCCTACTCATCCAACCAGTGAGCCTGTAAGTCTAGCAACAAACACTCCCACTCCACAGTCCAAAGTCTCAACAGAATGTGACAGTCTTGCACCAAGTCCCTGCTATATTTAGTGCCTCCAAGGGTGTTTGGCTTTTGTTTTCTCTTTTTTTTTTTTTTTTTTTTTTGAGACCAAGTCTTGCTCTTGTCCTCCAAGCTGGAGTGCAATGGCGCGATCTCAGCTCACTGCAACCTTGCCTCTTGGGTTCAAGCGATTCTCCTGCCTCAGCCTCCCGAGTAGCTAGGATTACAGGCATCTACACCATGCCTGGCTAATTTTTTTTATTTTTAGTAGAGATGGGGTTTCACCATGTTGGCCAGGCTAGTCTTGAACTCCTGACCTTGAGTGATTCGCCTGCCTTGGCCTCCCCAAGTGCTGGGATTACAGGCGTGAGCCACCACGCCTGGGCTGTTTTGTTTTTAATAAACATTTTATTTTGGAATAATTTTTTTTTTTTTTGGAAACGGGGTCCCACTCTTTCACCCAGGTTGGAGTGCAGTGGCGTGATGTCGGCTCACTGCAACCTCCCCATCCCAGGCTCAAACGATCCTCCCACCACAGCCTGCCAAGTAGCTGGGACCACAGGTGTGCACCACAATGGCCGGCTAATTTTTTGTATTTTCGGTAGAGACAGGGTTTCGCCATGTTGCCCAGTTGGTCTTGAACTCCTGAGCTCAGGTAATCTGCCTGCCTCAGCCTCTCAACGTGCTGGGATTGTAAGCACGAGCCACAACGCCCTGCCTAGAAATAATTTTAGATTTAGAGAAGATAAATAAGTTTCAAATTTACAGAAAGTACAAAGATAATACAGAGAGCTCCTGTACATCCTTCATCAGTGTCGTCTAATTTTACATTTCTTACCAAGAAAGTAACCTAGCTACTCAGGAGGCTGAGGCGGGGGGATTGCTTGAGTCCAGGAGTTAAAGCTCAGCCTGGGCAACCTAACCTCTTCTCTAAAAATAAATGAATGAAGCCGGACATGGTGGCTCATGCGTGTAATCCCAGCACTCTGGGAGGCCGAGGCAGGTGGATCACCTGAGGTCAGGAGTTCAAGACCAGCCTGGCCAACATAGTGAAATCCCATCTCTACTAAAAATACAAAAAATTAGCCAGGTGTGGTGGCATGTGCCTGTAGTCCCAGCTATTTGGGAGGCTGAGGCAGGAGAATCGCTTAAACCCGGGAGGTGGAGGCTGCAGTGAGCTGAGATCATGCCACTCTACTTCAACCTGGACAACAAAACAGGACTCCATCTTAAAACAAAACAAAACAAAAAAAATGAACGAATGAAATTAACCTTGGTAGGCCGGGCGCGGTGGCTCAAGCCTGTAATCCCAGCACTTTGGGAGGCCGAGACGGGCGGATCACGAGGTCAGGAGATCGAGACCATCCTGGCTAACACGGTGAAACCCCGTCTCTACTAAAAAATACAAAAAACTAGCCGGGCGAGGTGGCGGGCGCCTGTAGTCCCAGCTACTCGGGAGGCTGAGGCAGGAGAATGGCGTGAACCCGGGAGGCGGAGCTTGCAGTGAGCTGAGATCCGGCCACTGCACCCCAGCCTGGGCGACAGAGCAAGACTCTGTCTCAAAAAAAAAAAAAAAAAAAAAAAAAAAGAAATTAACCTTGGTATACTACTATTAAGTGAGGCCTGGCCAGATGTGGTGGCTCATGCCTGTAATCCCAGCACTTTGGGAGGCCAAGGTGGGCAGATGACTTGAGGCCAGGAGTTTGAGACCAGCCTAGCCAACATATCAAAACCCCATATCTACAAAAAATTGTCTAAGTGTGGTCGTATACACTTGTAGTCCCAGTCACTCGGGAGGCTGAGGTAGGAGAATTGCTTGAATCTGAGAGGCCGAGGTTGCAGTGAGCCGAGATCAAGCCCCTGCACTCCAGCTTGGGCGACAAAGTAGGACTCTGTCTCAAAAAAAGAAAAAAAGGAAAGCGAGGCCAGGTACAGTGGCTCACACCTATAATCCCAGCACTTTGGGAGGCTGGATTGCTTGAGCCCAGGAGTTTTAGACCAGCCTGGGCAATAGGGTGAGACTTCATGTGTCAAAAAAAAAAAAAATTTTGCTTGGCCTAGTGGTGCTTGCCTGGAGTCCCAGCTTCTCTGGAGGCTGAGGCAGGAGGATCACTTGAGCCCTGGAGGTCGAGGCTGCAGTGAGTGATGGCTGTGCCATTGCACACCAGCCCGGGCAACAGAGCCAGACCCTGTCTCAAAAAACAAACAAACAAACAAAAACAAAACAAAACAAAAAACCCAAAGGCAGAATATATAGATTTCTTCAATTTTTCTTATATTAGACTAATTTTTTTAAAAAAGTTTTTATCGAGATGGGGGTCTTGCTCTCTGGAAGTATACATAGTGAGAAATTTTATTTTTCAAAGAAAATGGGCCGGGCGCGGTGGCTCACACGTGTAATCCCAGCACTTTGGGAAGCCGAGGCTGGCGGATCACAAGGTCAGGAGATCGAGACCACGGTGAAACCCTGTCTCTACTAAAAATACAAAAAATTAGCCGGGTGCGGTGGCAGGTGCCTGTAGTCCCAGCTACTCAGGAGGCTGAGGCAGGAGAATGGCGTAAACCCGGGAGGCGGAGCTTGCAGTGAGCCGAGATCACTCCACTGCACTCCAGCCTGGGCAAGGAGCCAGACTCGTCTCAAAAAAAACAACCACCAAAAAAACCCCCCCAAAAAAAAAAACCAAAAAAAAAAAACAAAGAAAATGACCCCTTTTCCTGTCTTAGGACCCGACATTACATTTAGTTCTCCTTAAGCCTTTTTCTGGTCTGGGAAGCAACTCAGCCCTTCCTTGTTTTTTATGACTTCGGTAGGTCATGGCATGTCCCTCAATGAGGGCTTATCTGGTGTTTCCTTATGGTTAGCCTGGGGTTGTGAGTTTTGGGGAAGAAGGTCATTGGTGAGGTGCCTCTCTCTTCTGTGAATCTTATCAGGAGTATATGATACCAAGACTGATAAATTATTGACAGTGATAACTGGTGATGCTGACGTTGATCTCTTGGCTGAGGTAGGCTTGCTAGGTTTCCCCACTGGACAGTTACTAGTTTTCTTCTTTTCATACTCTATCCTTTGGGGTCATGGAGAATTTTATTTTTATTTTTATTTTTTGGAGGTAGTCTCGCTCTGTCATCTAGGCTGGAGTGCAGTGGTGTGATCTTGGCTCACTGCAACCTCCACCTTCCGGGTTCAAGCAATTCTCCTGCCTCAGCTTCCTGAGCAGCTAAGACTACAAGCGCCCACTACCACGCCCGGCTAATTGTTTTTTTTCTTTTTTAAGAGATGGGATCTCGCTGTGTTGCTCAGGCTAGTCTCAAACTCCTGGGCTCATGTAATAATCCTCTTGCCTCTGGCTGCCAAAGTGCTGGGATTACAGGCATGAACCACTGTGCCTGGCCTTTTCTGGCACTATTGAAAAGACCATCCTTTCTCCCTAAAGTTGCTTTTGTCTGGAATTAGTTGGCCATATTTGTGTGGGTCCATCCTGAACTGTCTATTCTCTGACGTTGATGTATGGCTCTGTCCTTTGGCCAAAACCCCATTTCTTTCTTCTCTTTTTACATAGAGATGGGGGCTGGGCACAGTGGCTCACGCCTATAATCCTAACTCTTTGGGATGTGGAGGCAGGTGGATCGCTTGAGGTCAGGAGTTTGAAACCAGCCTGGCCAACATGGGGAAACTCCGTCTCTACTAAAAATACAAAAAAATTTAGCCGGGCATGGTGGCGGGTGCCTGTAATCCCAGCTACTTGGGAGGCTGAGGCAGGAGAATCACTTGAACCCGGGAGGCAGAGGTTGCAGTGAGCCAAGATCATGCTGTTGCACTCTAGCCTGGGTGACAGAGTGAGACTCTGTCTCAAAAAAAAAAAAAAAAAAGAAAAAGAAAAAAAAAAATAGAGATGGGGTATCACAATGTTGCCTAGGCTGGTTTCAAACTCCTGGGCTTGTGATGCTCCTGCCTCAGCCTTCCACAGTGCTGGCGTTAGAGGCGTGAGCCACCACACCCACTCATTTCTTTATTGCTGGACCTTTATAGTAAGACTTGAAATCAGGCCATGTGAGTCCTCTTTGTTCTTGTTTCTCAAAATTGTTTGGTCTAGTCTAGTTCCTTTGCCTCTGCATATATATTTTAGAATCAGCTTGTTGATTCATAGAAAAGATCATTGTGTATCAGTACGTGAAAAGCTGCGGTATTCTTTTTTTTTTTTTTTTTTTCAGACAAAGTCCCTCTCTGGCACCCAGGCTGGTGTGTAAGTGGTATTGGGATGACAGGCGTGAGCCACCGCGCCCGGCTGGTATTAGTTTTTATAACTGTGTATTATTCCATCCACTGTCACTACTCCCCCAGGACCTGCACAGTTTCTGCCTCCTCAGTCTTGCACCTTTAACCTTGTCCTCACCCCCAGGCTGTTCTCCCTACAGTGGGCAGAGGGAGCCTGTTAAGAATATCCTTCCTAGCTGGGCGCCAAAGCTTATGCTGTAATCCCAGCACTTTGGCAGGCTGAGGTGGAAGGATCCCTTGTGCCCAGGAGTACGAGACCAGCCTGGGCAACATAGCGAGACCCCTGTCTCTACAAAACATTTAAAAATTAGCCAGTCACAACCAGGCGCAGTGGCTCACGCCTGTAATCCCAGCACTTTGGGAGGCCGAGGTGGGTGGATCACAAGGTCAGGAGTTCGAGACCCGCCTGACCAACATGGTGAAACCCCGTTTTTACTAATAATACAAAAAATTAGCCGGCGTGGTGGCATGCGCCTGTAATCCCAGCCACTCAGGAGGCTGAGGCAGGAGAATCACTGGAACCCAGGAGGCAGAGGTTGCAGTGAGTCGAAATCGTGCCACCGCACTCCATCCTGGGCGACAGAGCGAGACTCTGTCTCAAAAAAAAAAAATTTGGCCAGGCGTGATGGTGCCTACTTACAGTCCTAGCTACTCAGGAGGCTGAGGTGGGAGGATTGCTTGAGCCCAGGAATTCAAGGCTGGAGTGAGCTGTGATCCTGTCACTGCACTCCAGCCTGGGAGACAGAGGGAGGCCCTATATCCTTCCTCTACTTGGAATTCTCCCTGGCCCTCAGTTCCCTCAGGGTAAAAATGAAGTCCTCCCTGAGGCTCCATGATGTTCTCAAGCAGGTGAGGCGCTGTCCCACCTCAGGGCCTTTTCACATGCTGCTTCCACTGCCGGCACTGCCCTTCCCCCTAGATAACCCTATGGCTCATTTCATCAGCGCTCTAAGGCCTTGCTTAAAAGCCTCCTTCTCAAAAGGCTCTCCCCCTGGCCACTCTGCTCAAACGCCCCACCCTGTTCTCTCTGTCCCCTTCCCCTGCTTAATTTTTCTTGGAACCACTTGTCATTCCTGTCATTGTTCCACCTATTTGTTTGGTTTCTTTTTTTTTTTTTAAGCTGGAGTCTTGCTGTGTCTCCCAGGCTGGAGTGGAGTGGCGATCTCAGCTCACTGCAACCTCCGCTTTCCGGGTTCAAGCGATTCTCCTGTCTCAGCCTCCCAAGTAGCTAGGATTACGGGTGCACGTCAACATGACCATATATTTTTGTATTTTTAGTAGAGAGGAGGTTTCAGTATGTTGGCCAGGATGATCTCGAACTCCTGACCTTGGGTGATCTGCCAGCCTTGGCCTCCCAAAGTGCTGGGATTACAGGTGTGAGCCACCATGCGCAGCCTATTTGTTTGATTTCTTGTTCTGTCTCCCCCGACTGGAAGGGGAGTGCCTGATGGTAGGGCCATGCCCCTGGCTGTTGCCCAGTCGCTTGCACAGTGCCTGTCATGGGATAGGTGATCGGGACACCCATCTCCCTCTCTGGATGCACTCATTGATGTACTTGTCAATCACTGAGCAGGACTCACTCAGCAATGTCTGCTGAGCCTGCTCTGTGCCAGGCTCTGACCTGAGCTGCCACCCATCTGGAGTCAAACAGGCCCGGTTGCCACCAAGAGGAGTTAGGCCCAGCAGAGGAGACAAGCATTAGTCTCACACAACAGAAAGAAGTAGGCCGGGCACAGTGGCTCATGCCTGTAATCCTAGCACTTTGGGAGGCTGAGGCAGGCGGATCACAAGGTCAAGAGATCAAGACCATCCTGGCTAACACAGTGAAACCCCGTCTCCACTAAAAATACAAAAAATCAGTCGGGCGCAGTGGCTGGCACCTGTAGTCCCAGTTACTCAGGAGGCTGAGGTAGGAGAATGGCGTGAACCTGCGAGGCGGAGCTTATAGTGAGTGAGCCGAGATCGTGCCACTGCACTCCAGCCTGGGCGACAGAGCAAAACTCCGTCTCAAAAAAAAAAAAAAAAAGAAGGACCTGTTCCCTTGTTCTTCCATGGGGACATGGGGAGCTCCTATACTGTTTTGTTTTCCTGAAATATTTTTACTGAAATATAATTCACATACCATAATACCTAATCCTTTTGAAATATACTATTCAGTGGATTTTAGTGTATTCACAGTTGTGTAACCAGCACCACTATCGGATTTCAGAGCACTTTCATTTCCCCTAAACCCATACCTATGAAGCAGTTCCTCCCTCCCCCAGCTCCTGGAAGCCACTCATGTCCTTTTTGTGTGTGCATTTGCCAATTTTGGATATTTCCTAGAAATGGAATCTTACAGTACGTGGCCTTTTGTGTGTGGCTTTGTTTATTTAGCATGATGTTTTCAAGATTCATCCATGCTGGCTGGTTGCAGTGGCTCACGCCTGTCATCCCAGCACTTTGGGAGGCTGAGGCAGGCAGATCACTTGAGGCCAGGCATTGGAGACCAGCCTGCCCAACATGGTGAAACCCCTTCTCTACTAAAAAATAACAAAAATTAGCTGGGTGTGGTGGCACATGCCTGTAATCCCAGCTGCCCTGGGTGGCTGAGGCACGAGAATCTCTTGAACCTGGGAGGCAAGGTTGCAGTGAGCCGAGATCACTCCACTGCACTCCAGCCTGGGCAACAGAATGAGACTCTCTCAAAAAAAAAAAAAAAAAAAAA